>NW_008824723.1:3722396-3739618 GCF_000699105.1 Pygoscelis adeliae | reverse complement strand
GGAAAACACTGATGAGCTGAATGTTTTGAAAATCAGTAGACTAATTCATTGGGAATGAATTCTGTTAATGTTTCTGATACCAAGAATAATTAAAAGTGACTGTATTATTCCCCCCCAAACACCAGAAGTAATTTGGTCTGTGGAAATGCCTGATCTCGGTTCACGCAGGTGCAACGCTTAAGATGACACTTCATGCCTCTTACAAAACCAACTTGACTGATGTTGTGTCTAAGCTGATAAAACCCATTAGACTTGGTTTGTTTTTTCACAAACTATCTGTTGTTACCTCACTTCTAGACAGTTATTAGCATAGCTCATGAAAAAATGCCTGCAAAAAGCTTCCAATTTTTGCCCTCAAGTTCTGCTTTGTTAAAAAGGTGAGGTATTTTTCTCAAGAAGATGAGCATAAGTTTATCTTAAAAACAAATAAAACATGACTTTTGCTGATAAGTATGTACTTCTTGAATTCTGTGTTTTCTTAAAGGCTGCAGTCTGCTAAGACAGGTTATTGAAATATGTTTTACACAAATGTTGCAGACAAAGCTTGAATAAAACTTGTCAAGAAGTTTTTTCGTGGCTGTCAGTGCTGATTAGACCTAGACTTTACAGCAGTTTGTAAGTAAATATGATTACAGTGGCATATAGAAGCAATTCATCAAGCCCTGTTATTATTCACTACCATGTATTTTGGCAGATGTATATTTTAAGTCTAGTGTGCAGAGTATCAGTCAATAGAGATACAAGAAGCAGGTGCAGTTGTACATTGCAAAATACTCTCTTCTATTTAAGAGGCAGGATTGCGAGGTCTGTTGGGAGCCCTGACAAGCACTCCATATTCACCAACGCAACACCTGGAGCGAGAGCAGGCTCTTGCTAAGCAGTTTGCAGAAATTCTTCATTTTACACTCCGATTTGATGAGCTCAAGGTAAGAACTTGTTGTAATTTTCTAAGCACAAAGGCTAGCAAAAAGAAAACAAGTCTGTTTGCTGAAGCAATCTGGGTTGTGTTCTGTTCTAGAATAGAGCATGCAGGAGATACTCAGATACCTACTGTGCTCAGCTTTTTCGTGTGACCTAGAGTTAGATTAAACTGGAAAGCAGATGAAATACCATATTAGCTTTAGGCAGTTGTTACATTTCAGTTCATATTAATCATGTTTCTTCATCTGAATTCGGCATATCTCTTGGGATAATGGTGCTGCTTTTAGTATGGGCACACCCGTAGTCCAGCTATTTTCTTGCTAATGTGCAAAGAACTAAACTGAAATGATATTAATTTGCTGGTCTGGTTGTTGGTGTCAAACTAGCAAAGCCATTTTTTTCAACCTACTAATTTGAAACTCCTATTTAGGAGACTACTCCTTTTCTTGTTCTTGTTAGATCTTGTTCTGAAAAATCTGAGAATTTAACCAGAAAGCTTTTATGTTCTACATATCACTTCCCAACATGTCACAGGCCTTTTTACTTCAGAAGGGTGAATATTTTCTTGTTCTCAGTATTACATTTTATGAAAAGTTGTCCTTATATTTTTCTTGAGTTTGTAACAACTTTTTTGCTTCCGTATCTATATAGATGACAAACCCTGCTATACAGAATGACTTCAGCTACTATAGAAGAACTCTGAGCCGTATGAGGATTAACAATGTCCCAGTAGGTAACCCTTGGATGAGATGAAATGTAATCTTAAACTACCACCTATCTTTTTAATGTACAGAACAACTACATTCTTTTTTCCTTCTGTTTTATAGGCAGAGGGAGAAAATGAAGTAAATAATGAGTTGGCAAACAGAATGTCTTTATTTTACGCTGAAGCAACGCCAATGTTGAAAACCTTAAGTGATGCTACAACAAAGTTTGTGTCAGAGGTAAGAGTACAAATTTATGGCCTGGATAGTGTACTTCAAAGCACTGCAGGGCCAAACATCATTTTGGAACACAAAACTCTTCTACCAGCCTTAGTTTGGCACCTAGAAATCAAAATAATTTTTTGGAGCCTCAAGAAACATAAAGTATCTTTCTCAGATGTCGTAGAGGTTAGAGTAAGTTCAGCTAGCCACCTTGTGGATGCGTCACAAAAAGTTAATGGATACCATTACAACATTGGTAGTGATAGCTTTCCTCAAGGAGGGAGGTAGGAGAGGTAAGCGTGTTGCCTGCATTTTGGTGATGGTTTAGAGCAGAAACTTCAGAAAATTGAAAGGGAAACAGCTTGATTCTCTGTGCTTGAAATAAGGAACGGAATTGAAATGTAGCTTCCTTTTCTCCTTCCCAAGACACTTTTGTTTTGCTGTGTAAAGTCAAGTATACTTACATTACTGCAGAATTGGGGAGAAACCTGAACTGGAAAAGTATTCCAACATTTTGGCACATCCCTATTTATCCTTAACTACCTAAATAAATGTTAGTGGTAAAATCCAGTCACTACAAGTATTGTGCTTGTCTTCTGATAGCTGTGATGATTTTTGTCTTACATGCAAAGAATGTACACTATTTCGTAATAAAAAATAATTATACATTACATGATTAACACAAAGATACGTTTGTCTTTTTTAATATTTTTCCTAAGTTCTGCTTTACACTTGAAACGCCTTGAGAAAAATGGCCTCTTGCTTTACATTTGAGATGTTTGTCTGCAACAATTTAAAGTCTTGGTATTGCAGCAGATACGTGTATTGGGCTATAAAAATTTCTGTCTTTAAAGGAATCACCTAACCTGCTCTTTAAAACTTCCCAAAAGTCAAAAGTGGTGAATTTCTTTAACTACAAACAAGCAAGCAAAACCCATGTGGTAGACTTTGCTCTGTAAGTCGCTAATCTGTATTGTAACATTTTTAAAAACCAGTGTGAGGCTAGCCTCACATACCATAGTTGTGTTGAAGTTTTTAATTCTTCCACGTTGTCATGCTAACCGATCACCGATTTGGTTTAGGTTTTGTAGTATATCTCACAATAATCGAGTTAGAAACTGTTTATCTTCTTCTGCAGAATAAAAATTTACCGATAGAGAATACTACAGATTGTTTAAGCACCATGGCTAGTGTGTGCAGGGTCATGCTGGAAACCCCGTGAGTACAAACAGTGCTTGTATTGTGTATCAATGATCTCTGTATTTAAGACATGACTTGTGAAGTATAAGGTGAAAGAAATATAATGGGGGTAATTAGGAGCTATGGTGTTTTCTTTTTACCAACTTAGTTGTTTACCTTGACATGAAACTAACTTGTCTCATTTTGCTAGCCATGCAAATCATGCGGTCTACTTTTCTGAACATATTAATATTTAAAAATAGGATGGCCATGAAAGCTAGGCAACCTCTTGGCACTCTTTATAAATGGTTTTCTCATGTATAATTCAGGAAAATATACTATTTGAGCATGATTGCCTAGGGCCTCTTGAAAGAGGGGTTATGGGCAATGTGTTGGATGGTACCTCCTCGCGAGTTGGCTTGGCTGATGGCTGTAACAAAATTACAGCATCCCTGTCTGGGGAATTACGAGACGACTTTTAGGCATGAAGGCAGTCTATTGTCTACTGTAAATTTGAGAGGCACTGGGAGTATGAACAAAAAGTCAAACTAAACCTTGGGGTTTTATCTGTTTCTTCTGGGTTCTAAATAGTTTCCATTGGTAAAATTACTCAGGCATGAAGTATGTATTTTTAAATAAGTTTCTGTCCAAATACTGCAGTACACTTGTTCTGGAGCACACTAAGAGCTCCAAACACTTATATTCTTACCCTTCTTTAGGAATGGTCTCTCCCATTCAAGAAAGTAGTTAAGCATTGTGCATTAAGCTTGCTTTTTTTTTGCCTGTTTTTCTTTTTTTCCTGAGTCAGAAGTTTGGGTTGCGTGTATATTAGAGGGTGGTGGGGAAAAGGGTAGAAAGCATTGAAAGCAAAGTTAGTATGTATTGTTTTAATCTTTTTTTCCTGGGGGGGGGAACACAGGACCAACCTGAAATGGCGTAGCAGCAGGGCGCTATTTTAGGTTTGAGAATCTTCGGTAATCTCCAGATAACTCCTCTTAAGCAGCGGTCTGACTTGTAGGCAGGTTATTGAAAGGAAAAAAGAAAACTCTTAGAAGTTTGTGGGGTTGGTGGGTTTTGGGATTTTTGTTTGGTTTGTTTTGGTTTTTTTCCCTGAGTATTTATAGTAGGATTTTTCTCTTTAATCTTATTTTGGGCATTGCTAGTATGTACTCTTGTCTCGTGTTTGATAGATAATAATCTGTGTTTTTAAATTACAGTGAATATAGAAGCAGGTTTACAAACGAGGAAACAGTATCATTCTGTCTGAGGGTAATGGTGGGTGTCATCATACTCTATGACCACGTGCATCCGGTGGGCGCTTTTGCCAAAACTTCAAAAATTGATGTAAGTTTATTGTTACTAAATATTCTCTTGGGTATTTAAATTGTGTAGGCTCCTTTTCTGTCCTCCAGGTTCTAGTAGCAGATGTACACTGTGGATTGATGCTAAATGGATAGCAGTAGTTGTTAGCAAACCATATACATAAGTAGTGAGAAATACAAACTAGGCCTTCAGACACATAAATGGTCATTGTTAGGTCATGAAAAATCTGTTTTGATGCAATTCAGGTAGTGTCTTGAAATACTTGTAAATAGTGGTTGTGTTGAAAGATCCAAATCAGAATGACTGGAAATAACAAAGGCATCTAGCTTGTTCCTCACTATCTGGTAAAAAGCTAGGTTCATCATGCACCAGTCTTCAAGTCTTTAACTTTCTGCTGTTGTTTGATAGTAAGTCTATGGAATACATGTTGGTACTGTATGCTGCTTCGTGGTTGTTTCAAATGGATTATCATCCCATTGTATTAGCTACAGAGTTTGTCATTATTTCACTGGCTGAATGTAATCATTCTTAATGGATTTATGATAAACAAAAATTTTTGTTTACTGTTCTTTTTTTAAGGTCAAAAGAGAGCTTGACATCAAAGTTGCATTGTCTAAAGATACGCAGATTTTTAAGTAGCTAAGCCATTCTGTCATAGGAAAATGTAATACTGAAAGCTTAATTCCTTTCTAATATCAAGAAAACTGCAATTTTAAAATACTTTTCTTTTTTCCTCTGACAAACTGAACATAAAACATTTCTGTAAACTCGGAAGGTATTAGCATGAAAAAAACTGTATAATGTTTTTAACTCCTAGATGAAAGGATGCATCAAAGTTCTTAAAGACCAGCCTCCTAACAGTGTAGAAGGCCTTCTAAATGCTCTCAGGTACTCTTATTCTTTTATTTGAAATATTGTTGTGTGAATTTTCATAAATTGTCCAGGGCATTTCCTTCAGCAGCGAAGTGTTCAGTCAGTGTTACAGGTAAAAGGTGAATGCGGTTATTGCAGGCTTCTTTTCCAATGTGTCTTGAGACAGGAATACATGAAGGAGCTACTGTGTTTTAAAAGCGAGGTCGTAAACTTGCAGTTGTTCATTCTAAGATAACTTTTTGCATGCTTTAACTGCATGCAGGTTAAGAATGAGTCTGTAGAGGTAGGCGTAACAGAGTAGACATTGTACCTGAAGTTAAAACTGATGACAAAATATAATGCATACTAAAAGCTAACTAGAAGTTAACTGTGATTGCATCTACTGACTGAACTACCAAGCAAGCAAATGAGCAGCTGCAGCATGCGCGGTGACTTGTGCCAGCTTACCAGAGAAATGGCTGAATCAGTTTGCATTGACCATATCCTCAGCTGTGTGTGGTTTGACCATGGCTTAATCATTTTATTTATTATTAGTAGAATGTAAGAGTAGTTTCATGTGATTTCTGTGTTTCACAGATAGCTTCAGACATGTAAGGCAGATAGTTTCTTGGTATGTAACTAGAAATTGTTCCTCTTTCACAAAGTATTTATAGGGAGATACTTAAGGCAAGAGTCTCAATGTTTTTACTGTAGAATACACGAGACAAAAAGTTGCCACATTAATTGGAAAGGTAAAGAAAAATTAATAATTCTGTATAAAAACCTAAAAACTGCTAATTTGGCTCATAAGGCTGTATCTGTAGTCAGTAACATTTCTTTGTGTGGGTGTTCAGCATCAGAGGAGTGGCAAGAAGTGCCAAAACGTGACAGGTAGATGAAGGCTTCGTTCTTGTCCTTACTTGAAAAAGTATCATATTACTTTGGTAACAGTTAACTGTAACTGGGTATTGTTATTCATGCACTCATTTTGAAATGTGGAAGCTTTAGTTTGTCTTCCCTGAAAGTGTGCAGTTGTACTTTGTTTTTCTTATCTGTAGTGAAACAGCTTTAATTTCATTTGCCCTCTTTTTTTTGTGTTAAGATATGGTAAGAAGTGAAATAATGTGGTATTGTAAGTGGTTTAACTTGCAAAGTTTTTTCAGATTATTAGCTAAAGAAAAAGGGCTTAATTTGAGACTTCATGTGAGTATTTCCATGCCTAAATCATTTTGTTATTCCTCTCTGAACCTCCTGTATGTCATCAGTCTTTGAGATAGTGATCAGTAAAAACACAAGCTTCCAGAGGGAAGATGCTGTATTAGCATTTATTTTCTGACAAATTTATTGTGATTGCAGCTGCAAATGAACACCAGTCTTTACTGGTACCCCATTTTTCCCCATCGTGGTTGACACTATTAAAGTACATGGAAGGTGTAGTTCAGGTTCTCACTCCGTTGTGCGTTATTTTGTGGTTAGTAGTGTAAATTCAGTCTGTGCTGTCATGCTGACCTTTCACCACAACAGCCCATTTCATGCATATGTACTTTATCAGTCCTGGTTTCATACATTTGATTACTCGTTTGGGTAGGATATTTAAACCTTTTCTTAAGTTACATTTGGAATTGTTAGGAGAAGATGCAGAGGTGAGCTGCTCTGTGTGTGTATGTGGTGAAAGCAGATTCAAGATGATGTCATGAGAAATTAAGTCCAAATCCAAGTCTTTGATTCTGGAGGAGTGTTAGAAGTTCTTGTGTTTTCTCAAGAGATAGATAATGTGTCTTAAAAGCAAATGGAAGGTGGTACGGATTTTGGAGGGAGATCATCTGTTTATAATTTGAAATTCATACAAGTATTGTGATCACGTTCAGCTTTTTACATGGGCAGAATACCAAGTGCAATAACTTCTCAGGATTTTAGAAAACCTTAGGCCTCTTGTTTGTGGAAAGTATAAATTACCAAAAAGTGCTGCAATCTGTATTGATATTAATTTCCAAAACACAAAGTCATTGTATATTCTTCAAGTGAACAACTAAAATATCACTGCAGTTGAGGATAACAATGAAAGTGCTAATTTAACATCTTTAAATTTAAACTACAGAATAAGTTTTTTACTTGCTTTTAGATTACAGTTGGGGAAGATGATCAAGGAAACTAATTGTACAAAGAAGTCAGCGCTGAGGATATACAGTGCTTTCTTTTAAAATAAGAGATGACTAAGTTTTTTTTGTAGTGATTTAAATATGTGCTAATGTCCTGGAGAATTTGAAGGGCAAAGGGGCTGGAATAAACACCTGTGTGTACTCTTCAGTTTTAGCAGTTTTAGCACAGTTACTTAACTAAACAAGAAATGAGGCTGAAAAGCGATTAAATCCATTCTCATTGAGGGATCTTAGAAGGGTTTGGTCACTGGAAGTTTTGAAGAAAAGTTTCTGAAGCTATGTTTTATTTGAAGATGTTTCCCACGGACAGAGACCTCGGAGTCAGTCTTATTGTTAATTACCTATCACAAACGGTAATGTGAGTTTACTATGAAATGGCCTATGAGCATGAAAGCCAAGATCCAGCTCAGGCTTCTTTTTAAGTCCCCTTGGTGCAAGGCTGTTGGGTTATAGTTCCGATTGATAATAGCATTTACTGATCCGAATGTCCCATTTGTGTACTTGGTAACCGCGGAGTGGGTGGTGATCAGTGGCTGAGGGTTTTACTCTGGTGCAGTCAGGTTGAGCTGTAAACAAAGAAATTACGTTTTTGTTAAGCCAAAGTAAAATAACATCTGTGCTTTTCTCAACTTGATTTTTATTTCTGTGTTTAGGTACACAACAAAGCATTTGAATGATGAGACTACCTCCAAGCAAATTAAATCCATGTTGCAATAACAATTACCTGGAATTCACATCTGCTGTAGACAGTATTCTGCAATGACTGAGATGCACAGATTTCTTTTTTTAGTGATTGCAACTACTATCTCGTTCATTCTTGCTTTTTATTTTCTCTCTTCCTGTTTACCTTTTTTTTAATCACTTTCTTGTTCTTAAGTAAGCTCAGACTTCTTTTCTGTGCCAAATCAATGAAAATTATCAATTCTGGAAAGTATTTCTACTTTTCAGAATAGCCATCCTAAGTGGCAGCTAATTATGCGTTGCATTTGGATTTCTCTGTACTGGGGAAAGATTTGTGACTTGAACTAAATATTTTTAAACTTGTGGTTTTTTCTTTTTTTGAAAAACTAATATTTAATATTGCTTCTTCTGCATGGCAAGACTGCCTACTTCTGCTATTTAAAAATCCCTTGATGACTTCATTTTCTATTGCAGCTTATTTTCATGTGCAACCATGAGGAAATTAAAAGCAGATTTGTTTAAATTAACTGTGTTTGTACAAAATGGTACCCAACACAAAGGTTTTTTTAAATGAGTAAAAACTGTTTTGTTTAAAAGTTACGTTTGCATTTTGACTCATTTTTGTAAGGATGTATGTTGTATGTTTAACCTTTAATAACTAATGTTAAACTGTGGTGTGTGCGTAGCAAAATTACGTATGCATGTTCATGTCAAATGATTGGCTGTGGATAAGATAATAAAATCAGCTTTCATTTTTCTAAGTGTGGCTTGATTTACCAGTATTTTGAGTGAGATGTCTTCGTGCTCTTTGGATTTTTACAAAAAAATAAATTTATAAATTTTATATAGTGAAAACTCTGCTGTTTCATTCCCAGTAACCACTAGTCTAATCCACTGATTTAAGCCTAGCGTGTTTCAGGGTTCTTGCTCTCCACTCCGTGCTGCTTCTCTGTCCCCAGAAATACTACTGGTACAGCGTTCGGGGGGAAGAACTTTGTGCAATCCATGTGGATCCCAGTGGACGTTGCTGAAGAACCTGCATCGTGGCTACCCGTGTTGATGTCTCAGTACAGTCATCAGAAATGGTGTTCCAGATGAGGCTGCCGGTTTGGCTCTTTCCGTACAAATGGTGGGGAGATTAACTGCCCTCGCTCTGTACTGGTGTATACTCTTGTGGATCTAGATACTTCGAACTGTGTGTAAAATCTGAATCATCTTAGCGTACTAAATAATATTTCCTGTTTGGCTAGCATTTTATCGCAACAAGTGTTAAGCTTTGATAGGTTGGTGAAGAAAATAAAGCTTTTTTGGGAGGGGAGGAATTGAAGGGGAAAACAAGAATTGAGAATTACTAGAAAGAACATCTCTGGGGAATGGCGCGTTTTGCATTGATGGGCAAACATCAGTGCACTTCGTCTGTGGTACTGTTGTGATTATGCCTACAATGAGCTGACGATGTTCTGGAAAGGAGATTTGAAACCTGCAGGCGAGCCTGAACACTCTCAACTTTATTTGCTGGACAAATAATACTTTGTAACTTCACATGGCACGCTAGCTCCAAATATAACATACCAGTGTGACCATGCTGGATCTCTTGTGGACACCCCTTCTGCACCGTCAGGAAAGATTCTCCTTTTTATCTTTTGTTTGTTTGTTTTTGGAAATAAGAGATCTGCAATATTTTAAATCGTGACACTTGAGGAAGAGTTCGAAGGAGGTACAAGTGTATACTGCTGGTACCTGTACATCCTTCTCTGTTAGGCAGGGTAATACTTTTTTCCTTTCCTGCTAACGATGCTTAGCAGAGGTCCCTGCTTCAGAGAAAGCCGACCATGTGCTATGCTGGCTACAGGAATAAAACACTCTTGCTTTGACATGATACTGCTCTCTAGTCCTTTTGGCAGCATCACAGTTGAATCCAGCCGAGAAAGGACAAAACTTGATTTGTTTTTGGTGGTTTTTTTTAAAAAAGAAAAAAATCTTTCCCAGAATTACATGAGTGTTACAAACTGCATACAGCCAACCATTCTGCATGTATCTGAAAGGGTAACTGTCCTCATGAGTTCATTACCCCTAGGAAAAAAATAATTTCATCTCAGCCTTGTTACTGTGAATGCAGTTATCGAATAATAATCACAGGAGGGGCAAATCATACTCCTGTCCAGTGTTATTTTTCTTTTGTCTGCCTCAATGGCTGTTGACTAAAACAACACAACTTCTTCAGTCCACTGTTTTGGACAGCTTTTCCTTTCTGCTGCCCTGCCAATATCTTTGCTTTTAAACATCGTTGTTCTTGTGGTCTGAGAATAATCGGAGCTTTCCTTTTTTTTTTTTTTTTTTTTCCCTCCGGCATTTGTGTTCTGTAGTTTCTCTGTGTACGCAGCTGGAAAAGGAGATGAGAGCTGGCCCGCTTTTGAGTTGGCTGGCCCGCAACTCTGCAAGCTTCCTTACTCGTGAGCTTTCCAAGAGGCGAAAACAGGCTTTCCAGTGCATCAGGCATCAGCTGTTTGCATTTTTGAACTGGAACTGCTGTGTGTTTGCTGCTCGAGATTTGGTGCTTGTTCCTTGCAAAACCACTCTTTAATCTTCTCCCTCTCTCTGTTTTAATTCTTCTGTTGTCTGTGGTAGTGGACAGAAGAGTAGCTGGCAGGCTTGGCACTAAGTGTTGCCCGCTAAACAGCTTTTGTGTAAGTTTTGGGGGAAAATTGCTCACTTTGGGTGGCACCACCCTGGCATATGTGATAGCTTGGAGTCTTGGGGTACTGGGCTGGGTGGCACTCAATGGTTTAAATAAGTGCTCAAAGTAGCCATCCTGCCTCTGCTGTGAGCTGGCGTAACCACCCTGGAGCTGTTGCGGGTGGAAGGCTTTCTCTGTGCGATGCTGTGTCTGAGTGCAAACGCTATTGCTGCTTTCTTATGGGCCTCAAATTCTGGGTGCAGGTGTGTCTCTGGGGGAAATGGGTCCGCAGTGGCTTGTGCGATGCATGTCACCATTCATAGACAGTAAAGTGGCTGCATAGCTTCACTTCTGATCACAGGGCCAATAGTGTGTGCCACCCCACAAGCCCTGGATTTTTTTCTGCAGTTCTTTAGTACCAGCCTGCTCATATAATACTGATTTGGTTCTTAAAATTTCACATGAAAAGTACACAAATTATGGAAATGGTTCTCCTAAAGTATCCTTTCCTGTCTGTACCTTCTGCTTATAAACCACATCAGGATTTCACTTTGCTAGAAGTGCTGCCTATTTCCTAGTAGTTTTATTATGGCTGGAGCAGATCTGGAGCAGGAGATCCCGAAATGGCTTGTTGCAGGTGGGCTTGAAACGTTCCCAGGCAAACATCTTGCTCTGGATGCACCGTCCTCTGGCTGCTCTCTCCTGGTTCGCAAAGCCAATGCCAGTGTGTCTTCTGCAGTGGGAACGTGGTGACTTCAGGCTGTTGCGTCACTAAAAGGATGCTCATCCTCCTTTTCTTTGGGTTTTCTAAACTTAATGTTGTCTTTCTGTCCCTGAAATGATTTAACACCTGTGAAATAAATGTAAATAATTAACAAGGAGTAGTTTGTGCAGTCGCTGTGAGATTATAGTTAGTTGTGGCATTTCAAAAGTGTGTCTGTGTGGAAACTCACTGCGATGTTCACTGGGCGCTGCAGACGTGTACTAACAAGTCGTGCTTAAGGCAGGAGGCGTCCTTGAGGAGGCCCTTCCTGGCTGTGGTGATGGGGTTACTTGTTTCTCAAAATCTTGAGAAATGCCTCTTTGTGAAGCAGCTTTTTATCAAAATAGAGAACTAGCTCTGAATTACCAGGCTGTTTGCTCTTGCTCTTTCTTTTGGTCTTTTTACTGGCCTAAGCAATTTTTTTTTCACTTTTTCCTAAGTCGGTGTACTGTCTGCTGGCTCATCAATAGCAGCAGCTCTCCATCTGGGGGCAGTGAAGCAAGGACTAAAGCAATCCCAGGATAAAGTTCATGCTACCAATTTGCATATGAATTTTGTAATGAATTGCTATCACATGGGATATTTTAAAAACTGGATGATTGCATCCAACTTGGTGCCCTGGATCTGGCTTTGCTTCCCCCTTCAGCGCTAATGATCCTTTCAGGTTGGTCTCATCCTTCTGTTTTATTACCATGATGATACAAGGGTGCCTGGACAGGCTTATTGCTTCTGTCAAAGTTACAGCACAAGAAGGGCTGTACTTGATGAGCAAATCTAGCCAGGTATCATCTCGCCCTGTCTCTTGAATCTGAGCAATGTTCTGGTCCCTTTTTGTCGTGGCTGTAGTAGTGTGAAGTGGGTGTTTGTGGAGTTGTATGGGGCAGAGGTGAAGTCATCTAGTTACTGCGGGGTTGTTACAAGACTGGGGCAAGTGGTAGAATAAAGATTTCCAAGTGCTGTAATTATTTCACCAGCAAATGCGTGGTAGGCTGGTAGCAAGTTACACGGACAAGTTATGGTGTGTTACGAACATGCTTACTGAGGTTGCCCTTGTGTGCGAATGGTCTTGGAGCTCCTGGGGCCATGCTTACTTGCAGCCGTTCCTTGGCTGCCCTGCTCAGTCACATCTACGTGTTTCACAGTTACAGCTTCACGCAAGTCCCTTCATTTTTTCTTTTGAAAAGCATTCCTCTGATATATATGGAAACACATTGGTGCTGTCTGTTATCTTCCGTGTGCTGCTATGATTAGGAGTGATTGAGGATAGGTCCTAGGACGGCTCCTCTGACCTCAGTTAGTGCAGCAGGAGTTGGAGAAGTTCAGGTGGTGTATTTGTCTTCTCCCCCGTAGCATCCTGCTGTGAACTACAGCAGTCTGCTACCCCCTGCAGGCTCCTGCCCTGGGGACCTACGTTCTCTGCTCACGCTTGAGCCTTATCCAGAAGCCAGCGTGTTGCTGCGGGGGTCAGAGGTGTCTGATAAATGAGGTGAGGAGTTACAAGCACCTGGTGACCATGATGATGAAGTGGGACACTGGAGAGCTGTGTCCTCTACTGGCTCCTGCCATGGGGTTCCTTGTTAGTGATGGCAAATCCCTTTTGATCCCAAGGTCTCTGGAGGGGTGTCTCTGCACGTTCTCCCCTTCCTCACCATCCAGGGCGTATCGCTGATGTCCCCATCTGCAGCATGGAGAGCTCCTGCTGCAGGTGACATGTATATGTCCTTTGTGGCTTTGTTTCTTGCTGGTAACCATGTACACCATGAACTGACTGAGGCAGAGAAGGGGTGTCCTCTATAGTCATGGGAGTCCAAGATAACCCCAAGTCAGAGCTGGCCTGGCAAGAGCTTGTATCTGGCCTGATCTGTGGCCCATCTTTTCCTTGGATGCAAGCAAAGAAGAAACTGAGCTACTTATTTTATCCTGGCTCCCCATCTTCCTGCATTGTGTGATTTCACAGATGCCCATTGTGTCAAAGTGATGCTCGAACGTTGGCCAAATGACGGGCCGGTGTCCAGGCTTGGGAAAGGAGTATGTGCACACATCCAGCTCATCCCATGCGACTGGAAACACACCCATGATGTGAAGGGGCACATGAGACATGCATCCGATTGCAGGGTGGAGGGAGATGTTGCAGTATAAAACTGATGTCCCCATAGCCGGCTATGTGACCCCTGATCAGCATTGGTGTAACTAAAAGCAGTGTGGGAGTGCATTTGCTGAAAGACTTGAGCTTAAGTAACGTGGAAGTCTTAACTGTGCTATTTCCTAGCTTTTAAGCAATTGCCTTTATCATCTTTAGCATCCTTACTGTTGTTTTTAAGGTGATATATTCTACATTCAGTCTGTGTGTCTTTGAAAGTGCTTGTAGTGCCTGAGAGTGAAATGCCACTGTGAGACCCGGGCTAAGAGGTGCTTTCTGTGTTTACCAGCTGATTGACTGCGTTCTGGCTAGAAGAATGATGATTTAATGCCATGGGAAGGAAAGTTGGCTGATGTCATGACGAGTTTCCTAACACATCTCTTATGCTAACATAAACATCTTGCAAGAGAAGTGGAAGAGGATGGCTCCTTGGAGACGTTTAAGCTAGACTGAATAAAGGGCGAGGGGTGTCTGTTAGGAAATGCTGCTGCACTGAAATGGGCTGGACTGACCGACAGGTCTTTTCCGTCTTAAACTGAAGTTTGCACTGGAAATTATGCTTATGAAATGTTCCTGCGTAGGCAGTTTGAGATGTCAAAATTCAGAAGCTGGGCGGCGTTGGACCAAACCATCGTCTGCAGAGCATCAATAATAACTAAAAATATAACTTTGGCCAGAGTTGCAGAAAACATTTTCTTTAGTATTGCATAAACCAAAAAATGCTCCCGGGAAAGCTGCTGCGTGGCAGGAAAGAGAAACCGGCTGTCCTGAAGGTGGCAGTGATGCTCTTCTCAAACGAGCCATGTTTACTGGCTGAATGTCACTGTTCTTTGAGAGCGACTGTCCCACCCACAAACTCTCCCTTCTATAAATTACTGCAATATTACTTTTCCCTTCAAAGACTCAGTGATCCATTGCTCTCTATTTCTCCCCTCATTTCGACACATTAACACAACTTGCTTCATGTTCTGGCTTTGCAAACGAGGAACAATAGATACCGTGGCATAATTGCGTGTCTGTGCTCAAGGAGGGAACTCGTTTAAAAAACAAATGGCCCCAGACCCCGCAGTTGTGCCTCTGCTGATCTGCAAGTCTCTAAAGAATTTTGAAATATGCTGTTAATCAAAAGCTAATTAAATGTTTTAATTAGTTTTTACAGGGTGCCTTTGGTTATGGAAGGTGCTGTCTAGGTCTTCGTGGCACGGGAACTTCTTGCTTGGGGAGCAGAGCAGGTAGAACAGAGCAGTAGGGTTTCAGTCAGTTGCCTTGCTGAAGGACCTTCAGCCTCGAAGGCATCATCATCTTCAGTGTCTTCCCCTGTCACCTCTAGCAGAGATAGCTGTCTCTCATCAGCACGGCTTTGCAGATGATGCTGTTTGCAGGGGTGGCATCAGCTGCTTTCACCCAGCGGGTGCTCTGTGCTCAGCAAACTCATGGCCCCTTCCCACAGTTTGGACTCATACTTACTCTTCAGGTCTGAGCCCTGGTCTCTGCAGCCCCAAGCAGCTCCCCGGCGCAGAGATGGCTCATCTGAGGCTCAGATCTGGAAACCCTTAAAAGACAGATCCGATGGGAGACCAAGCCCACCCCCTCTGCACTGGGGAGAGACTTCTTCTGGAGTCTGGGGGAGCCAGAGATCAGGCCATGGGAAATTTGCGGCCTGAACCCAGATCAGCATTTACAGATATTGCTATGAGGAGTGCTCTGTGCATCTGTGTCTGTGTATATTATATATCTTTTAAATAGCCTACTGTATCACTACTGTAAATGCTACAAGTTTACAATAAAACCTCTGTTGCAGGTAAGGGAGGAGCTGATAATGTGCACTGTGGTGATTTCTTCAGTCTGCTGCATCTCCCCTCCTACCCCTGGGCTGGGCTGGGACTTTCATTCCCAAAACTTTTTTTATATGATGTCAGTAACAACAGATGCAGCTTGAGACTACATCCAATGCAGAGAAATTTCTGGAGTCTGGTTAGCCTGGGGTTAGAAATATCCCACACTCGTTTTCTCTTGTAAAGGAAAAGCTTGGCGCTCTGAATCCTTGCTGCGTTTTCAGGTCTGAGCAAGCGGCCGAGGGCTGTGCCGAGCCGCCCGGGGAGCAGCTCCGAGGGGCTGTGTAAGGGGATCGGAATTTGGTCAGTCTGCGCCGCTTCCTCTTTGGGAAGGCGTTGGAGATGGAGGAGGGCTGCCCGGAGCCGAGCACTTGGCTGGTTTTTGGGGATGTGCTGGAGGAGTGACAGCGGGTAGCAGGCGTGCTGAGCACTGCTTCAGGTGCAGCCTGATGCTTTGATAAAACAAGCAACATGTGAGCATCAAGGAGTGGGGCTCTGGAGCCCAAATCACATCCACGTGACTGAGTTGCTGATGAGATTTAGGGCACCCTTTTCAAGGTGTTTTTTTTGTGCAAGGATAACGTGTATGCTGACAAGCACAGGGGTGGGCTGTAAATGGGGAAAGCAGACAAACTTGCATTGCGGAAGTTTCTGGGGATGCTAATCAAATTGCATCCGGAGGCAGAATCTTCCTTTTCTTCTTCAGGAGTGATTCAACTACTCAGCAGTCCTGTCACCTTTTTTAACCAACAGCCTGCTGCCAAAAATACCTGTTCCTCAGCAAGCAAGCAGCATCAGCGCTCCTCTAGTTTCAAACACAGGCTTTGGATTCAGGCCAGGAGAAAAGGCTGATAACTCTGTAGTAACATCATTGGAAGGTCATCACCTACCAGGACTCAGACCAAATGCTGCTTCCCATCCTATTGGTGTCTGTTAGCGCTGCTGACTGTTAGGTGCCACCATCTTGCTGAGGAAGTATTGCAGGAAAATGCATGAAAATAATTTGAATTTTTTGTGCAGGTGTTCACACGATGAACAACAATGGCAAAGGGACTGCCCGGGATTGGTGTTGCTAAACTTGCCAGGTCCCACAGGAATCAACCTCCCACTATTTTCTTTTGACGTCTGCATGCAACCACGACTGAAACTTGTGAGGCGGGATCAGTCCTAGTGCAGGCGCTGCAACGATTGCAAATTGCGTTGCATGGTCTGTACCAAAGACAGACCATTGCTCCCAGCGTGCCAGCTCGTGAGTGGATGTGCACAGCCCCAACTGGCTGACACCGCTGGTTTGGAGATACTGGCACTTCATGGTGGCATCGTCAATGCTAGCCGGTGCTGCCATTGCATCCCCTCGTCCGTTGGTCGTGGCACTGACTGGTCTGACTTGGAGTGCTTGTGCTTTCCGTGCTTTGATCGACTCCATGGGCTTGGCAGATCCCAGGATGACCTGTTCGCTCTTGTTCTCTTCCAGTTCAGCCACAGCTCAGCAGGGCCCCAAAAGGAGCCCAAACAGGCACATTGACTGGGCGTCTCTGCTGAGGCTCACCTGCTACCTGTATCAGTGCTAGCTGACCTAGATGGCTGGGGTATTTCTGCATCTCCTCTTTGCAGACAGAACAGGATCACCCTTGGTGAGGCTATGGCTGTAGGGTAAATCTGGCACAGCCTGCAGCATGTAGGTGCCTCTCGCTGGTACAAAACGCTGCCGTGTGTCACTGGACCAGTGCCGGCTGCCCAGCACATCTGTTCTGGCTCCTGCCCTC
>NW_008824723.1:3709931-3722180 GCF_000699105.1 Pygoscelis adeliae | reverse complement strand
GATTGCTGGTCCTGAGCCCATAACATCCAAAAAATCACTAGGTGTGGGGGACAGAAGTTTGGGGTTGACCATTAAATTCTTCTGGTGACCTGCTACAGCAAAAGAAAATGTATTTGGGCAGGAGGTGAAACGTTCTTGTGTTGAAGTTGTGGATTTGAGGACCACCATCAACCTCCCGGCTGTAAGAAGCATCTTTTGGCTCTTCAGTGTATAGACTTGCCCAAACCCAGCCACTTCCACAGCAAACCACTCCACACATTCCTGCCTCGGCAGACTGAAAGCAGAAGGGATGGTAACCTGGGTACATACAGCTACGTATGTCATGAGAGCAACATATGTTGGGGAGTGATTGCTTTGGCCATTACAAAATGGGTGGTGAAAATAAGTTTCAAAAAAAATTAGAAAAAAACAATGAATGGATCCAAAACTACATGGAGGAAAGAGGAGTAAAGCAGCCTGTATATAATAATCAAAGTTTCAGTGAATCGAATAGTTCATAGTGTAGATCAATAAGTACTATGGTCTTTACTTATTTTCTTTATACAGTTTATCTGTAAAGGTGTTTGAGCTCAGATCTCCTGTGCTGGGAAACTGTTCTCTCATTCTAGCTTTCTCATATGCTAGAAAAGCACTTCAACAAATAGTTTGCAGCATCTAATTTTTGTGTGTATACAGATATGTATAACGTATATATTATATAAATAAAACCCAGATGTTTGTAATGGACAAACTATTAATTGCAGCTCCTGGGGGGGGGGGAAGGTAGCTATGGTAATGGTTGGCCTGCAACAAAACATCTGATTTTATATAATAATATATTTCTATAATTTGTGTAGAAAATCAAACGTTTCTAGCAAGCAAAGTCTAAGTTACAATTGCTTTTCTAGGAATTTAGGAACTGCTAAGCTCGCTCAGACCCGTGAGCCTTCTAGCCCAGGATTTTGACAATGACCAGAACGGGGCGGACCGAGGGTGTTCCAAGAAACCCTGCAACAAGCAGTTAGGTTATCCCTTATCTCAGAAAAGTTTCCATTCCTCCCCTTCCCTCTGTAATTAGAGGTTAGCTAATGCCTCAAATCATGACAGTTTACATCTTTCCTGAGACTTCATTTCAAAAATAACTTTAAATATTTACTGCTGTAACTCTGGTCATGCTCGTTACTCATCGAAACGTCTAATCATGGTTGGAGTCTTGCCAAGGTTTTGTTATCTTTCAGCTTCATCCCATTTTCCTGCTGCATGATGATCTAAGGATGAGTGAGAGCGGTGATCTGTAGAACGACTAAATAAAGAATGGTAAGAGTTCGGGGAAATTGCCGGAAAGCAACAAAGTTTTCCTATATATAGTTTTTCCGTTTCGTATAACTTACTGTAGCAGGAGTAAAAAATCATAACCACAGGCTTTGACACCACATTTTGGGATCGTTTTCCACCGTGGTAACTCTATGTTGACGGCAATCCCGAAGCATGCTGCACAGAGCGGGCCTCTCTGGGCCCCTCCTGAGCTGCGATGTGCTGCTTGCTCAGAGCCATCTCGGGTGTGTGGGTCCAAGATCTTGGCTGGACCAGCCCCTGCCCCATTGCCTTCCCTCTCCTTTTCGTGCCCTAAGGGTGGGTCTTGAGGGCAGAGCTGCAAGTATTGCCCCGCAGGGAGCAGACAAGAGGACTGCTGATGACTCGGGCACAGAGATATTCAGGCTATGGGTTTTTGGAGAACCTGGGCACAGCACAGTGGGGAACTTGAGCCATCTGAGGCAGGTAAGTCATGCCAGCATGGGGGAAGATGTGGCCCTGGTTTGGCATAGAGGTGATGCAGTCAGACGTGGAAGTCAGCATTGTGGAGATGTACGGCAGGCTGGACCCGTCCGCTGTGCCTGGGGATGTGGGATTTATCTGTATGCATGTATCCAGCCGTTGCTTTTCTGGTAGCTCAGTAGCCAAATGTCACGCTGGTGCTGACATGTGGTACCAAAAAAGCCCATGGCCGTGTCTTCTCCCTGTGAGCCGTAGGCTGTGACCCTACATAACGGGTATCTGAGAGCAGCCTCGTTAAAGAGTCAAGGTATGAAGTGATGGTGGTTCACGTGCAAGAGAAAAACTGTAGCTGGCAACTCCTTGGAGCAGAGAGCTTTTCTGAGACACCTTGGTCCCTCTGGAATTAGCCTTGTGGGGTCCAGACTGGTGTCTCTGCCAGGCATGCTGTTACTTGGATGAAAGCAAGGCACCGGGGAAATGAAACAGGGTTCTGGTGGGATGATAACCTCATCACAGACTCCCTGTTTGGAGGTAGTGATGGATGAGATCTTGCTGATAAACTGTGTGTCATGATATTATCAGGATGGATCTCGGTGTTAAAAGCTGGTTTGATGTAGTGGAGTTTGGTTTCCTTCTCACTCCTATCACAGTGATAAGTCAGTGATGTTTAGCTGGGATAAATACTCTGCTGCATTCCACAGCCTGGCTTTTTTTCCCCCTCATTTGTATTAATAGCAAGCATTATTATAAATGTATTATTGTATTCAGGAGGGAATTGTGAAATTGGCAGCTGAGGGGCTTTCTTGCAAAAGGGAGACACTCAGGCTGAGTGAATATTTAATCTTGGATCCATCCTTTCCCATATCTCCCTCCATGGTCAAAGCTGCTGAATAGAAGGGAAAACAAATTTAATCTGACTTTGAAAGTTCAGTAAATATTCAGTAAATAATCTATTCACTATGGAGGAGGCCTTGCATTTGCTAGAAAGATTCATAGGTTTCAGCTTTCCAGTGTTGATGGGTGGATCTTCAGAAAGCATCGTTCTAAATATCTACTAACAATATTGGTGTGTTGATTTGTATTTAAGTACAAATCAAGGTTCCTCAGGACGTTTAATTTAAAGATCAAGCCCTCATAGCGCTAGGAGCTGTAGAAAGAAATAAGAAATAGGAGAGTTGCTGCTCTAGTCGTCAGATCAACAAGATTAATGGTTACACATTGGGATGCAACATGGAATGGAAGAGACAAATGAACTGGAAGAACTGACTAGTCATAAAATGTAGTTTTTCAAAAAAAGGCAATATCCTAATTCACCTAGCTGTTTTCTTCTGGGCAGGACTTAGTGATCCCCAGGTGAAATAGGCATTGTGGCATGATTTAAAGTAGGGAAATGCGGCCATGCAGCCAATTTTGATGATAAGTTTGCCAAAAAGTGGGAAAAAGCTGCGTGACTTAGAAAAGTTGAGTCTCACAGCTCCTGGAGGTGAGGAATGATCTCCCGGATGCCTTGTGACCTCCTGGGCTGCCTCCCCAAAGACCTTGAAGGTAAAGGCAGACACCTCAGGTTAGGTGTCTAGGATATAGACACCTGGAGAGGATGCTCATGAGTGAAGCTGAGACTATTCAGGGTGTTGTCCTTTATCCCATCTTAACTATTGCTTAAAATCACACTTGTTCTTCAGGCTTCGGTTATTGCTCTAGCAGGCAATTTATCCGAATGAGCAAACAGCACCACGCTCTTTTCCTTCAGCTACAGCTGATTCAGATCCTATTAGTGTTTCTGACTACTTGAAATTGTTCTTTGTCGGATGCACTGCCTGGTGCTTTCCTGCACGCAAGCGCAGGGGCTGATGTGGTTGAAGTGCGAGACTTTGGCCTCCATCCCCACCGTTCCTGACAGAGAGGCTGAGGTAGCACATAAACCCATCCTCATGCATTTAGATGTCTTCATCAGCAGAGAGCACTGTTTGGGAGAGAGACATTTAAAAATCTCTTTGTTGGGTTTATAGGTTCTTTAAAGCCACTTAGTCATTTGATAGCAGGTTAAAATTAGTCCATACAAGATGAGGCATCAACACAGTCTTTTCCCAAAGCTCCTTATTAGCATTGATTTTTCAGTCAGGAGAACAGTCGGGTAGTGGAAGATTAAATTAATGATACTGCGGTCTGTACGGTTTGCTTGGAAATGCCTGGCATCTTGTGCAGGGACCTTATCACGTGGTTTTCCATGATGCAAAACCTGAAGATTCAGCAACAAGAACACAAAATGTCATTCCCATTTTTAAGGCATTATTTTGACTGGGATGAAACCCATTTTTTCCCCTCTGTCTTTCGTTTCACTAATAGTTGGTGGTTGACATGACATGACCCTCGTTATTCAGAACTTCATTTAGATAATCTCCTGGTGATTGTGGTCTTTGAATTCATGAGTGTAGTTAGAAATAATACATTGATTCTTTCAGAAAAATCCAGTAAGAATGATCATGGCTTTTTGTTGTTTGGGTTTTTTTGGGGGTTTTTTTGTTTTGGTTTTTTGTTTTTTTTTTAAAGCCACGTGTGAGGGAATGCTCTGCAAAATGGTGTGCTGGAAGGATGGGATGCATTCCTAGTCCTTGCATCTCACTGCTTGGCTGTTGCAGACAAAAGGGCTGATGCAGCATCTTTTGAAATTAATGGGACTTTTTCCCCTGGCGTCGGCGGGCAGGTGTGACAGGAGGAGGCAGGCTGGCCGAGGCAGGAGCACACCCTGTACTCCCCGTGCTCTTGGACAGGCAGAGATCCATGCGTTGGCACCCTGCGGTATATGCTGGAAGGAATTGGCTGTTAAAGAGATGGAGATAAAAGGGTCTAGAGGGTAAGGGGCTCCTCCAAGCACCTTTATTTTTGGCAAGCCTTTTTGTCTTGGGCTAGTCAGACCTACCTTGAACGATGCTGAAGCAGGAGTCCCATCTAACCTCTCTTGATAGAGAGTGAAAAGAGGCAGGTGTGTCTCCCGCTTGACTCATCCCATCCTAACGTCATTAGACAGGTAAGATTAATGCTTTTCTGAAAGTATCTCTCTCTCCCTGTGACTACAGGGAGAACCTAGGTGCCCATGTTTATTTCTTAGATAATTCAAGTTGTGTCAAATCAATCCTGTTTTTTTCGCTGCCTTTTTCTGAAGGGCCGCACCTGAACCAGCAGAGGTATACAGTATACACTCACGGCACAGACGCTTCAGTTGTGAGGTATCTGCAAGACCAAAGAGGTCACAAAACTCTGGTGCAAATATATCCTGACATTTTCCATTTTCTTTTTTCTACTTTAGAAGCAGCAGGGACTGGATAGCCTGAAGTCTCCGTACCAGTGATGTTAGGTGATTGGACCATAGAGCTTTTTTTGAGAAAAATCTGCAAACCAGCTTGTTTTGCACCAGTTTCTGACTGCTGAGAGGCAAGTGAAATCACCAGAACTATACTCTTGTGCAAAGCTGTAATTAAAAACTCTTTAAATGAGAAACAATCATAGCAAAAAATTAATCATGAGCTTTGTCTGCCAATTGACCAGTCACCGGTGATCTCCACAGATAATGTCAAATACCTGTTGACACATGCAAAGCCCTTTTTTGGTTAGTTTGTTTTTCCTTTAAGTGTTTCATGGACCCATTTCCAGTTCCTCGCAGCCCATCACTGGTTGGTCCATATCTTACAGGCTGCAAACCACTGGTCTAGCACATATTTGGGGATTGGACTTATATATCACCTGGGAAAAGGATCTCAGAGCCTATGGAAGAACTGAGGTAACTTCTCTGAAGAAGCAGTCCTGAAGGTGACTATGGAGGGACCGCAGTAAGGAGCCAACCCTGTTTATTAACTGTCGGTGGGGCAATGTGTGCTGAGCCCAACGGGGGTAGTGGCCTCTCTGGAGAGAGGGGACAGTAGCTAAGGAGAATTAAAAGGAAGGAGGTACTAGAAATAATGACTGCATCTCTCCTTTTACTTATTTATTTTTGCTTCCAGGCTCTCCCTTAGAGGGTGATGCAAGTTTCCAAGCCCAAATTTTGCCTTGTGGGAAAAAATGTGTTCCAAGTGTTGTTTCCTGGCGTGATAATGTGCCAGGCTGGGGTCCTTGAGGAAGAGGTGATGCCCTGCCTCTGCAGCTTCGTTAGCTCTCCTTCTGCCTCTCCCCAAAACCATGTGTTCAAGCACTGCAGGAACATCATGTCATCGGTGCTGTAGCAGCCAGTTACTTTATCCTATTTGATGCCATCATTTCATAAATCAGATCAGAAGACGACACTGGGTCATTCTGTCCTGACTGAAGTGATTAAGTAAATCTGTGCTATTAACTGCAGTTATCTTCTGAAAATGTCAGACTGCCTGCCAAGATCTTGCCATGACTTAAATAAGCATCTGCTGGCCGAGGATTCAAACTCCAGAGTGGAGGCAATCGTACGTAACTGCGAAATGAAAGCCCACGGATCGAGTAGTTGCCTTGGAACACCGGATCCTGCATCTTGCTGCCCCTTGGTGGTGTGGTCCTGCACAGAAAACTCACGTGCCCAGCAGTTTTGTCCCAATTGTATGGGTTTTGTCCGGCTGAGATATCATGTAGCTGACAGTTGTTCCTTGTGGGGGGAAAGAAGTTCTGAGGAAATTAAATATTATTTTAAAAAGGCAGGACTTTTCCTGTGTATTCACTGTATTAATTCGGTGGCTCCCCCAGACATCTGGCAAGTATTGTGACTATGTGAGAGATTTTGGAGAAGGAGCCTTGGCACTGACATTAAAAGCAGTACAAGAAAACAGAGAGGAGAAGAAATTGCTGCTTTAAGGAGGGAGAATGTTTGCAGTGTTGCAAAATCGCACAGGGAGCTTTTCCTGCAGACTGAGATGGGATTAACATCCCTGCAGCAGTGTTTTGAACTGCCTCCTGGTTGTCTGGAGGTCGTTCAGGACCTGCTGCCCCCCCGCCGTGGCAGTGCTGGCCGTTAGCATTCTTCGTCCACAAATGGATGCTGGCTCACACGTCGGGTCTTTAATAGTTCCCTTTAGGATCTGAGGATGTAAAGCATTAGGAGACTTGCAGTGTTGTAATAAAAGGCACTGGAGATGCTTGGTAAAACGAAGTATTAGCGGTTTCTTTCTGCGTAAGTAGTGTGTATTTATATAGAGATGCGCGCGTGTGTGTTTATATACACGTTTGCTTCAGGTTAGTGCGCAGACAGAAAGTCAGGGCTTACCACCCTTTCCTAGGTTAGGAAGGGTGTTCCTAACACATGAAAACACAACTGATGATGAATTTTGTGTATTTTTTTTTATTCGTTTCTTAGGATTGCTTTGCAGGCATATGAGGATGCTGAAGAAGTATAAATAAAGAGGCTTTACAGCAGAAATGCCTTTTATGTTGACAGTGGGAAGGCAGGACTCGCAGGTTTTATTTTTCTCGGACTTTTAAATGTTATCTTGCCTATTGCACTAAACCTCTCCGCACCTCCAGTTAACTTTGTCGCTAAAACGGGAATTCCCCTGGTGCTGTAAGGCTGCAGGAAGCAGACCAGACTGGTGGGACAGTAGGAGAAGGACGATTTGTGTTGTTTGGCCGGTGCCTGTGTCCTAGCCTGTCACTGTCCCAGGATGTTTGCTATATTTACCGTTAGCTTTGCTTCCAGTGGAAGGATTCAAAATTGTGGGTATTTGGGTTCGACTTCTTGTTTATAAGGGTTTGCCTCAGTGAAGAAAGAGCATCTCTAGGAGCAGTGCAGCAAGAGCGTCTCAGCTTTAGAAGAGGAGTGGCCATGGGACCTGGGAAGGACGGGGACAGTAGCTGCTCCAGACTGCTTTGTGCTAATGGGGGTCTCCCACATGAATCCTACAGGATTAACTCATCTCTCCAGGCAAGGATTTTCCATTTATGAAGGTAACAGTACCGAGCTGTGCAGGACACATTTCTTTCCTGCTAATTCAGTGCTGTGCTGGGATAATTGGCCCCTTGTGGGCTGGTGTCAGTGGCTACAGGCATTTCCCCTCTCAGCATGCTGCAGCCATATGGACGCAAGGACACACGCCGCTTTCGCAGCCGGTGGTTTTGCTGCAGCTGACTCTTTTCCCTTTAAAGTTTGGATTGCCTGAGATAATACTCAAGCTCAGAAGCAGTGTGGCAGTGATGATCCCTTGCTTGTTGGCCGTAAGAATTTATTTGCTTATTTATCACCCACCCTTGTAATACTTTAAGCGCAAGGTCAGGACAAGAAAAGATTAAAAAGCCAATTTTATAGGCTCATATAAATACCAGTGCCATCAACGGCATTATCCCAGCAGGATGTTAGACCTCAAATTCTTATACAGAGTTTTAAAATAAATTCCCAAAATAGGACATAGTTAAAAATTAGTTAGCTTTCAAATTCATTTTGTTGAATTTTTGCATAACTTTGTCGACATTCACAGGGAGTGAAAGCTGTTGTGTCACATCCTCAGCTGCTGCAAACTGGCACAATGCCACTGAAGTCAAATGGGGAACGATAATTTACATCAACTGAGGTTTTTGGCATTGTGAAGTGGTGAGGAAGGGACCCAAATGGTTTCCCCACATGCCCCATAGTGAGTGACCTGCTGTGTCCAACTTCTGCATGGCAGGTTTATCATTTTCTTTTGCTACTTGGCAGTTTCAGTCTAACCCCTTTTCCCCACTTCTTCCTGCCAAAAGTGAAATACAAGAAATGGGTCAGGTCTCCCTCGCTCTGGATGCGTCTCAAAATCCCTTGGAAATAATGTTACTGCATTCTAGTAATAGTTGGCATGGATTTTTTCCATCCACGGCATATGGCTACTAATTATGGGCCTGCTTTTCGGGCAGTTGCAGAGGGTTGTCAGTGGGAGTCAAGAGTACTGAGCGTCTTAAAGAACATAATTCATCTCCATCACAATTTGAGGTGACAGATGTTGTTTTGTGAAATATTACAAAGAACCCCAAAGTTCACTGGGAGACAGGGGCACCCTTCTTGCATTAGGGGTTTTAACAAAGAAGTGCATATATATATATATGTATTTAATTTTAAAAATTTTTTTTTTTCCTCTTTCTCTGGTTTATCATGTACACATTATCTCCCCTAAAATTCCTGGAAAAACTTATTTCTTGCCCATGGAATTACTTTTAACCATGTAATTATTTACTTAAAGACAATTATTTTTTCCTGCTTCCTCCCCTCAGTTTCTTTCCTTGCCACAAACAGACTCATTCCCAACCTCTAATACTAGTGATATCCAAGGGTAAGTCTGAAGTTGGTGCAAATTTGCCAGATTTTCATTGATTTCTCTGGGGAGAAGGAGTGGAGAACATTATGCATGAGCTGTGAGTGTCCCTTAGCCTCTTGTATGAGTGAAAGTGCTTTACGTGGGCCCAGGCACCGTGGTGACGGAGCACAGATGGGGCTTGGACGCATAGGTACGGAGCAGGGAGCAATAGGGGCTCAGAAGCCAGGACCCTCTGCTTTACCTGCAAGGCTGTATTGCACCTCACCTCAGTGACAAGTTCTCACCTCTTTCCTACCAAAATGTGTGCTGTTAAAGGGAAGAGCAAAGCAGCCTTGTTTGCTTCTAGCAAGCTGCCGGTGTTCCGCATGTAGGACACCCTGGGGTTGGGCAGATGATGGGGAGAGGAGATGCCCCCAGATGAGGTCAGGTAGCGGGTGAGGCCAAGGGAAATCTGCTTTACTTCAGCCTCTCTCACCTGGTTGATCTGAGCCACCTCTGTTTCAACTGTTTGAGGGTTTGCGACACAGTGAAATGTTGTGTGAGAGCCAGAAGCCCTCCAGGTACCTTTGGTGAGGAAAAGCTGCAGTGGTTGCATGTCCAAGCTCGGATTAACTTGGCGGCCCACCAGAGTTACAGACATGCTCAGCTTGGTTTGCATGAAGTAATGAACTACTTTGCTGCATTCAAATCATGTGTACACCATATGCTGCAGATGAAGAGAAGGCAAGTCATACTGGGTTAAAGTATAGCCTTTTCACGTGCTTTCTTCCCTCCTCATGTCCTTCCCCCAAACCAGGAGTCTTTTTCACTCTCCTGCCTTTAACTTGAGCTCTGTAGGACACCAGCTAAGGGAACATACTCACTTTGTATGGTGAATTAATGAGTTCAAACGGTCACCTTACACAGCAGAGATGTGTGGGAAAGAAAACCTGTGTCAATGTGAAACATGTGTGCGCCTGTCCAGAGGACGAGGCATCTGATTCATAAATCAGTGGCAGGGAGGTAAGGAGAGATGTGTGGGTTTGGTAACAACTGTTGGACTTAAATGGTGCATTTTACTCTTTTTCATCTTAGGTCTCCCAAGAAGATCATATTTTTGACTTATATGTTTTCTCTCTGGTGCTGACCAGAGTTTAAAGCATCCAGAAGGTCAGTGTGTTCCCGTTTCGTGTCGTCTTGTGATTCCCGGTGATGCTCTGCACACGAGCACTGTCAGGATCTGCAGGGTATGTGTTTGGGGGAATGAAGGAAGGCTGCAAAAGCTGTCTGAGAGCTGTGTCTTGCCTGCCTGTTCGGGCTGCTCAGTTACTTAGTGTGCTAATGCTGCAGTGAGTAGGACATGAGGAAATTAAAAAACTGCTTATCTATGCTGGAAGCATTTCCAGCAAAGACACGTGAATGTATCTTAGGGGAGGACACAGAGAAATTATTGTCCTGCTTACATCAATTGCCCCTTTAAAAAAGACCCAGACTGAACTCAGAGTAGCTCTAGACGGCAGGCAGAGAGTTGTCCCATCGCAGTGAAATCTACAGCCCACCAAGAAGCTGCCTGCGTACCTAGGTGCAGGCAGCTCCTGGGGATGGGGTTAACGTGGGTCTGAGATCCAAAAATAGCTTTGTGACTGAGCCTGTAGTTTGCAGGATCTCCTCTTCCCTAGTGTGATTTCACATTAGTTATTGCAGCTGTAGCAGTTGTGGAGGTTGAGGAGAGCCCCAAACCTGGGGTGCTGGCCTTGCCCATGGAACCAGGCTAAGGCAGGAAGAGCTGGTCTAGGTCAGAGAGAAAATAGGTGGAAAGAAACCTTCCCGTTTTGTCAGAAGATGGCAATTCCACCTGGTATTTTAGAAATGCCTCCCTTTTTACCCTTGCACTATCTGCATTAGCGGTCTCCGAGCGTTGCCTTCAGGGCTGAGGGAGAGGAAGGCTGTGCTGAAGCAAACTGCACCATGTCTTCTCCCACATCACAAAGATCAAGCAGGTCCTGCCAAGACTCTGCAGTTCCTGTTTACGCCATACGTGACGTTCCTAATCCCTTCAGCACTCGTGGTAGTTCCTGCGGTTCTTCCTAGATAACTAACTCCAACTGGCACAGCTGAGACATGAGCAAGATGAATCCTTGGAGAGCAGCCAGCTCTTGCTTTTAATTTGCACTTATGTTGCTGATGTCAAGCCTTTGAACAAGGCCTCAGACCCCCGTTACAGCGCGGGGCAGACGAATGCAAAGAGGGGGTTCTTGTCTTGTGGGGACAACACGAGTCACAAGATCTCTAACAGGATGCCAGACTGCAAGCGTTTGTTGTGGTCCAGGCCACTGCTTATTTCCTCCAGTGACGCAAACTTGTGTCAGTCCTTTTCAGTGGTTGAGCGCGTGCGAAGGGACATGCTAACCTCCCCGGCATTTCTCCACTTGTACATGCGCACGTGTTTGCGCAAACCCAGAAATAACAGGCTTGATTCAAAAGACGACTGGGTGGGGTTGTTTGGTCTGTGGGCTGCCAGTGGTCTGAACCAGGCTCTGTCAGGCTGGAAATCTCTGGATGAAGATCTGGAAGGAGTGTGGGGTGTGTAGCACCTCACATTGCTGAGACCAGCAGGGTCTGGATCTTAAACTTCTCAAGCAAGAGCTTCCCAGCAAGAGCTAAACATTTGCCATAGACATCTGTAACAGATGTGGGAAAGAAATAGCATACTCTTAACTAGCCTATGATAATAATCATAGCCTTGGAGATAAATACCTTCCTGCCAGTGGTTTCCAATGCAATCATTTACAATCTGGTCAAAGCAGAGATTAGGCTTCATGACTGCATGACATCGAATTTGCCTCCTACTCTGTAAGGACAGAAGAAAACTCTTCATACTGAGTGGTACCTACAGCTTTAGACCTTATAAACTATCCGCTTGTTTGTTAAGAAGAACGATTTAATCCTCAGTACCTCAGCAACCTCTTTGCTGCTGTTGTTTAATAACAACACTCCTCTCTGATCTCTGGTTTTGATGCAGTTTGTTGTATGTTTTTGAGGGGTGAAGACAGGGCAAGACTATGTGTGAAAGCAGCAGCATAATGGTCATTGTTGTTGACTTGCACCGCCTTACTGAATGTTAATAGTTGAAAATGCACCTGCATTGCATGTGCAAAAGGATTTCTCATTTCCAGAATATTCTGTAGAACTTACTATTTTCCAGGTGACACTGACCTGTCCCTTCCTGTCCCTGACATTGTATGGCTCCTTGAAAGCATCACCCTGTTCCTGTAAATCAAAA
>NW_008824723.1:3664344-3709897 GCF_000699105.1 Pygoscelis adeliae | reverse complement strand
CAGAAAACAAATCTGTTTTGGAATGAAAAAGTCCTTTTTCTCTGTGGAAATAAAAAATTTAGTACATGTAAGTTCTTCCAAAGAAAGTTGATATATTTTGTTTTATAATTTTTTTGCTACCTTTCCATGTAATGGAAACTTGCCCAATGCTTTTCTGGATTATGATGAAGATTTCTAGATGCTACAGCAGTAATGAGATTTCCTTGGTTTTATTCTGTTTTATACAGGCAAGTGCATGCAAACTGAAGTTCTGACTTGACATCCTCAGCAAGACATGGGGCAACTTCAAAAGCCTGTACCTAAACTAAAACATTTGGCTGAGGTATTTGGCCCTGCCACCTGCAGCTGTGGGGATCCTGTGCAGGAGGACTCCACGATGCTGAAGTGGATGTGGCTGTGGCCCAAATAACTTTTCCAATAAGAACCTTTGCTCTTATGTTTGGGAGAGAATGTTTCTATAGAGCCAAAGCACCATGTGCTTTGATTTGCCCTGATGTGAGTTGGAAAATATGAGTAAAATTACTATAAACGTTTTCTTGCCTGATAGATTCCCCCCCCCCCCATACTTTAAAATAATGTCTTTTTATTTCTTTAAGTCTCAGGTCTAATGCTTGAAATAAATGATACTTTTTTTTGTCTGATTTCCAGAGGGTATAAAAAAATAGATTCTCTGCTATTATAAATTAATTAAATTACAGATCAGACTGCAGTGTTACTAGAGGTGCAGAAAGCTTTTCTCTACCTTCCTAACTTTGCCAGTCGTCTTATCTGGCATGACGAATTTCCTACAATTGACTTACCAGCTTTCCAGCAGCTAAGTATATGGCCAGTCATTCTTCTTAGCGAAAATCAGCCAATCCTTTTTTAACATGGAATTAATGAAGTGATGAAAATTTACATCAGCAAAGGATTTATCACAGTATTTTACACACAGCTTTACTACTGAATTAAAGACATTGAATGGTTCCATAAGTACCAAGCATTGTTGATAATCCAAGACTTGAAGTCTTAATTCTGCCACTTTATAGTTAAGCTGGTAGAGAATAAGCATAAAAGGGAGATATTTTTTCCCCTTTAGTTAAAAATATGCTTATTTTGTTGCTCCAGTAAAGAGAAATGATTACTTGAGCAAAAATTATGATCATGCTAATTGGTGATCGAGGTTTTTTTAGTAGGAGGTTTTAATTGTATACAATGAAAATATATTCTGGTATCCCTAAATCTTTCCTCTTTTGTCTTTGCATCTGCTATACAGAGGAGTCAAGTGTCACATGCCAATATGCATACGGCCAAATGGGCCACTGAGTCCTCCTCTTGTCTTCTTCACTGACCCTGAAGTCTTTATTTCACTTTAATGAGTGGAAGCTGGAGGTAATTCATATGGCCTGACAACTGGCTGATCATCTATAGCTTAAATGAGACCTTGAAGAACATGAGTGTCTAGAATGAAAGAATCTGTGTGGTTGTTGTGAACCTACTCAGGAAAACCTGACAGTCCCAGAAATAGCATTTATGAAATACATACTCAGGAATTATTCATTTTTTCCATTGGATGGGTGGGTGCTGTAGGGTGTTGCTATTGCACACTATTCCCAATTCTTTCCTAGTATGTTTAAAAAAAAAAGACCACACCTGGGTTTGTGCTCTTACCATTGGATGTAGGCAGTGTCTGTGTAAAGTCATCATTGGAAGAGGGTGAGAGCACACAGGCCAGCAGTGAGACAAAGACCGGGTGCTACCTGGGCTCTAATTAAGCCAGATCAGGAGACAGTGAGTGCTTCTGCGCTAATAAGCAAAGCCAAATCCCAAATGTCATGACTAAGCTCTTTCTTCTTGTCTTCTGCCTAGCAGAGACGGCATATCCAAACAGTCCTGAGAAAATACTATTCCCTGAACCATGCCCAAATTTCACCTGGGCGGAAGATGGTTGGCACAGGTCAAACCATAAAGGAGCCCACCAGCACTTCCATGGTGAGGGCAGTCATGGTTCAGTGCTCAAGGCTCTGCCCTGACCAGGGTTCATTTGCCAGTATGGATGTAAGGTTGCTAACCATGAAATACTGATTTTGGGCAGAAGGCAGGACTGTTGGGCATTGCAATCATTCAGAATTGGTGCATGTGTTCAAGGGCTTGCTTAAGAATATATTTAGATTTTATGACATGCATTTCTGTGTCCCTGGAAAGTCTTCATTCGAAGTCCAGATATGGACTATTTCTTGGTTCCAGAACGATGCTGATATGATGCTCAAACATGCTATAGCAAAAAAGCCCAAGTCTTTAATATTCAGAACAACTGAAGGATTTGAGCTTTTTCTTCTTGTTTTGGGTTAGTGGTTCAAAAGACAGAGGGATTGAGAACTGACGGCCTCTGTCTTGGTGTAAAATCAGCCCATTCACCTCTGCATCAGATTCTTCATCTCTGAAACAGATATGAAAGCCGCCTCTACTTCAACAGGTAACTGGAAAGGGTATGGGGGTGAAACTGCTTATTGCAGGCTCTTTCCCAAACCCCCATCCTGGCTTCTGAATTTGTAGACTCACTCTCTGTTGGCAAGTCACTATTCATCATGATTTCATAGGAAAACAGGAGATAGGATAGCTTTTTCACGTGTTTTTTATCTTCCCAACTACCTAGGAGCAATCAAGAGTAGGACCTACATATCTATTCAAAAGGGCTGCTGTTAACTTCCCTTGGAGAAGCACTTCTGATGCTGGGCTTTTGCTATGTGCATGTGCAAATCTCCCACTGTAAACCATAGAAGTGATAGGTTTAGGACAAGAACAAGTAGATCTCTAATAAACGTAGGTGTTGACTGCCGGCTTCAGCTCAATGCCACACCCTTTTGGTGCTCCTCTGTTCTCTTAGCACCTAGATCTGACCTTGATCTGAACTTAGCATAACTTCCCTGGCCCAAGAGTATCCTTTCTGGGCCCCTAGTGTCAGCACAAGATATTTCCGTAGCACAGTGATAGCTACATGCAATTTTGTAATCTTTCCAAGTCAGCAGGGTCATCCACCTTGTGTTGTTAATGACTGTTATACTCTTAAAAACAAAAAAGTGTGCTGCAGACAAACTCTGAATGGAACGATCCATCACATCTGCTGCTGGCCCCACTCAGACTGGCTGTTCAGTGTAAACAGGGCTTATATGAAGAGGATCTCAAGACTACTTGTTGCTAGTAATACTCTGAAATAGTGGATTAAGGCCTTGGAAGGAGTCTTCCCGGGCACATTGTCAAGAGAAGCCTGCAGTGGATTTATTGAGCTCACAAAACAGTAATGCTGAATGCCAATCCCTTGTGACTGGGACACAAGGAACAAGGATTAGCTCACGAAGAACCATTTTGGGGTTTTGCAAAGGAGAGGTGTGAGCATAGATTCGTCCCTTTGCAGGACATGAAGAGCAACTTGCACACTTGCATGTCCTGGTGCTGCAGGGGAGTCCCTGCGTGTCCCAGGGAGGAGAGGTTGTGGCTGCCGGAGCAATGAGTTTGGAGTAACAGGGTTTGGTGTGCTCTGAATCTAGTAGGATTGCTGGGGGAGCAGGCTAGAGCGTTTTTGCCTTAGCCTTGTGGCAAGCCTGGCTTGTACCTTGAGATCAGTGGTGTGCTGCAGTTCTGTGTTCATGTTTTGCTGTTGGTTTTATCTCTCTGAGCTTGACGGGGGATATGCACAAGGTTTTCGATTCTGGATCTAACACTGGTATGCAGACACCTAACTGGTAAGGTGGTGTACCCAGTTATTTGACAGCAGTTGTATTACCAGGCTTTCTCCAGAGAATGTGCAAAGTTCAGACCCTTGGTTCAGGGACTCGGGGATTCAGACCAAATCCCAGATCACAGGTCATCCTCCACACTGAAGCAGCTGCAGTTGCGTGGGCTCTCTTTTGAAGGCTGCCTTGTTCTCTCTAAATGCTGAAGTTCCTTATTTTTAATTCTGTGCTGCCATGAAGTAACTCAGAACTAAGTATACTATTTGTTTCCCTTTACCTTGAATTCTCCAGCTTCCTCAGCCATGCCTCAGCCTTGCTTGGCTCACACGGGTGCCCTCAGTCCACCTCAGTGGTGGTAATGCTTCGGTGGAGTGGTGCGGTGGTTTGTGTTGGTGGTGGTTGGGCTCGGAGGCAGGTGTGGTGAAGGGCACTAGAGTTAATTCACACAGCCAGCACCTGGACGCACTTCAAAGTGCGTCCTTTGAAACACACTCACTTTGCAATGGCATCCACAGAAAACACCCACTTGCCCTCTCTCCATATCACTGAGAAACTGGAAGCTCTTCCTTTGCAAAGGCGAGAAACTCCCGTGGGCACCTGAGAGACCAAAATGAACAAGATGGAGTTTGTTGGATCAGATGGGGATGAGTGCCTTTTTGATTGCCATCAAGAGACCCTGGGAGGACCTGGCAAGAAATTCCCCTCCTCTCTTGCTTCTCAGTGGAGGAAAGACAGACATGAGCAAGTGCCTGGATCCGGAGCCCAGCTTAGGCCAAATCAGGACAAGGGACGAGCTCAGATCCAAATTGTTCTCACTCGGGTTTGGCTGCCAATGGTGGATATCTCCCAAGATCTGATGGTTGCACGAGCCTTTTGCAATCTTGGCTGGAGATCTAGTGGAGATTGTTCAGCTTCGTGCTGGTGAAACAAGCCCTTTTCTGAAGTGAGAGTACAGAAAGCATTTTCTGAAAGTGTAGACACAGGTTTGGAGAAGTAAGGCAAGAGAACATTTTAATTCAGGGACCAGTATGGAGTAGTAACAAGTGGTGCAAATAGTCCAAAAAAAAGCTTAGGCTGGAAATGAAAATGTTTGTTTCTATCAGAAAAAGCTGCTCTAGAAGAGATTCCTAGAGGAGCAATGAGCTCATGGGCAGATTTTCCCAGAGGAGGCTGTGGCTCCCTGGCTATTACTGCCTTCTGCAGTTTTTTAAGCAAAAGCCTTTGTAAAAGCAATAACCTAGTATGGACAGCTGTGACAGCAGTGGATGGTTACCATGACCCAGTGGAGACACAGTCATGTTGGGATAGAGTCTAGGCAATCAGGTAGGACCATGCAAATGTGAACTATCTTCCAGCAAAGTCACCAGCAGTAAAATGAAGTAGTTTTTTGCGAAGGGAGAGCATTGGCTGTCTGTGTCCATTTGCTCTGTGCTGGGGGAGAGGCCTGTGCACAAGCTCAGATGTCCCTAAGTGCAGCGCTGGGCTAAATTGTCTTGGTTTTTCAGTGTAGTCCAAGACCTACACACTTTGATGAGTTTTGTCCTTCAGAGGTATCCTTTTTTTTTTTTTCTCATCCTGGCTTCATTTTCCTTTGGATTATTGTCCTTTGCCTTAACTCAGTACTGCGTGATGGTACATAGCTTTCACCTTATTTCTAGAAATGGGTCAGAAATAAACAAAGGCTGTTGACACTTCTGTTAACATGGTAAAACTCTGATGTCTGTGGGGATTTGGGACAATGAGATTGGGGCAGGTTGGGTTCATTTCATGCTGTAGGTATCAGTGACACGTAAACTCTTCCCTATCTAATGTACACTTGCCTGTTTGGTTTTACATTTCTTCAGCATCAGTTCAGGTTAGCTATGGTTGCATGTACCTGGCGGATATAGTTTCTCCAGCTGTCTGCCTTGTTTGATCTGCTTGCTAAATGCATTTCCCTGGCATCTTTGCAGTGCTTTCATGACAAGTTCTTCAAAATTCTCACACGGTGCAATTGCTGAAAAGACTGTTCATGAGGCTGGGATCTAAAGCCCCTTTGAATGGGCGAGGACTTTCATGTGAAGAGATTTCCTGGCTCTATGACTAACTGTGCTTTTTTTTTTTTTTTCTTTTTTGCCAGGTTGGTGCAGTCCTATGATGTGATCCAGTGGTTGAAATGTGCCAGTCTTGAGCTGTGTTTGAATGCTGCAGGGTGTGCTGGGAACCTCAGGGCATAGAGATGTAGAGATACAGGGTTTTTTTGCCCCCGATTTGTCTTAATGCCCAAATTAAATAGGTAATGCTCATCCAGAAAAAGGGAAGAGAAGAGGAAAGGGGAAAAATGGGGAAAGGAAAGGGGAAAGGAGAGGAGGGGAGGAAAGAAAAGAGGAAAGGAAAAATGTTTTAAAAAGCTGGGATGGCTTTCACTGAAAACAGACATTTGTCTGACTTCTATTTACTGTCTGAACATACCAGCAGCTTTGCTAATCTCATCCTGATACTTTTACAGTCTGTACTATTAAAGCGCATGCATTTGACTTTAAAAGGAATATCGCTTACTATGTAAAAATTAACCTTTCATTAAGGTTCATTTTCTAAGTTTGCCATTTATGCCTGTGCATATCAAGAGAGATGGGAGCACATATCTCCCAGTGCATCGACACCAGGCTCATCTCTGCATGGGTGCTGTTACTGCAGAGCTGAAGTCTAGCCTCCAGTTTAATCCTGGGGAGTCCTCTGAAGGGACTCCTGCCCTTTTGTATTCAGGTATGGCGGTATTTGCTGCCACCCTGGGACACATAGAAACCTACCGAGAAAGTCCTTTCTGTAGGAGTTAATGTTTGCTGTTATTTTTATATTGGGGTGGTGCTGTGATGAGATGCTGCTGGGTACCGAGGGAAGGGAGGATGATGTGGGAATGCACCCGTTTGCAGCGTTAAGTAATTTGGAGTATTATGAGGGGTGCCTAGTCTTGATTGTGCAGGGTCTCATGCAAGTTCCCGCTGCCTCAGTTTCTCCTTGTTCCTCAAATAACAGCAATCATTCTGCCTACGAATGCATGGGATTAGAGGTGAGCGTTTAGCAGCATTAATTCATGGTCTTTGTGAGAGCTCCTTCCTTATTCGCCCCACCCCAGAGCGGTTAAACCTTCTCTCTGCCAAAATATAATAAATTGCAGGTCTGGCCCCTAACGATTCCTCGTCCGGGAAGCTAGGGTTGCGGACAATTTATCTCCCAATGATTAAACCTGCAGACAAAAAAGGGCGAATTGCCTGAACTGAATTACTGCCCATGCATTATTCAGCTGGCTGTGGGGAGCTCTGCGGGGGGGACAGGCAGAGGCCAGCAATCACCATGGCCCTCGGGTGGGTTCCTGTGGGGTGTGCCCCCCACGCCGGTCCCCATCCTGTTCCCCCTGGGGAGTTGTGGGACTGTAGATGGCAGCAAAGGCCGCGGGATGGGAAGGCGCACTCGGGGCTGGTTTCAGCAGCTCCTGGGGAGGCAGCGGGTGCACAGACGATGGCCCGAGCTTTGCAAGGCAGTGGGAAGAGGAAGGGTGTTCACCCCACTGTTGGGGCTGAGAAGAAGACATTGGAGAGGATCTGTCCTCTAAACAGGAGGGAGGTGACAGGAGGGGAGAGGAGGGCACTCTGCATTTGTGTGTGTTTAACCCTGTGTTTGACTGGAAAGTCCACTGCCCTGTCTGGATTATCCAAATCCCATCTCCGCTTTTGCTGCTGTTGGCCCCTCTGTTGGCCCATGTACAGAGCGGCCTAGAGGTCTTTGCCTCCTCCCCAGGTGCACAGGGACCTGGCCGCTGCTCAGGGACAGGAGGGTACAGTGGAGGAGGTGCAGCAAATCATCTCTCCTGCTGCTCTCTTTCGATGGTTGCTAAACGATTTTTTTCCCAACTGTGATTATAGTGCCCAAGAGGATATGCAGATGTTAAACTTTTGGTTTTAGATGCAAGTTATGGGATGTCCCCTGATCTGCATCTGCAGTGCCTCACCCTCTGTGGCTGTTTGACCCTTATCTCCTCAGTCAGACAGAAAGTCAGTGGGTGGGTCAGGGTGAACTCCCTGATATTTGCTCCTAGAAATGATGGGGATCCTAATTGAGCTGGGGCTGATGACCAGTGTGTCACATCTGGCACATGAGGCTGCACAAGACTTCAGGGAGCATCGCTAATGCCCATCCTGGTTTAGGAGTGAGCTCTGCTGGCCCTCCTGACTGATGGGGCAGCTTTGGTGCATTAACCTCATACTACCCTTTTCCCTGCAGGGTAACCAACCTGGGAGCCATCTTATCCTTTAAACTCACAGGGTTGAGAGATGCAGGTACAGGGGAATACATCCAGATAAATGCTCTTCAGTGAGCTCGGATGTTGGCCTTTCATCCTGACCCTGACCATGGTGTCCCTGGCACTGCTGCTGGAGAGCAGAGGGAATTTACCCACTCGGCTGCTCCTTTCCTAACTCTTCCCTGAGCTCTCGGTTGCAATGCCCTAGAAAACTGATCAGGGGCCAGCAAGTGTATTTGATAACATGAAAAGCTGTATTTTCCTCTTGGACAATCCAATGAAAGTTCCACATTCAGTCTTCAGCAAAATCACCTTAAATCTTTTCCTTTCGGCTCCTTCTAGCTTTGTGTGATGTAAGACTAGAACAGGGGGTGTGCAGAACTGCTAAGGAGTGAGCGCTGCAGTGCTGTTTGCTGAAATAATGTTACTTGGCAGGCTAAAAATCTGAGTGTAAGCCACCTTTAAACTGTGCCAACTGGCTATTTTGAGTCTGAGAAATAGGCAATACCTCTAGAGTGCTAAAAGTTCAGGAATTCTCTTTATTTTGATTGCACATACATAATAGAGAAACCAGTACCCTTTGCTCCAGCAAGACATAAGCAAGTGTTGAAAAGTAGCAGGGTCCTGGCTGATGTCTCTCCACAGTGAAATGCATCTTCTACTTCCCAGTCTCAAAGTATGGGAAAGGGTTTTGGCCAGTGATCAGGATCAGGAAGAGTTTTTCATCCCAGAGCAGTGAGGAAAACTGCCTGGCTGCGGGTGAATGTGCAACGATGCTGCTGTAGGAAGTAGGTCGGTGTCTTTGTGCCATGGATCGATGGCAATCCCAAATGGCTACTTCATTCCAATGTGTAACCTCATCCCCTGTGAGTCAGACCTGCCTCATACCCGAACGACTTCTTTCCCTTGGGCAACCCTTATGTGGCATATCATGTCACTGAGGTTCATGCAGTTACAAAACCCAGCCTAGCTGAAAATAGGCAAGAAGCACTTTGGGGTCTGTCATTACAGCTCTTCTATAACAGCTTGGGGACTTGCATGGCAGGGTCTGGTGTTGGTCTCACTTACATCAGTATCTGTCCAGACTTACTGGAATTGGTTGAACTGAGGGTCATGTGAGGGCTGGTGAAACTGGGTGGATGCAATTGTAACGTGAGAACAAAAAGAAATAGTATTGCACCCATCAGCTCTGGTCCACGAATAATAGAGATTCCTGGTTTGCAGGATGTGGGGCAATTGTTTAATTATCTCAGTGTTTGCTGGGATTATTTTTCCTTTTTGTAATTTCTTTTAAAGCAGCATGTTTAAAAACAAGGTAGCAGGAGATGGGGTGACTCCGTGGAGCCCTCGTGCCTCCTCCTGGGGTATGGACTTCCACCAGCAGTGACCCCCAAGAGACATTCCCCAGGGAGATCACCCTGCCCATCTCCATGGCCCAAAGGTGACGTGGGATTTGTATGCTTCTACTCAAAGGGCCTTTGAAGGAGACAGTGAGCGCTAAGGGAGAGCTAACAAACGATCACTCCTGCTCCTCCTTGCCCTCCCAGCAGCCTGGGGGCCACGTGGCTTTAATTAATCAGTCGGCTCATGCAGCGACGCTGACACAAATGGCACCTGCTGTCATCCTCTCCCACGTAAGTACCGGTGAAAAATGGCACGGGGTGTGCTGGCCAGTGATTCCAGTTGGCCGAGTGGAGATGGATGCCTGTGTCCCTCTCTGTGACGGAGGAGTTAATCATAATGAAGAGTGAACATGTAGGGCAAGCGGCTCCAGCCTGCTCTTCCAAGGAGGGTGCTGTGGACCAGTTCACAGAGAGCCTTTGCCAGTGGTTTAGAAAGGCACAGAAGGGGCCCTGTTCTCCCTTGTGTGCCAGTGGTTGTGTTTGACACAGGTTAGTCACATTTTAGAGGATAATTTAGGTACCTGTGTATGGGAGGCTGGCAGCTGGGTTTTCATGGTCCTTTTGGTACATCCAGAGGGAGGAGACTGGGTTTTCCAAGTACCCTGAGTCCCCCATTGCTCCTCTCCCTGCCAGCACTGTCTCACTGTGAAACCCCAAAGCCCCATCCGTGACGCATAAACCTTCTAGGACAGGAGATCCTATGAACAGTAGTGTGACCCACCACGGAGCGTGTTGTGAGGTGATGCAGCAAGGACTGTCTTTGTGCCTGGAGTATCAGAAAAAGGGACAATGCCATCAGAGGGCTACGTACTCCTCCCTTGTCTAGCCAAGGAGACATGCAGAAGGTCTGTCTCAAGCATCTGCGTGGCGCTCAGTGCAATTCTTCCCCCAGCATCTGCGCCTAGCCACTGCTCTCAGTGGCAGTGACTAGTAACAGTAAAAATGTTTTGAAAGGGGCCAGGACAGAGGGCACTTACGCGTGTGCCCAACTCCCCTTTTGTAGAAGTGTTTCACAGGTATCAAAGATACTCAGGTAATGGGGTATCTGTTTGAGCGTAGTGCGGGGGCCAAGAGTGGGTCCAGTTTGCCAAGGCTGAGCTCCACGTGATTTGTCCTGTCTGTCATGTAAGGGACTGGATGGGGAATGCAAAATCTGGAGCACAAAGCCTTGCTTTCTGGTGCTCAGACTGACTGCACACAGGCTGCAAAATCTCTGGGGGCTCTCTCAGGCCTGGCCTACCAGGTTGAAAGATCGTGAATGGCTTCCACTGAGGGATTCATTGGAGCCTTCTCCAGTGGCCAAGGAGAGAGCTTTTAGTGTCTGCAGTGTTTTGCTGACTAGGCTATGTGACTGAAAAATTGATATTTGTATTGTTATTGACTTCTCCAGGATTATTTCAGCAACCCCTATTAAGGATCTCATTCTTAAAGTAATTCTGTAGTTATTAAGAGTAATCTTTATAAATGATGCTATGCTTCTGCATAATCTCATCCAATTAATCTTACTGTATCAGCTATGATTTTTTTTTTTTTTTCATAGGGGAATTGGTGCAGAGTTCCTTGTTTTACTAAAAGAAGAACCCAAAAAACCTTCCAAGCACCAACTTTGTTCAGTCTGTGCTGAACAGTGTGATTTAAGACTGAAAATACATGTTTCTGTCTGAAGTTTTTGACAGTGCAATTTGAATATGAGGAAGTGTCCAGTCTTTTCTCCTCTGACAGCTCATTGTACAGGTCTGTGTGTCAGTGCACCATATGGGGACATTACCCAGGCTGGGGTCACCAGGGCGACCTTTGCTCATCGCTCTGCCACTGAGCTGGACATGTGGGGAACTGGAGATGCCGTCTGCATGCCAAATGAGATCAGTGTGCCTGATCTTCCCTTTTCTTTGCTTCGGGACCCATTGATCACTGTCGGTAAGTGGTTGCTGGGTGTCCCCTGAAACAAAACCTTTTTCTGTTGCTTGCTGTCCAGATACCATCAAGGGCTGAAAACTCCGTTTGACCTCAGTGATATTTGGATCACTTTATTTGAAAAAGAGAAAATAAAATACATGATTAACTCTGCTCTAAATCCCTTGAAGAATTAAAAATAATATCAGTAAAAAAGGTTGAGTTGACTCAAGAATGACTCGTGCTGCTCTAGGCACATAGGACAGGTTTTGATTTGCAATGCAGTTGCTGTTAGAAAGCAGAGTACCACGTGGTCTGCAGGTGGAGTGTTAGTCCCCATCCATAAACCAGCTTGGTTCTCCTGCCTTCTTCTCAGACAGCAGCTTCTGGCTGCTGTCCAAGATGGGACATAAGATCTTGCACTGGATTAAATGTTCCACATCTCCCCATCCATGTGAAACAGAGAAAGCCCTTTCTTTCCTCTTATTGATCCAAGCTAGAAGTTGTTGAAAGTGCCGGGTGTGGGCTGCCTGGAGTTTTACTGTTAACCTTCTTTGTGCCGATGAGAGCTGGAGGAAATTTTAAGATATGTGGGGATCTACACTCCAGGGCATTCCAGAGCTTTGTTACAATGACCCCAAATTATTCAGGTTTCTGTTCTCTTTTGCAACACTGGACTGCTGGTCCTCCTGGAGCACTGCTCCTAATTGATGCTGGTGTCCATGAGTGCAGAGATGACCCTGCCATCTCACAGGTGACTCCTGAGCAAGCTGACACAATGAGTTAAAATTGGATGGATATCTCTCATTTCCAGCCTGCACCAACCCCTTCCAGGCAGTGGTCAAATTTTCCCTTGGAAAGTAGAAATAGGAAGTGGAACGAGATGGTGGGGTTTGCTCACTTTTCAGTGATCACACGTGTTTTCATCCTAGGGTACACCAGTCATGTGGTGCTACATTAGCAGCATTGCTTGTGTTTTCAGCAGAGACACCTTGATGTGACTGTGGAAACTGAACTCCTCCTTCAACCACTGCGGTGTGTCTGGGGGCAGGAATTAAATGACCACTGATGTGGTTTTGTTGCACCAGTTTTGTGGGTAATCAACACTTCATAAGCTACATGGTGGAAAAGTTAAAGGCACATTTGATCCTTAAATAGCTGAGCTTTCTTCATTTTCTAGAGACACCTCAAAACACTTAGGATTAACGTAGCACATGAGTGTAATTAGACTTTCCCAGGGTATTCCCTGCACCTTCGATTCCAATAAAGCACACTCTGGTCTTTTCCCTTTGGACCACTTCTAAAGAGTGAGCCCACTGTAAAGATCCTTTATAAATCAACCCTTATGACCATAGAAAGATAATTTAGTACTATGGCACACTAACCATTTTGTTCAGGCACTGCCACCAGAGCCTGCTTAATGAGCTGATGGAAAATTCTCCCCAGGAGAAGGAAAAAGTTTGGAGAGTTGAAATAACTCAAGCAGAGTCTTTCCTTGGTTAATATGGCCATGAGTCACAGTGAAAGGAGAGGCACTGCCAAGACTTCCTTTCACCCAGTGCTTCCTAACTGCTCAGGTGTCTCCTGTCCTGCAGGGTCCTTCTTGTTCCTTCCAGGGATGTGATGGATGCTTTGGAGATCAGAAGACATCAAGAACTGGCACAGTGCTGCCTTTGCTATCACCTCCTGAGCAGTGCATGGCATGGCAGTGAAACATGAGTGTAGAAACATTACTGGTTTAAACTGGGAACACTTACAGAGCCCTGGATTTCACCTCTTTGTGTAAATCCTTGTGGCTACGTCAAGGATTTACGCCAAGCAACAAGCTATCTGTGTTTATCTTTAAGGAGTCTGTTTTTGTATTCCTCCAAGTTCCCTATTTGAGACACTTAGGCTTGATTTCCCTGGAAGTGTTCAAGGTCAGGTTGGATGGGACTTTGAGGATTCTGATCTAGTGAAAGGTGTCCCCACCCATGGCAGGAAGGTTGGACTAGATGACCCTTAAATGTCCCTTCCAGCCCAAACCTTTCTATGATTCTATGATTTTCAGTGGGTCTAAGCATCCACAGGTTCTGTTACTGCTTAGCCATGTACTTTTATCCAAATCCGGCTTTGCAACACCTTCTCCCCAATTTCAGACTTTGGTAGGACTGTGATTTGGCTCTGCTTATACAAAACCTACTATAAATATACAGCTGCTCCCTTGCTTTCTCCCTAGTATTTTTACTTTATTGTGTTTCCCAGACGCATACATTTTAAAATCCCTTGTCACGTTACTATCAGACACAGGGGGAAGCACAGACTGCTGTGTTAAATCACATAGCGGCAATGAGTCCAAGCAATACTCCGTGGTGCATGGATGTGCCAATTAAGAATGCATCCTACTTGCACAGTCTGGACGCTTTTCTCCTTCAGAGAGGTCTGATTGTTTGCTTGCAATTATTTGGTAAGTTTAATGAGGCTGAAAAGAGGTCAGATCACCTGTAAATGTCTTAGAAGTGTGGAAGCAGATGTGAATCTATGTCTGTAAAATTTAACGTTCCAAAGACTTCAAAGTAAAACAAAACAATTTCCCTGGAGTCCTGACTCTGCAGACTGAATATATAAATAGTTGTCTCCTAGTCTGCATAACCTTCAGGACTCTGGAAAGAAACTGCCTGCCAGAATCAAAGACTTGTTGCGTTCAGTCTGTCACTTGTCAAACCCAATGCTGTCATTTCAGAATAAATACTAATATGCTGACATTTCTGTTCATCATGCCCTGGCTGTAGACAACACTGCTACAAAAAAAACCACAGGGCTAATGATATTTTGCTTTGGCCACAGGTGGTTTCTACTGAAATTAGCGGCTAAGCTTCCATTGATTTTCCTTGAAGAAGGACCAGGACTCTTGCATGTGTTTATCAATCACAGTAAGCTGTACTTTATGCAAGATTGAGGTTACAAAGATTGTGGCTTCCTATGCTCTGTCCTGGGAAACCTTCCTATCTTGGAGAGTTAAGGGGACATATATGAACCTTAACCCTTCTTTGAATCAGGCCTTCTTTCACCTTGGGAAGGCTGTGATGACCTGAGCTGGAGAATAAACATAAGTTAAGCTGAGTTTGCCCCTTTAAAGATTAAAAAGGACTTGCCTTTTTAATGTTGCCCTTTGTTATTACTTTATTAGTAATTATTTATAGCATTGTTATTCCTTTGTGAATTTGTTTCAGGCATGGAATAAACATGTAGGTTATTATTGACCCTCCAAAAAGCTTAGCTCCTAGACAGACAAGTGAATAAGCAGACGATATTAGCAACTCTAGTTTACAAAGCGAGATCTAAGCACAAACTTAGCAAGACTTCAGGCTGACATAGGTATAACACGAAGCATGCATATAGTCTCCAGGGCTAATCACCAGTGCCAGAGATATTTTTTTTTCCCAAGGATATTTTTTTTCTCCAAAGATTCCTGAAAAGATTTTGTACTAACTTCCCTTAAAATCAATAAACTCCAGCTATGGAGCATTTGAAGATCTGTCTGGGTAATAAATTTTTTTAAATGCCTTTGAATTTTGGCCTAAAGTGGTTTTCCTAATGTCATGCTAGTATATCCCGTTCTGGTGGGACTGGCACAGGAATCCAAATTCCTGCAGTCTCATTCCAGCACCTTACAACTTCCCATCCTCCCCTTACTTTGCACAGATATGAAACAGGGACACTTACACCCATTCAGTGTCCTTCTTGAAGCTTTGTAGAACTATGTTGCACAATGTTTGCGGAGTGCCTGGAAGATTTTTAGTTGAAAAAGCATGGCATTGGAACTAACACCCTTCTTTTTTTTCTTCCGCTTTCTTTTTTTTTTTTTTTTTTTTTAAGAATTATAAATCTACTTGCCAGAGTTACATCCTTCTGTGGCTTGGTCGTTGGTCAGTTCCACATCAATGTGTTCATTATATAATATGCTGATGTGGAAATTGCCGGAAATTATTGCTTCCTATTACATAACTGTTGCTGCGTATCTGATGTGTTTTCTGATGCTCAGGGGAACAGAAAGAGCAGTGGCTCTAATTGCTGTTACGCTTTTTGCAGACCCTTGACTGTCGATCGTCATTAGCTTTTAACAATTGCACAACATGATTTTCTTGGGATGTCACAGGTTTTTCTTGAAATATCTTTATGTTTACAGGTACCTTTACTGTCCCTATAAAATCAAAGCTGGTATTTGTATTTTTGCATAGGCATGCTGGAAGTTGTGGAGAGCTAGATCCCTGCGTTGCACAGGGATCTCAGGCAATGGGATCAAGCAGCTTAAATCAAGCGTACATAGGGCTCAAACATGCAATGGAGACATGGCAATTGAACCCACTGAAGAGTAGGAGCTGAGCTGCTGTAGCTCTCCACAACCCTCAGAGCGCATGTTCTTTGCCTGATGATGAGGTCAAGCCTCTTTTATCTTAAACTTTGATAAAGAACATATATAAAGTTACATTATATTTCCACATATCTGGAGATAAGCAATCATATTGACAGTCTCCACAATTCAGCTGATCACTGATAACTAATGAAGCCACTGTTTCTCAGCTGTGTGCACCAAGCCCTTGGTGATATTAGGGCTACTGGATTCTGTGAAGTGGCATAACATCAAGGTTGTCGCAGTGGCAGCCCATGTTCTCTCTTTCAATGTACTGCAGAACGATTATACAACAGCATCAGACTAAACTGTTCCAGTGGAAAGTATGATAGTTTCACATTTCAGGAGACTGAAACCAGAGTTGCGTGGATAGATGTGAGTCAACTTTGAAGTTGTCAACCTATAATGTAAGTAATGAACCCAACCAAGTCTCTGCAATAAACTCGTGGCACAGCTTATAGCACATCATCCAGCAAACACTTCATCAATCAAATGTGCCATGTGACTGGTGCATATCATTTTGGGAAGACAGCACTGATTTAAAGTTTTCAGAAGCAAATAATATGCTTCTGAAATATTCTGAAATATTCAGCAAATATCTGAACAAATACAACACATAAATGTCCAGTAACAAGCAAGAAAAATAATTTTGCTGATTAGGAACTGTTAAGTGCTTTTGGGATGTGTTGAATATTAATGAATGAGCCTAGTCAAAATTCAAGACCATTTGTAGTAAGTGTTTGATAACCTGCATAGATAGGACAAAGACTTTGTGGCCTAAATGAATTAATATGTGTAAGGCAAGACACCAATGTTATCTTCTGCTATGGGCTTGTGGCCTATTGCCTTGCCTGGCCCTGACTGACAACTGAAAAGATGCAGCTGGGCTTCTACTGCCCATGTGTTTTGCAGTTCATCAGGTTTGTGCAACAAATCATACATATTTCATCTGAGATCTGCATGCATGCCTGCACGCACAGTGCTTAGGGCTTTGAGATGCTTCAAGTAGCTGTGCTGGATGGCGTGAGTTGATGCAGCAGGCAGACAGCAAGGGGAGCACAAGATCCAGGATGGGCCAGGACATCAGATTTCAAGACCCCCTTTTATCACGCTGTTGTCAAATTTCCTATTGAGAATTATACACCTGAGATCAACATTAGAAGATGATTAGGCTGTTGGAAACACTGCTGCAGGTATCAATAACACAAATGACTTTTTAGTGTCTAGTATCAATTTCATGTAGACAGAAGAGTCACTTTTATTTCTGTCTCTTCTAGGGAGACATAGTTTAAACTGAATCATACTGCAGAATTTGGTGCATCTTTAAAATAAGAATCCACTTTCTGTAGGGCTAATAATCTGTCTCACACAGTAAGATCATAAGATCATAGGATAAATCCAGGTTGGAAGGGACCTCAGGAAGTTTTTTGTCCAACCTCCTACTCAAAGAAGGGTCAGCTATGAGATCAGAGCATATTGCTCCGAGCTTTATCTTGTTGGGTTTTCAAAACCTCCAAGGATAGAAAGAGCACAACCTCTCTGAGCAGCCTGTTCCAATGCTTGGCTGTCCTCATTGTGATCTTTTATTGCCTTTTGAAAGGTGTATTTCAAGGGTGTAATTCTGCTTTCTTTCCTCAGACCAGCCAGTCCAGTCACTGCACTGGCACTAGTCTTCTGAAAAAGGTAGACAGATTCCTCAGATTTTAGGTAAAGGACAGAAGTGTTTGGAGTAACACAACAAGTAAGCAGGAATATTTGGTGAGCACCTATAGAGCCCATAGTCAAAGGAAATCAAGGATCTTAAGAGCAGGAATTAAGAAGATATCTGAGAACATGCTTAAGTGGGTTTTGTTAGAAGTAGGTGGCAGCTTTTCTCAATAATTTTTTACAATGTTCATAATTTTAAAAAAAAGCAGATTTTTAAGTGCCCTGGAACGTACTTTTGTTTGTTTACTTTCCATTTTTACAGGCATTAGAGGTCTGAGTAAGAGAGTAAGCTGTATTCAGGGAGGGTTAACACGTAATTAATGTGCTAGGTCAGGTGATTACTGTATCAGTAGTCATCTACCAGTGACTGTGACCAAGGAGCTGGGATCACATCAGTGCCTTGCTAGTGATTTCTGCAATGTCTTTGGGCATGTTTTTTACTTTCTCTTCAGTTCCTCATGCAGAAAATCATGCTGCTTGTTTTCTCCCCGTATTTGTCATGTCTATTTAGAAAGGCTTTTTGACAGGTAGTATCTCTTACAATGCTTGTGTAAGGAACCTAACACAAAGGACCTTGTTCTTGGAGACCTCTATGTCCTACTGTTGTACAAATAAATAGAACAAAGTGCCACACTAGTGCTTAGCTCATGCTGAAAGGATTGTTTTAAAACAGAGGGGGTTTTTTATGTTGGATTTTTTCTTCCTTTCACACCTGAACTCTCTGTGCTCCAGAGGCTCCTTCTACTCCTATGTGTTTTTTCCCCCTAGGTGTATCAGGAGGGCCATTGTATAGGAAAACTTCCAGTCACTTTCTCTCTCACAAACCTTTCCTCTGCAGGTACCTTAGTGAAAGTGAAGGAAACTACATGGCTGATCCATTTGGATTTATAGACATGCTCCACTGGGTCATGGTTCCTCTCAGCTATTTTTTCTGGGCTTTTCCTGGCATACTCTGATTGCATTTTATGTCAGAGCCAAGAAGCAGAATACTTTTGCTGACATCTCAAAATGTTGCCAAAATCTCTGTGTAGGAGAAGGTCACAGGTGAGCTGAAAGAGATGGCATTTAACTGGGAAAGTGCCCACCAAGGCTGACCACAGGTCCCAAGGACTTGAGGGCTTAATCCTCTGTGATATGATTTGTGACATGCTTTGTGGGGGATGAGAGGAGGACGACTCCTCACTTCTTGCATTTCTTCCTGGAATATCACAGCATCATTTCTCAGACTGGCTCCCAATGTTGCACTGAAAGTAAAAACAACAATCTAACAATAAAACCTGTCATCAAATAAGTCTGCATGAGGAGTATTGAAGTAAGCTATCTTCCCCAAACCCCTTGCAAGTGTAAGGAAGATCATCCTCTTAGCAAACTATAGTTAGGGAATCATATCAAAGTATGAAAGATCTTTCTTCATCATTTTTCCTGGAGTTCCCTGGATTGCCATCAGTGTATTGCTTGAGCAAGTCATTAATTTTGCAAAATAGGGTCAGAGGGTTATACATGTACCCCTGTATATACCTGTCTGTTGAAACCCTGAAGACCAGAGGTGGTGCTGCTAATTATTCAGGTGGGGTTATCTGTATAAAATCTTGCCTTGAATAATAATATTTTGCGTCTACTGCTTCTTAATTTAGATTGTATTATTTGTTCTTGCAGTGATAATTAGTTAGATAAAGACTGGTTATTTACAGTTCTGAAATAAAAATACTTCTAATCGTAGGCTGCGGTTCATCTGTAAGTAATAAGACTCCATATAGGAATTATTAAGTCTGATGGCTACGGTGCTCAAGACTTCATTTAGAACTACTTTAAATTTATGCCCATATAAACCTCATGATGGGTGAGCACCTGATACTCAACTGAATATTGAGTAATACCTTATTCTGGGGGATGCACTATTTCCTTCAGTCAGGCGTGAACGATAGCTGCAATGTCACATAAAGTCAGGTCTTAACAGCTGCTTGTCATTGTGCATAAGATCCTTATAATCTTGATCTTGTTTTTCCTCTATTTATAAAATTCAACTGAAAAGGGAGATGCTCTGCTTTGGGTTAACATAAAAGAGAGTTTGCCTCTTGATCTTTCTCAGTATTGTCTACTGCCTGATGGAGGAATGGAAGCGTTACGAACAGTAGAACTTAAGAAAACTAGTTCCTTCCGTGTTTGTAAGGAACTTATTGGAGGATATGAGTGGTACCATTTCTGTAGATTCTTGGTGTCTAAAATAAATTACTGCCTATTGACCTTGTTGTCATTACAAAGCCTTGATCCCCTACTCAGCTACTTATATCCAGAAAATCTGTAGGAATGCAGCATCTCTGAGGTTGCTATTCCTTTGCCACATTCAATTGATGAGGCCTGACACGTTGGTGAAGGACTGTCTGACAGAAAATTTGGTTATGCTAAACAAGCCAGGTTAGAAAGAAGTACAAACTTTGGGATCAGATTTTTCAAACCAAGTAGCTTAGACCCTTTCAGCTATAATGTCTGGTGTATGGGTGACATATCATTTTCTACATGGTGCTCCTGAATTAAACCAAGAGGAATATTAATGGGTTTAAAAGAAATTCAAGCCTTTCTAAAATGCTCTACCAACAGAAAACTTGGAAGCAGGCATTGGATTAGTGATACTGAGGTACAGATGGGAAAAAGCCCTTGATAAGACTGTGGCTCTTCTACTCTAACTTGTATGTTCCCTTCTGCTGAAGCCCCAGCAGCAGTGCTAGCATGAATGCAGGTGTCATGCTCTGGTAAGAGCCATTCTGGCCACAGACACTGAGACCGTGTTTGGCACCTCCTTCCCACTGAAATGCACGCGATTACCCTGTGAGGAAAGTTCAGTCTAACTTATGTGAGCAATGTTACTACAGAGCTGAGTGTAGATTTTTGAGCTGGATGTTGATGAGTCTTGTCTACGTCAACAGATCAAGTGCCGAGCGATAGAGGAAAGAATTTTCAAGGGAAAATATGCTCATAAGCAGTAGTTGCCAGGATATTATAATGCTCACAGGTTCATTAACAAACTAACAAATGCCTTTTCTTTGCTTTTATGCTTGACCTTTGAATGGTAGAATTTTAGTTTCATATCTCACCAACACTTCTCTAACAACACAAATATAGTCACTGGCAGGACTGAGAATTTGATCACTATCCAAACAACTGTTTAAGCATTTTGTTTACTTGCAGTTACCAATTTATTGAGAATGGAATGACTCAAACACGCAAAGTTTTACTGCAATAAAATAAGAAATTAAGGCAATAGAGAGGCTCCTGTGAAATCTTTATGACTGTTCTTGTTCTTATAGTGGCTGTCCTTTAAGGCTTAACAGTATTTTGTATAGCTTATAAAGGGTGAAATTTAGGTATTGAACACACGGGGTGTTCTACTTAAACTGTAGGAGAATCACAACACAGGCAGGTCTGGAGTCAAAAGGAAAAATGAACTAGAAATACTCATAAATATATTAAACATGCATTGGGAGAGAGGTGGAGGTAGATGAGGCTTGTTTCACCTATTTATTCTATTTAGAGAGAATTGTTTGTGTGCATATATGTCAATATATCTGCATTTCTAACATATACACACATACTTTAACAGAAAAGCATGCTGCACTAATGATTGCTAGGGCTACGCTGGCATTTTTCAGAGGTAGGCTACAGGATGAGGAGTCAGAAATGGGGCAGTGTTGAATGAGATTATTTATTACTTGGTGCAGAAATGTGGCTTCCTGGAGGCCAGCGGGACCAGCTCAACTCTACATACTTTGCTTTGGGCGAAGGTGGATCTTGCTGATTATCCCAAGGCTGCCCAATCTATTGCCTCTAGGAAGCTTATTTCTTCTATTAGCCTCCATTGCAGTCCTAAATGTACTTTGCTTCTGTGTCGGACTGTCTCAAGGACTCCCATACATCATGTTTCAAAAAACACCCTGCCATCACTAGGTCTGAAAAAATCCTGCACCTTTGAGCTGTGTCACTCACGGGGCTGAGTCTGTGTCTCTGTCTCAATTGAGAGTGCTTCATGTCTGGATTTCTGCTCACAATCATTTGTTCAAGACCTGAAACAGAGATTTTATCTTAAATCCTGCAGTTGCCACATTGATTTGGTGCAACAGTTCCAAATGTCTGGATTGTTTTTTTTTTTTGGTTCCCCCCCCCCCCCCCAGTATTCTATCGTGTTGGAATTTGATTGCATCATTTTAGCACTTTTCTGGCAATTACATGTTATGATTTTGCAATTTGTTCAGTTTTGCCACTCTGTTGGAGATGATTGGCTAGGCTTTTTCTCTTTTACAAACAGGGAACTTATGTTTAAAAAAGAGGTTCAAATAAAATAGATGATAATAACTACAGTATAGAGCCCAACAAAATAAAAGTCTTTTGGTAAATCTGTGTTTCTCTCAGGTTTACCATAACAAATCTCCCAATTTTGCTTGGCTGTGAACAACATGGAATTTGTTAGTCTATATGTAGGTCCAGTGTAGTTGTGATCTGTCATATCATATTTGTAGTTGCCAGCTGTTAAATGACATAACAAGGTATCGTCATTGTCACTTTTAACAGAAAGCACTCTGGAGCATTTCTCCATCTTTCTCACAATATCAGTAAAACTTTTTTTTATAGCTAGGGTAATGTTTCTCCAACGATGGAAGTAATTAATGAAAGTATACCATTAAACGTAGTTTGTTTCCAGAGTACTGCAAGTCTGCGTGGGAACAGACCAAGGCAGCCTGTGACAGGTACTGCGAATGCACTTCTCATATCTTTATGACATTATTCACAAAGGTATAATTTTGGTTTGAATCGTGGTGTAGTTTGTTTGTTTTCTTTTTTTCAGAAAAAGTATTATGAATGAGCTTACAAATACAGATTTTCCTTTAGAGGTTTCAATAAAGTACATGTTGAGAGCAGGATTTGTGTGACAAGTGTTTTGCATCACACCAAAATATCTGACTTCCTTTATTCCCATTAAAAACTCTGAAGAACCGAGTGTCTTCAGCCAACCCATCATAAGGGGTTTTGGGAAAGTGATGGGCAAATAATGGCATGGCACATGCAACCATACATAGATATTCACACGGACACATGCTTGAAGACACAGACGGTGGGACTGCACAGATATTGTTTCCCAGGAGCTAGTTGGGGGAGTGAGAATGCTGTGATGAGAAAGGACTGGCCATTGAGATTGGCAGAGGAGTATTTGGAGAGCACAGCCTCATACAGACTTATGAGAGGAAACAGGGTAAACTAAATTTGGATCAAGCGGAAGCCGTATTCTTGATCTGAACTCATTCCTGGTATGAAGTATTTGGAATTTGGGATCTAGACATGTGGGTGGAAATTGTTGCTTTTAGAAATATGTGGTGGGGATGCAAGAAAGTGTGAAGTTGGAAGGTGATTTTGAGAAGGAAAACTGATGAAATTTTGCTGACTTCTGCCTTGTCTGTGGTATTAAGCTAAGCTGTCACGAAACCATGACTCTGCATCACCCTATTTGTGCCACTAGCCAGGAGTATTTTGGGCACTTTTGTTCATGCTGACCACATGCGTTGTTGTGGTGCAGCTGAGAGACATGGGATCCTGCGGGATCACCCCTGCCTCTCTGCTGGTGGTTACCTCTCCCGCCAGTCTGCCAGCGTACCCACGTGTGAAATTGTACCCTCATTCAGTACTCAATGGGTCAAACAGGAGGCTGTGCTTTGACTTGGATCATTTGAGTGGACCTGTTTAGGCAGGAATTACCTGAGCAGGTTGGTTGGTAGATCAGAGGAGTAGTGACGTCAGATGGAGAGAAAGGTGACAGTGAGCTGCTTGGGGTAGGCTGGGAGCGTAACCTTCTCCCAGGGCTGACCTGCAGCAGAACAGGGTGCGTTATTCCTGTGTCCTGTTTGTTTCTACTGTGCTAGACAGCTCGCAAGCCTTGACCCTGTCTGTCCATGCAGCCTTTGGATGCAAGCCTGCTCTTTGGCTCAGCCTCTCTGCCAGTGCAGTCTCCCTTCTCCCTGCTCCCTCCTGCCTTTTCTTTATTCCTTATACCCTGTGGTTTTCTTTGCAGCTCATTAGACACAAAATATCAGCTTAACTTGACGCTCTGGGAACAGTGATTTACATTTTTTTTCAGTTGATTTCTCCGCTGCTTCTCCTGGATTTCCAATGAAGCGGAGGGTTACCGGCACTTTGGCCATCTGAATGGTTAGTAATGACCTCAGACTGAGGAGTACCCGAAACAAACTCCCTGAATTATGAAGCTTAGGCAATAAGCAGAGCAAGGGTCACCCAGACGCAGGCATATTTTTCCCCTACTGCCTCAGGGTTAAGAGTGGGTAATTGGTATTTCCAGTTTGGCTTCTTTCTCATTTTGTGTCATCCCATCATGGCATGCCAGGTTGCATTACATTAAATGGCATCAAATAGTTGGGGAGTGTGACACGATACGTTATCAGACATGTCACCTCACACCCTGTCACAACAGTGCACTCAAAGATCAGTGGGGACCAAAAATCCATTTGTCTGATTCCATTTTATCAGTCAACCCAAAGGGAGACAAGCATGTTAATTATTTGCATGGTGGTTTGCATCCAGTGCTAGTGGGAAGAGGATGGGGTATGATGGGAAAAGGACACTTTCTATGCTTCAGAACAATTTTACACCTATTCTCCATGCGTATAGGTGACAGTGAGCAGGGTCTGATAGTGAAGGATCAGTCTCTAAAACAATGCATGATGGAAAATTAGCAAAAGGATGAAAAGATACCTGAAGAAGTGCTGGTTTCCCAGCATCAGCAGGCACTGTAATTTGAATTAAGTATCCTTTGTGCTCTGCAAGAGAGTGATTACACAAGCCAAAAATGCAAGGATTTCTAAAAAAATTGTTTGGAGACAACTGATCTTAATATGTACATTTTCATATGCTTCAAAAAATTAATTTCAATGGACGTAAAGGCTCCGATAAATGAGCCTTCAATGGATCTAGCTGTGATATTTTAGGACATTTGTTCCTTGTTCTTAAGGTCCAAACTCTGAGCAGAAGGCAAGAAGTGTGTTGGTCTCAGCTATACCTACATATAATCTAATGTGTTAGCTAATATTCTCAGAAAAAGTTGGTTTATCTCATGGCATGTGATTCTGGATATGTAGAAAAGGTGAGAGCACCTGATTTGGACAGCTGAAAAGAAAAAACGTTCTATTGCTAACTGTTTTGCTAAACTAGAAATCCATCTGGGCTCTTCCTGACTTCTTGGTGTGCTTTTTGTGAGTAATTGTATTTCTGTGACCAGATGTTTGGAGCCCCAAACTAAGAATTTTATGAATAAATGAACAGAGGTTGTTTGAACTCATCAAACAGATGGATGTCACAGCAGCTTAGAAAGTGTTACTTTAAAAGCTACAAGTGTCACATGAACTCATAGACATAGTGCCCGACCAAAAGAAGCAGTCAAGCATCTCAATGGGTGAATTTAAACTGAAATACAGAAATATGTGCTGCAACCAGTGTGAGCAATGCTTACCTATATGATTGCTTTTAAAGAGGAAGAGACTGAACTACAGAGCACATCATTGCAGGAATTTGTGCCTTAGCCTTGCTGAAGAAGGTGTTGCTGGTAACTCGCACATAAGAGCAAACCACTGGTGGTGCCTTGTACCTCTGGCTGTGGAATGAGGCTGCTCTAGTGCGTGGTTGAATTATATCCCACGTGTCACTCTTGTTCTGTAATGTTTTAGCATCAGTTTTAAGGCACTCCTTGAAATGGCTTGTACAGTATGATATAAGTAGTAAGTAATGTTAGCACTGAGGTAACACAAAGCTGTGTCCAATGCCAAGGTATTTGCTTCTGGTCCACATTTCCTCATGCTTTTCAGACTAGTATGTAGTTTAAATTGTGGATGAAAGTTCACATCGGTTCTTTGATGTAAACTGGGTTGTGCATCCCTAGTTAGCACAGATCTGCAGAGAAGAGTCCACATTAAACATCTGCACCAGCAGCCCTGTTTCTTGTGGTAGCAAACTGCGTTCCCCTCCTTTGGCTGCAGATATCCTTGGCAATGTCCCAGGTTTGTGGAATGGGGTGATGGAGAGACCATAGCTTCCCTCTGGGAAATAGGATGGGAAGGCGTTACTGACTCCAATGGCGAATCCGCAGCAGGGAAAGGTATTTCACCTGCCTCCTTCAGGGTAATGTCCTCAAAGTGTTTCAGCTTTATGAATTAGATCCATGGAGGCTGCACAGTGGAGAGATGGGTGAGATCAGAATGTCAGCGAAAAGTATATCCCCAACCTGTAAAACCTGTGTTAAAGTATATGGGAATGTCAAATTCTTGTCCAGTAGATGACAGTTCCAGCTGAGTCCTTTATTTTGGCGATGAACGTTGAAGCACTGGTAGATACATGCAAAACTACCAAAGACCAGGTCTGGTCACACAAACTTGTGAGCAGAGACAGGTTTGGGTGGAACTCATCATTGAGACCATGTTCTCATCCCAAAATAAGACAAAAACTGTACCCGAAAACATCCTTGGGATGGAGTAGTCCTGTTCCTGAGTTGTTAAAGCAAGCTATGAATGATGGCAGATATACTGTATGAGGTATTCTCAGCTGCTTTCCTGTTGGTGCTGCTTGCTTTGGTCCAGATCTGACATATGAAAGGGAAGAAAGGAAATTAGCAGGTTTTATCAACCATGATATTAAGCCAGGAAGGAGAAAAGGAAAATTATTTTTATCTTCCCAAAGAAGATTCTCTGCAAAGAAATACTGAAAGTGGGAGTGAATTCTAGGAAATGGGAGTATTTTATACAGAACATTACTTATGACTCTCTTGTGGTTCAGGCCACAGAAGAACAGGGCTGCAGTCTTTAGTGTAAACTCCTAAAGGCACGGTAAAGGAGAAAGCAGGAAGGAGTGTGGCACGGGAACTTCATAATGTGCAGACTTAGAAAGTGTCAGAAGAGAGGAAAGGATTAAATGTGAGTTGGAGGAAGAGAACAAAGAAGAAAATACACTTGGAGCTTTAAGGTGCGTGAGTTCTAGTGACACTCTTGATGCTCACCTGTGTTATCTCAGCTTCTGGTGGGAGAATGTATCTCTGCAAAAGCAGGTGAAGGGCTGGGATTTTGTTCAGGATTCGTACTGCAGAATTTGTACAGCTGACAGATCTGGGTGCTGCAAAGAAATAACTGCAGAGAATGTTGGGAAAGCAGAGATTTAGCCTGCGTCATTTCAGTCATTCAAGTGAGGTGTCTCATTTAGGAGCATAGTAACTTTAGACCCCTTCAATAACCAATGAAGACAGGGAAGGATACAGATCTTGGTGGTCTTACAAAGGATAAGCATCCTTCTTCATGCTCTTAGCTCATGTTTGCTCTGGTTCAAAGCCAAGTTAAGTCAATAAAGTGGATTTCAGTAGGCTTACTGTCACATCCATTGAAAACTGTCCTCTGAAGTCAGAAAGTAAGGATGTAATTCAGTCCATCTAACATGGCCATCTGCACATTCGGTCCCCATATGTTGTCAAAGGAGCAAGACAGTCATCTCCCTGAGACATCTCTGTTGGGTCAGATGAGTTGCTCTAAGATGAATACTTCTCCTTTGACTAGATAGAGTCCAGACAAATAGCTTAGACTGGATAAACAGCCAAAACCAGATGGCTTAGAGGCTGTACTAGAAGTTATGCTAGAATCTGTGGTCCACACGGCTGAAGGCGATTTGAAAACTTGTGGGTTTGATTTTCACAGAGGCTTTCTCACAAGCGGCAGGGCTGGTTCCAGGAACAGTGCTGTGATGGCAGGGCATGGAGAAGACAATGCCATTCCCCACGCTCGCCTCGTTGTTTTGATTATGCAACATTCCCCTCTGCCCATGACGCTTGGGTCACTGTACCATAACCCGTGAACTGTTTTTCCCCTTGGCCGCATTTTATTGCTGTTATCCCTCGAGTCAGTCAATATCTAATTGAATGTGGGTTTTGTTGTATGCTCAATGAATTCCATGTGTTCGTCTCTTAGAAGCAATTTGACAACAATGAAGACACGAAAAATTGCAAAAATAATGAGGACTCCTTTTTAGGGAAAAGTAATTGAAATGATACAAGTCCAAATCCTGAGTGATGCTGAGTTGTATGGTACCTGACTTGGCTTGAACAGACGGTGCCAGAGGTTCAGGCAGGGTTTGTTCCAGAAAAATATGAAAATGTCCAGGAAAAGCTGCATCTATCATCTAGTGCAGTGTTGATTCACTAAAATACAGATACAGGTTTAGTCTCTCTGTCTCTTACTAACCTGAGAAGACCAGAAAGGTGTAAGTGAAAGAATTTTATTTACCTCACATGAATTAATGCATAACAATAAAAAAACCAAAACACATAATATACCCTGATCAAAAACGGAAATTAAATAACTCACAAAACCATGTAGCTGCTTGAGCAAGCTGAGAAAAGGATGTGGCATTTATACCAGGCACCTCCCACAAAATACCGGTTTTCCATAATCTGGGATGTTATATTGGGTCGTTGCTGGTCTTGTTTGATCACTGACCAACTTGTAATACTGAAGGATAAACATTCACTCACACACACACACACACAGAGAACAAACAAACAGACAAACAGACAAAGCAGGGGAAGCAATAATCTGAGAGCTGGTTGGGGACAAAATATATTTTGCTCTGAAGAAGAATAAGTTTCTTGTGTAAAGGATGAGAAACTACCAAATTTACTGTTTCTCTCAATTTCTTAATTAATCATGACCAAACACAAGCATTTCATGCCTTTCTTCTCTCTCCATTCTTTTCCTCTAATAGACATTTTTCCTAATGGCGTCTGGCTCATTAAGCACTCAACAGCCTGTTACACTATGTTAACCCAGTGCTATCTGACCATGGACTTTGTGTAGATTTCCAGTTTATCATATTTTCCTCCCGTATCCGCTCCGCTCGGTGCCTGTGCTCCACGCAGTAGCTGTGGTGATGGCCTATTCATTCACACTGTGTTGAAGGGCTGACTATAAAATTCTTCTTTCTTTCCCCCCTCCTCTTCTTGCAACTTAATGCCTCCTCTTGCTCTTTGATTCTGGCTGCATTCTTATGGGATTAAGGGTTTTCTGTTTCCTAGAAGGAATAAAATATGGCTATCTGAGCCAGAGGAGTAGGAAATTTCTCCGTAAACTCCTTAATGGGAGTTTTTATGGGATATATTTTCACCTCATTTAGCTTTTATTTCAGTGTGGCTCTTTCATCAGTCTGAGCATCTGAAGGAAATGACAACTTTATGGGAAGGCAAGGAGGAATCGTTGGATTAAAAGAAGATATGAAAACAGAACTCAAAGAATGGAAAGGTTTAGAAAGAATAAAGGCTTAATAGGTGGCTCACTGAACTCACAATAAATGTGCTTGTTGGATGGAGAGATTCCGGAGAGACTCTGCATTGTGACCAAGAGGCTGTATGTGACGGTCCGTAAAAATGGGCAGATTAGCTTTCTTCACAGGTTTTAAAATCAGTAAAGGGGCTTTGATCTCCTGTACTGCTTGCTTTATCAGCAAGGGCCCTGGTCATTCCCCTATCAAGATGAATACTTCCTTCAGCCAGGTCATGTCATTATAGAAGATATCTGGCCTTTCAGACTTCATGAGAGTTAGAAATCTACCAAATCTTTCCTTAGTAAGTTGTTTCAGTGATTACCTGAACTCATTATCAAAAACATATATTTTATCTCACCTGAATCTAATTTCAAATTCTAGCTGGTCAGACATTGCATGCCTTTTGTCTGCTAAACTGAGCAACTTTTTATTATCAGAAATATTTTCCATTCCCCAAATACAGACTGTGATTTCATTGCCTCTCAACTTTTTCTTAGAGAAGTTAAAGAGGCTGAGCTTCTCAAATCTTTTGTTTTAAGGCAGATTTTCCAGACAAAATAATTGCTGCAGCCTTTTTCTGATGCTTTTCCAGTGTTTCAGCTACCTCCTTGGACTGTATATTTTATTTGAGTAATGGTCTCACCAGCACTGTATGCAGAGGTAATAATAACATTTCACTTTGGCCCAACATGCTTTGTATAAACAAGCATTGTATCTTCTGTTTTACAGGATAGTATACAGGGGTTTTGGGAGTGCCTACTTCTGAATATGCTTTAAGAGTGACTTTGTCTTAGATGTAGGATTAGTGCATTTCACTGCAGAGTGACGTTCAAAATAACGCAGTTTACCAAGCTGTGAGCACAATTGACCCGTTCCCATTATTGTTTACTGTTCTCCAAATGTTTGTGTCCTCTGAAAACTTCACCATCCTGGCTAAAGATGTTGAATAACATTGGAAAAAAAGGAGATCTCTGTAGGACCCACAGAAAATACCTCCCCTTTGATGATGATTCCCCATTAACAATTACTTTTTAGGAGTATAACTCTGGAAGAGACCTCCTGGGTCATTGAGTCTAATCCCCAGCTATTTCAAGTAACCACATCATACAGTCACTATTAGAAATCTAGTTCAATTTTAATCCATTTAATATGTACTGCATTGGTTTTTATGTAGTGCTGCTTTTGTAATCTGAATGCCATGTGATAGTAAGTCATTAAGTCATTATTTTATTTCTAGTAATGACAAAAACCAGCTGAAGTGATTTTTATATATTGCAACTTCAGTCTAGAAACAATGAACCAAAAAAAAAAGAGCCTGAGGTTTTTCTTCTTTACGTATTTCAAATGATTTTTTTTTAAAATTAAAATAACAAATAAGATTACACCAATAATGCATTGAGATACACTGCTGAAAAAAATAACACATGGGATATTTTACTAGGATGGTTCAAAGTTTCAAATGGACTTTTTCCTAAGGATGTTGATTCACAAGGACGGGAAGATAAAACCTAGATGGCAGAGATAATTGCCTTCCCCAATATTTCCTTCCTCTCCTCTCCCAGAGGTCGCTCTTTTCCTTTGCAGGGAAGCTGAATTGCATGTGAAGTAACTTTTGGACTACAGCCATTTGCATCTGCTCTGTTAAAATCACCCAGGTTGTAGACGATGGTTTGGGAACTGCATCACATACAGTTTGACTGTATCATCTACTGCAGTGCAGCAGTCTCTAGAAAACAGGCAGAATGGGCAGTCGGGTAAGGTACCTCCTCTAACTGTCCATGTTTAACCTGCCACTTGCCATGAAGCAACAGCCCTAGGTCCAGGCTTTTGTAAGGCTGATGGTGCTGGAAAAGGCCAGGCAGTCTCTGAAGCAGTATCCTGCAGACGTCACAATCTGCAGAGAAGAGTATCAGATGGCCAATGTCACCTTTTGCCGAGTTCAGTGGCAGCTGATGGCACGTAGCACCTTACGGTACTGACAATGTGCTTCCTCCTGGTGTGCGAGTGTGTCTCTCTGTATTACATGCCCATCAGTGATCAAACAAGATGCCTTTGTGTGTTTTGGGAGGAATGAATACAGTACTCAAGCCAGATGCCTGTGTGTTTTGAGGATTTTGCTATATAACTTCCTTTCCATTCGGTAACTGGGAACTAGGTGGAACTTGTTTGTTTATAGAGATATACTTTAATCTCTGGCTGTCAAAGTGGATTTTGGTAACGTATATCCTTCTTAAATGTTGGAGGCTGAGCAGTTCTGAGCTCATCTTTAGAGGTGGGGATGGGAGAAGAATGGGAAAAATCTTTTGAATGTTTTCAACACAGTAGCAGTGTCAGATTTACCCCAATTTCCAAACTGATCACAACACTGATGCTAAGGTTTGAATGATTTCCCACCATGTCTGAAGCAAATGTAGTTCTGGCCTATTTCCATGTTGCTATGAGCCAGTTACTGTTTTTGGATGCTTTGGGCTGTATTTCCCTGTAAGATTATGAGTTTCTGTTGTTCTGAGCAAAATTTGTAGGCACAAGGCCTTTGGCAATGTGCCAGTGCATTGAATCTGAATTGAAACACATCTTTGTGTGAACCCAACTGAACGACCCTTCCTGGGTCTGAGACATATACTCAACCTCATTTATTTAGTGAATTATACTTCTAAAAACCAGCCCACATTATGCAAGACTTCCTTGCCTTACTGTCATATCACACATGCTTAAAAATAAGATGCTTTCATGTCAGTGACATGAGTCCAAACAAAGAGCAAGGGTTTGGAAGCTGCAAAAGAAGAGTTATTTGTTCCTGCTCAGTAACCTCAGAAATATCAGTCTTGCAACTTCTATAAATGTATTTCATCAGGGACCTGTTCAGGTTGGGCGTCAGAGTGGAAAACACTTAGGTATGTGACTGAGCAGAGTTCGCTCACTCAGGTGAGCTGTTCCCTGCACAGCTGAGTGCTGGTGGGACAAAGGCACTGGTGTGATGGTGTGGGACCAAAGGCAATGGAGCATAATTGTAATCTCAGAGCATTTTCCCTTCTATTTGATGGAGCTGTTGCTGCTTCTGGGAGACAGTGAGTTTGTCACAGCCTTCCCCACTCACCTGCAGTGAGTGTCTTAAGGCAGAATTCACAGAGGCTACTTAGGCAGAATTTAGGATCTGAAGGATCTTTGTGATCTGCAAAGACTGTGCTCAAGCGGTCAAAAAAAAAAAAAAATCAGCCAGTTTCTAGATCTGTATATTCATCAGCTGTGTTTTACTTGAATTCTGTTGGATGGCAGGACTCTCCCATTTTGGCAGAGTGTTCCAAAACCTGAATGTTCCTGGGAATTTAATTTTATTTTAGATAGTTCTCCGTGCTCTGTCCAAGGGAGCATGTAGCCTTTCCTATTGACTGGTTAGGAAGCTGTATAGCTCTGGCTCTTTTAAGCACTCTGATGTGGCCAAATGCCTCATTTCTAGGCATCACGATATCCAAACTGAAGGTAGCTAAGGCACTTTATTGTCCATAGTCTCTCTTGTGCCTTAGTTTCCATCTCAGCATTGGGAATGGTAGCCCATCCTCCATTCCAAGGATGGTGTGAGGATAAATACATTAAAAGAGGTGAAGTGCTCAATTATTATGGTAATAGGACTCCTATAAATACCTAAGATATATGTGTATATTTGGATTTTAGCAGAACCTAACTTACAACTGCAGCTTAAAAAAACTACCATAAACCCCCATATAAATTCCATCTGTGAATATTTGATCAGATGCTATGTGGGTGGAAAAATATGTTTCATTGGTATTGTGATTGCCTTCTTTCTTTAGCTTTTCATGAGTAATAAACGTGAAGAATGTCCCAATGCTTTTATGCTCTCCCAGTCAGTAATATTTTCTCTGAACCCATATGCGAATGTTTAATTCATTAAATGGTATCATGCAACTTTATAGTGAAATCATAAATCTGTTTGTTACATTGCTTATTGGAAAATCTTCAACCCCAAGCAAACGCCTAGCACTATAGCTTGCTTCCCTTGACTACATATGTCTTTTATTGGCTGCTTCTCACTTTCTCTTAGGTTGCTTTCTCCCTCTGCTTCCAAATTCTCCATTCCACTTACTTTACAGTAGTGAATCTCACTGGTTTGAGAAGAGGACTTGTTTTCGTGTGCATATAGCTGGCAAAAGGAAGATACAATATGTCCTGCATTTTACTTCAGAGGGCTCTTGTGCTCAATACTGCTCAGATATTCAGGATGAAGGTCAGTGCAGAGGTGCTGGAAAATTCACTGTGGGCATGAGACACCTGTGACAGTACCTGAAGCTAAAAAAAAAAACCAAAAAAACCCAGAAAGCGTTCCTTTTACTTTCTTGTTTTCTTAAGTTAGCTGTTTCCAGTGTTAATAAAACTGTGCAGGATGGTGTGCCACATGCAATTTCATACATTTCTGTCCTTCTCAGCATCATGCTTTGCTTTTCAGTTGCTCATGGTCATGACTAATCCTATAGGGCTCTCAGGAAACATCTCTGGAGATGTGGAGGTGGGTATCGCTACTCTGAAGTGCTCCTAGGAAAGCAGTTGGATAGCAAGAACACAGGCTGCTTAAATCTCTGCAGGAACATCCAGGATGCAACCTGCACAGTCGATCTACCACAGGGGTCCAAGTTCTGGCTGTGATTATAGACCAAATACCTGTCCAGATTGATGATAAACAAGCTTCTTTTTCTAGACTGCTGTGGCCTTACTTTTTGCCAGACTCCCAATGAAATTGAGTCAAAACCAGCATGCCTGTGAACAGCACCCCAAGGGACAGATGAAGATGCTCCCTGCTTGTGGATCTTTGCAGCTGGCTTATCTGCGAGACCATCAGCATGAGCAGATGTGGGGCAGACAGGGCAAGTCACCCAATGCTTGGCTGTCCCAGACTCTCTTAAAAACTACCTTTGAATCCTCCTTCCTGAGCTGCGCTGTGCTTTCTGTGGTCACAGCTGAGGTTGTGGGACAGTAATTATTACCGAAGACTTGTTGGTGGATCTTCGCCGAGTTCTTAGTGGTCAGACATCTGCATCACAGAAACTGCCCAGGCAGTTGAGGATAGTTGGCAGCTCCTTGGCAGTGTCAGCAGAAACACTCAAAAGAAGAGATTAATCCTTAACTCCAAAACTGGCTCGGGGACCCATAAGTTATAAGAAAATTGCCCTTCTCTTGCTATGTCTACTGCTCATCCTGTGGCTACTACTGCCTTGGATCTCGTCTGTCCCCATGCTCTGATTTGCAGAGCGGTCAGCAGTAAGGTTTCAATCCAGCAAGATAGGTTGCCACCATTATGGCATCATTGGGCATAATGGTACAACTCATGTTTTAGTGCCTAAAAGCGGCTTTTCTAAGTACCTAGGTACTACCAAGAGCAATAGGATACAATAGTGGTTAGGCATCTGAATGCATAGGAAAAAAAAAACCAACCTCCCTGTTTTTTCAACCCACACGTAAGCTCATACATAGTTTTGTTAAACCCAATGAGTTCCTTTTCTTTAAGGTGGACATGCACTTAAGTGCTCTGCTCATTTTCTTTTTTTTAAACTCTCCTATATTTTAAAAGAATCATTATAGTTGCATCAAGGAATGTCCTCTGTACAAAGGGTGTGATTCCACTATATTTTCAGGAAAGCGAACCAGACAATTATCTTGCAGGACTGGTGCAGATGCCAGAACAAGGAGGTGTGGTAAAGGGGAATGCATGATTGATTTCTTTTCTATTGCAGAGCTGGATGAAATGCCTGACACAGCTGTTAGCTCACACTGCTTACAAGAACGAGGAATCAGTCTCACCAGATGTTGTTCATTTCCTTTGTTGCTGTGTGGCCAGCACTGTTGTACAGAGGATGCAGGGGGCGGAGGGGAGGGAGGGAAAAGAAAGGGGAGAAAATCTCAGTCTGAATTACACAAGAAGGGCCCAGTGTGGGAATTTAACGTAAGGGAGGAACACAAGAATGGGCCATGACTGGGAAAGTGGAAGCTGGAAAGACAGAGCCCACTCATTCATGAGTCTGATTCATTCGCCGGGGAGCGGAGCAGAGCAGACTCTCATCCTCTGTGGGTCGATACATGGCCATCTTATGAGTTCTCCTGAAAGCTAGTGTTTTCCATTAAAAGGATGCAGGAAGTACATGGGGAGGGTTCAGTAGCAAAGAGGCCAATGATTCAAGGCCACGTCTGCCATCTGCATTGTGCACTGTGTCGGATGAGTCTGTGGAGCACCTACTCACATCCGTAGAGTCTTTGAGCAACATTCAGGGAAAGGATCACAGTGACAGTGTGATATGCTGCTACCACAAACAAACTACCTGGGTGCTTGCAGTCCTGCATGTGCCAGCACCATTTCAAACCACCTTTTTTCCCAAGGTTGGAACAAGCTCCTGTGCTGGGAGATGCAGCTGTGAAGACCAGTTATGACATGTGAGGCACCTGGTGCTGAGAAGCTACTGAGATGTTATACAATGTCTTCGAGCTTTTTTCACCAGAGCAGTGTCTTCTGTAGATCACTTAAATGTGTCTTTGCCTGTGTAACTGGTTGCGAAGGAAATAAAGGGAGAGGCAGAGGAAAGGACCTTTAAATGAGGAGGGCACTTTAAGCTAAGGGTAAATGTTTCGGGAAGAGAGAGATGAAAAGAGAAAAGTTTGCAGATGGGCTGTAGAGGTGCCGCTGGCCAGGAGAGGGCATGGTAACATCTGCTTCCTATGGAGAAAAGCTATTTTAATAAGCCAGTTGAACTCTGACATAACGATTATAATTTGCTCTGGAATATCCACTTCAAGGTGAATTGATTTCTGTGGTATATTTTTTGACACTTTTTTTGCACATTCTCCATTTCTTTGCAGTATGGACCAGGTAGGTTCTTGTCTGTGTGGCTCTACCAGCCTTGAAGGGGAGAGCTCATGGAGCTGCTGCCTTGGGAGATTAGACCAAGCCACTGCTCACAAAACAAGCTCTGGCTTGAGATATTTGGGGAAGGGCTAGTGCCATGCTTTGTGACCTTTCTGTCTAAAACACCTTAAAATAAGCCCTTCCCTCTCTGCCATATAGCATTTAATGCCTTATTGGTAAGAAAACCCCAAAGACCTAAAAAACAAACAAAAAAAAGTATTCCAAAACAGAAAAAAACACAACACTCTTGTTTTTGCCTGAAGTGTTTGGCCTACAATAGGGTAAAAACTCTGTGAGAGAAAATAACAAACAAGCTGTCAATGTTGAAGTCACTCTGGAGAGACACAGTGACAGGACCGTGATGGACTGACACGTTCCTCTCTTGAGACACAACCACCACCACTGAGGAAGGGACAGCCAGCCTCTTGCTGTTGGGCCTTAGGACAGATATATACCTGTTGAGGTGTGAGTAGGGATGGAAACGGGACCATAATGCTCCCAATAACACTGGGAAATTGCATGATGTGTGGCCACATCTGGCCTGCAGTTATGGAGCAAGATGGACCTACTCTAAGATGTCTTCTCATTAAGCACTTACTTCTGCCAAGGGTGGGAGACTGGGTTATATGGAACAGTCATTTCACCTCCGTGCCAGTTTTTGCAGTTTTCATTAACAAAAGGAGTATAAATTAACTGGGGAACTGTTGGGTTGAAAATAATGCAAAGATTCTGTTCTCCAGTTGCAAGGACACTAAGCTCTGAGTCAATCTGTTGACATCAGTGCAAATAATCTAGATTTACACCAGTGCAAAATGCTGTCATTCAGATGGATTAGCTGAAGTGATTCCTTAAGGGTGAATAAAATGCTCTCACAGGGCATGTTAGAGGCTCTGATGAAAGGATTTATTGTACGGTTCCTGGGAACATGGATGAGACATCCTAATACTCTATAGTTACATTGATCAGATCCTTGCTATTGCTCAAGGCAACCTGGGAGTTATTCCTTGAAGTGCCATCAAACAATTTCCTGTTTTATTGCAGTTATACCCAACCAAATCCTACTTTGCCACGTTGCTTGAATAGACTGCTCTGAATATCACCTGGCATATCAATTACTTGCTGTAGCTTGCAAACTTTTTATGCAATCTATGAGATGTGCCAAGGGGACCTGATCCTTTAGTGCCAAAGCTGGCAACTTCTGGTAAGTCCTTTGCTTTATGCAAACCTCCCTTTACCATCGCTGAAAGGCAGACAATGCATGTGCAGTTTGAAGTTACAGTTAAAATTACATGGAAAGAAAATGACAGGAGCAGCTGTCATATTTTTAACAAAATTTGGTCACTGCGGATATGAAACCTGAGAACTTGCATAAGAGACCCGCTCCACTGAGCGTTGGTTTAGTCCACAGAGCAGCTGCACAAAGGGGGGCATTTCACCGCTTTTCTGGAGCTCCTTGCCTGGGGAATTGTGGCTGCAGGTTCCCGAGGGCCCCCTGGTGTTTTGCGCAATCTATCTTTAGAGAACTGCAAGTTCATTTCTGAGAAGGGCACTGGCTTTGAGCAGGACTACCTCTAAACTGACAAACCACTTCCTGCAATCGTTAACTGAATTAAGAGCTTGCTGTCCCCTTCACTCCCCTGAAAAGACCCCCCTCCTGCCCCTTCACCACCACCCCCCCCCTCTTGGCTTGGCATCAAGAAATATTGGTAAAGACAAGAGGACATGGAAGGTTGAAGTGATACTAATTTGTAGGCCTCCTCCCTGCCTGCATCTTCTACAAAGAGCTCTGATATCAGTCCCATTGCGTTTCTGCAGGAGCTAAAGCCATGACATTTCCAGAGTGTTTTCCAGTCCTGGGAAAGAAGGCGCCTCATATATCTGTGCATTTGATGCTTCCTTTGTATTTCTACCAGCACAGCCCTCCTCTGAAACTGATGCAAAAGGATGTCGTAATTTTTGGCCAAATTCTGGGAAGTAATAGAGCACCTGCAACTCCTGGGATGTTATTCCCTGCTAAAAATATCCCAGATCTGGTCTATATCAGCTTCCATGGTAGGATATGGAAAAACCTTGCAATCATCAGTGTTGACTTCAATGATATATGTTTGTAGCCATTGAGAAAAAGAACTGCAAAGCTGCTTTGAATTCTTCCTGGCTGATTTTATACTTGTGGTCTTCTAACATCTACTTTATTCAGTCTTTGCATACATGTATCTCGAAAACCTTTCTACTGGGTGAGATTTACAAGTGCCTACTTAGTATACAGTGTTCTCTCCCTAGGTTCCTGGTCCTCCCTCTCTGAAGGTGTCCAGGCAGGATTATTCACTGTGGGACTTACAGATGCAGACTAGCATTTTGAAAACCGGTGACAGAAATTGAAATGTTAGCTAAATAATATTTTTCAAGAACTTTTCAAATATAGGCAAGGGAATTTATTCGAAGAATGTTTTTCTTGCATTTTTAAGATTCCAGCATCATTGCAGAAGTCAATTGGTTCTATACACATGAAGCACAGGTAGTTTAAGATTATAAACATACCTTAACATGTGCTCTTCTACTTCAGTTTTTATTAGATAAGCTCCATTAAAACATGACCGTTGCTTCGTAACTTAAATGGTCATGAAAGATATTATTCCTGCAGACATGTCTATCTCAGAATATAAAGACTGACTGCTTTCATATACAAATATAAAGAAAAGTTTGTTTTGCAAACAAATATTTTCTCTCAAAGCAACTCTTTTGCTGCTCCTTTGCCACAGACACGATGCCAACAAGAGTTAAGGAAGAGCTAAATGGGGAACATATGCTATATGTTAGTACCCAAAGACTGGGAAATGCCTGGAGGAGTGCATAGTGTGAGTAGAAGAAATCAAAACCAAGAGTATACGCAAATCTAGAAGCCATTTGAATTTCCCATTAAACCTTGAAGGCTACTTATAGGTGTTTGCTTTTTATACTGAGGACATTGACAGAGCTGAAGTGCTACGTGTAGAAGACCATCCAAAGGTTGCTGACTTCTGTTCCAAAAAGCAGCCAGAAAAGGAACTGAAAGCCTCTACTACTACTGTCTGTGCAGGATGAGCAAGAACAAATGACCAGGGACAGTTTGTCATCCCTCTCCAGGTGGGACGGGGACCCACAATGGTGCATTTTAATGCTTGCAGAAGATGGACTGAAGAAGAGTATAATCACTATAGTATCAGATGTTTTGGTTCAGTATTTTCTGAGTATGCAGGGCACCTGAAGGCAAGATGAGCCTTTAAATTAGTTCAAAAGACAGAACCAGTGAAGAATTTTTCAGCAGAACAGTTTTTTCATTGGGAAGTGACATTTCTTTAAAATAAAAACTTTCCCTGGGAACACACCAGTTGGAATGAAACTCGTCATTGTCATTGCTGACAAAGCTGCAAACTCCAGAGGTTTATAAAAACTGAAACTGCATAGGAAATACATACAGGCACGTAGCTTGAATAGAGTCTACAATATATACACCCCAGGAGGCCGGAGTGTACAGAGGCAGGCATTTGCTCCCACCAAAAGCACTTGGAGTGTTTCCATCTTTCTTAATGGAAGCAAGATCAGACCCTGAGTATGGAAATGCAAAGAGGCAGACAGTGTGAACCCAAGAGAGTTGCTCATTTGTTTGGCCATTGCTGCATGTCTGTTGGGTACTCACTTTAGCTGCAATATTCTTTGTCCAGTAGGAAGCCATCGATGCCAGGGGTGCCCCTTCTTGCACTCATGTAAATTTGGGTTCAATCCATAAATGCACTGGAGCCTTCACTGGCCCCTCGGTAAACCTGGGAGTGAAAGTCATATCCGTTTCCATTGCTGTAAGCAGGATGTAGAAAGCTTTTTGAGATAAGTAGATAAAATATGCTACGAACACATGCAGGATTGTGTCACTTCATGGTTCGCAGTCCTGACTGTGGCTGGCTATTGAGCTGTTTCATCAGTTAGTGCCTTTCTCCCATGTAAACTTACGTGACATCAAACGACTGTGGCTCACAGCCAGTCATGCACCCTGGGGTATTTGAACCTGCTGTCCTCACATCTCAGGAGAGCATCCTGCCAAGCATGCCTGGAGGGCATTTGCTGCAAGACCGGGCACAAGTTGCATTTTGAATCCAGCACTAGGAGTGGAAGGTTTACAGGTCCCTGAGAAGAGCAGGAAGCGTGAGTGAGACTGTGCAGCCCAGTGGCTGTGGCTCTGAGTGGGGAGCCCTGGGCTGGGCGGTGGGGAGGCCCTGGTCCATCAGCAGTGTCTGGGCTTAATGCAGTGGTTGCCTGGTGTCAAAGATGGAAAGGAGCATTGACAGAGACACTGAGAGAAGTCAGGCCAAGAACATGTCTCTGTAAGGACTTTCTGAACCCTGCATCTCCAAATTATACATTTATCGTCCCTTTTTGCATTTTAAATTCTAACTTGCAAATAATCCATTTGATAATGGTGGTTTTCTAATGGTATAATTTTCACCTAAGCACTTAGTCAGTCATCTAATGGAAAAAGGAGTATATTAAACTGCTCTTACAGTCTCTGACCTAGGACTACAAGCCCCTCTCTCAAGAGGCAGGCTAAGGTTAGACTAAATGCAGGTATGCTGGTTCCCAGGTTTGTGTACTAATGTATTTCTCACCCCCCTCACTGCCAGAGCCTGCCACTTTGAACTTGATGTTGTGTAAAGGCCTTTGACTCCAATTCCTCAACAAAAAACGCATGCAGAAGACGACCTACTAAGACATTCAGACCGCAAGGGAAAGCTCAGCTACCCATGATGGGCTTCTGTGGGCCACTGCAGCGAGCAGCAGTGACTTTTGAGGAAGGTCTGTAGATCTCATTTATCCTTTTCAAGAAGACAGACATAATTTCCAGCCATCTTGGCCAGAGTTTGTCCCCACTGCAGCACAGGTTGTCATTTTACTGTTATACCTCCATCTTGCTTGTGCAATCAGCCATCCTTGGTGCTCTGCTTTCCCCACCCTCTTTCTCTCCCCCTCTCTGGCCCCATTTCTTTTCTCTTAAGAAAGTTGAGGAGCTTCTCAGTGTAAAGCAATAGAAATCAGGGCCTGAAGGGATTTCGTGGGAGCTGTCTAGCCTATCCCCCTTGCGCACAGAAATTCAGCTATACCTAAATTTGTATACGAGGAAGAGGAGGAAGGGGCAGAGAGGCTGTCAGGCTGCAAGCTGCTTTTGGCTTGGCTCTGATTAGCACCAAGCACAGGTGCTAAGCACCTCTTCACTGTCAGATTTTCCATTCAGTGTGCGTCTTTAATACAGGCAGAAACTATTTTTGGTTACCACACAATCAGCATCTTTATCAAGGGGTTTTCTACTGTGCCCATCTGTATAATAGCCAAGTACTTCCCAGACAGATTCGGTCTTCATGGCCTGAATGAGAAAGCATTTCTCTGACAAATTATTTAAAAATAGTATGGTTAGATTTGTTAACACCTTATAAAAACCTAGGCAGCTGCAGTGAAGTATAAAGTCAGGAAGCAAAATGATGGGGTAAAAGCTGGTTAATGTTTTACAAGAAGTTTTCTAGACATAAAAGATCACTTCTTTCAAAACTGATTTTTTAGAGAAATGATGCCTTGGAAAAGGTTTTTATTTTTTGCAATTATACATCCCAGATACACAACCCACATACTAAACATCTTAAACTTGAGAGTCTCACTTCAGTTTACTTGATTCCAGTCAGTAATTATGGATACTAAATTTCTGTAAGTAACATCTAAGCTAAGTTTACATTGTCTGCAGAAAGGTTTGCACCATTTAAATCAATTTAGAAATCTGTTAAGTAAATCTGATGCAAGTTTAGTTATAGCAAATGTCTTAGCTAATAAATTTCTTGGGACTGTGTTGTATCTTTTCTGCATGCATGGGTGAAACTCAAGTGCTCTCAAGGCCTCAGTGAATAAATAATAAATGATGCAAAATAGCTTTTTGATACATAATATCATAACTTTAAAATGTGTTTTCCCAGGGCTAGAAATGAGTCTGGTGTGTCCCTCTGGGAAGTTATTAAATACAAAGAAAAAAAGAGCTATTTCTAGTGTTGGAAGCTGGTCAACGCATTTCTCACCACACCCTGGTTCCTGGCAATCATTTACACTCATCTCTCATGCCCTTTCAAAGGGGCTGTAAATTATTGCCAACTCAGTGTATTACACCCACCTTATCATAGGTGAAAATAAATTGCAAAGCAATGAAGATTCAGATCTGTGGTATATATATGCACAGAAAGGTTGCTGCTTTAGCTTATCAGATACCTTTATTTATCTTTACTCCATCATAACCTTGTGTTTAATACTCTTAACCTTCTCTCAGCTGATATTTGATCCTATGTATCAGAGGTCTGTTTCTCCCTTGTTGTGTGTCCGTAAAGATTTCTTGCTCAGATTAATCTCCATTCAGACTAAAAGTGTTTCTCTGCTCACTAAACTGATGTTTAGTGATCCCTTGTGACTGAGTGGCTCGTCCTTGGTGCTCTTAGGATTTTAGGCAATCCAAAGCCTGGCCAAAGCTGAAATCACTTACCTGATGTGGTCAAGTGGACTATAGTCAGTGTTACAGGTGAATAAAGTTTCTTAATCCAGTTTCAATCATGTATAAGTCATTTAAAAATATCCCTTAAAATGACTTTATTATAACCCTAGAGAACCACTCAAAATACCTAGTTTTTCCCCTCTGTGATAAGTTGAAATGGAAGTTAGATTTAACCCTTGATTTTCCTTCCTGGCAGGAGCTGGAGAGGCTGAGCACAGTATACCTGTTCCTCTCTTTCCCCTTCCATTTGCAGGGGAAATATCCTTCCTTTCAACAAACCTGATGTCCCCCACACAGCCCCCCAGCAGCGGTTACTGTGTAAAGCTCAGAAGCCAGGAGCACTTTCTTAGCACTGCACGGAGGTCTTGCCTGCTCCTCTGCTGCTAGCCATATCTTAGCTCCTGGGACACTCCTAGGACAAAGAAGCAGCTACTGGCCATCAGCTCTGACAAATGAGACCTGTGACGTCAGGCACAGTCGTTAACAAATGTTACAAGGAACATTTCTGAAAACCTTTGAAACAGTCCCTTCCGCAAGTATTGAAAGAAGCCTACCATGGTGGCAAATTTAAGTACTCCTAAATTAGGAGATAAAGAAGATCGTGCCCCTGTACTCAGCACTGGTGAGGCCGCACCTGGAATACTGTGTTCAGTTTTGGGCCCCTCACTACAAGAAGGACATTGAGGTGCTGGAGCGTGTCCAGAGAAGGGCAACAAAGCTGGTGAGGGGTCTGGAGCACAAGTCTTCTGAGGAGCGGCTGAGGGAACTGGGGTTATTTAGCCTGGAGAAAAGGAGGCTGAGGGGAGACCTCATCGCTCTCTCCCACTACCTGAAAGGAGGTTGTAGCGAGGTGGGTGTCGGTCTCTTCTCCCAAGTAACTGGCGAAAGGACGAGAGGAAATGGCCTCAAGTTGTGCCAGGGGAGGTTTAGATTGGATGTGAGGAAAAATTTCTTTACTGCAAGAGTGGTTAAACATTGGAAGAGGCTGCCCAGGGAAGTGGTTGAGTCACCATCCCTGGAGGTATTTAAAAGATGTGTAGATGAGGTGCTTAGGGACATGGTTTAGTGGGCATGGTGGTGTTGGGTTGACGGTTGGACTCGATGATCTTAGAGGTCTTTTCCAACCTAAATGATTCTATGATTCTATGACTCTAAGATAAAGTTCTTTAGGCAGCCCCAACTTGATCTCTTCATATGAACAAGTCATCTTTAATGATATGATCGTAGACCCCTGCACCTCCTGGGGTTCCCATGGACGGTGCTCATTTAACACTGGGCAGCTCAGCATGGTCAGTGTGAGGCTCATCTTACTTATCAGACCCACACAAACCATCCTCTGAGTGCAGCATTGCTCATTTTCCAAGAGCTTTTCTATCGTGGTAGCAGTCAAATGCTATGTCAACTCTAAAGAAAATATTTTCTCACTAATGCCAAAAGATGAAGTTAAGCTATTATTCTCATTTTTGGTGACAAAGATAGATTCAATAGCCACTAATTACAGGCCATGGTTTTTCAGAGCCCTCGGTGTATTGTGTGTGCTCAGGGTATGGCTCCCTGCACCTCCAGTTACAGCTGAGGCAGCAGCAGCTGCAAACCAGTTTTATCCTGTGCACTGAATGAACATGGGAAAAGCAGGCTGAGTATGGTACTATGTATTTAAAAGTGGGTCTATAAAACGTGCAAAAAGCAGGTGGCTATGTGACCTTTATTTCAGCATGTATTTACTAACTTTGTAACCTAAATATTCCTTCCTATCTTTAAGCGGGTACAGGGTGCATTTTTAGGTTATATTTTCAATACATTCAAAAATTCAGAAACGCAGCATGTAACATCACATAGGAATCTGAACTTGGTATCAGCTGGACCAAACACTTTAAATTCACTGTGTAAAGCTCTGCCAAGTGTGTTAATAGGGTAATCCACAGCAGCATTGGGTCCCCATCTTCCCTACTGTCTTGAAGGAAATGGAACATGTGGCCTGTAAGCATCCCATATGTTTGTGGAGAGCAGAGGAAAGGGGAGATTTGAAAAAGGAGAGGCTTGGACCATGGAGGGGAAGTAGTTTTAGGACAGCACTAAGGAGAATTTGGGTCTGGAGTGTAGAACTATCATGATTCTTTAATGCAACAAGAGATCAGGAAAACAACATTTTAGGAAAGAGCTTGGAAGGAAGCACAGGGGATCTCTGTGTGCTGTTCAAGCCACTGACATCAGTGCTGACTCCCTTGACAGCTGCTTTCAACTCAAACGTGCTGGGAGGGAGTATGTCATATTTTATCTCAAGCTTCCTAAAGAGCCAATTTCTCTAACAACTCATCCCCACTCAAAGGCAAAATAGAGATTTCTAATGAGGCATCACCAGGTCTCAACCAGTCCCTGAGCTGACCACCTCTATCCTGTGGATGTCTGAAGCATCTCATGAGTTTTAGCTCTGCCTTTGCTCAGCGTTGTGCCTTCCCTTGCTTTATCCCTCACTTCTGTTGATTCTGGTTTTGATATCAAGGGTTCAGACTCATTCTTTTTTTCCCTCTTCCTTTTGTTACAGAAGCTGTAGGTCTGTCTTCCATTAGTAATCACCTCGTGGGAGGGAGGTTATTTCACAAGAGACTATTGTCCTCTGAGGTAATATACTAGTCCGGTGTCCTGCTGCCCCATTAAATTCATGTTATTCACGATCATGGTAAATTTTCTGGTTCACTTTTTTGTGAAAATGCCCCAGCGTTTAGCATCAACACCTAAAATAACCTGCCAGTCTGGGCTGAAGTGTTGGCTGCTGGTGGCAGCCCTGGTCAGAGGGTACTGCTCTGAAGTTTAGCAGCGTCAAATAAAGCTCCAGATTTGACTCTTTATCTCTTTTAAGCACCCTTTAACAGCATTTTTTTTATAGCAACAATAAAATGTAGAGCTGAAATAATGCTATTTTTAAATCAAACTTTTTTGCAAAACCGAGTCATGGCAATTGTGGTCTGTGACCCATTATTACTGCAGATGGTATGTTGTGGCTCACAAAGAAAAATTTTACATGTGAGATTGCATGTTTAGTGGTCGTATTCTCTAATAATGCTGTTTATGGATAAAAAGGATAAGAATCTAGAACGAATAGGTAGTTTTTCCCCCCACCACCTTGGATCATAGATTTAAATTTTCTGGAGTTATCATTCCAGGCTGCTTCTCTTCTACTATTTTGTTTTTTTACAACTGCCTTTTCTTTACAGCATTACTCAGAGCATATTAGTCTGTATTGTTTTCCTTATGGCATTTCTCTACATCCTGGATATTTTGAGGGTTTTTTTTTGTAATTTCCATATTTTTATCTAGTTCTCCCTTCTCCTTATCTCTCTATTTTTTGCTTTCTCTTTTCC
>NW_008824723.1:3659826-3664233 GCF_000699105.1 Pygoscelis adeliae | reverse complement strand
CCCTCTCCCGCTCCGCACCCTCCCAGTGGCAGCCTGTTATGTTTCAGGTGCACCTTCTTCCAAAGTAATTGTAAACCTCATCTTTTAAAGATTTTTGTTTTATCTCAATTTATATGCCCTCATGCTAGGGCTGTTTGTTTTCTTTTGGTTTTCACAGACATGCTTATGATCCATTAAGGAGACTGACTGAATGTTTTTCCCAACCCTGTACCCCTTCCTTCTCCTTTCCATTGGGAGAAACCCAGGACATCAACAGATACACAGAGGCTGTGGTGTTATTGAGGATGCAGCTGGACCCTGGGAGGTCAGCATGTGCTGAGACTGTGATGACTTTTGTTAGGCCTCAGGAATGAATGGAAAAACCTCCTTAGCGAGGAGAGAGCACTGGGCAGTGTTTGCTGCCACACAACAAGTGATCATGCTGGCTGGAAGCAAGGACCCCCTGGAAAAGCAGGGGCCATGGCCAGGAGATTGTTGTGTGTAAACATTGCTCCTTCTATTCTGGCTTACCAAGCTGAGTTTTCTTAATTTAAAAAGTGAAGTTTTTACTCAAAGCAAAGATATCTTTTTGGATAGTGCACTTCCCGGGAAGGGTCTGGGCAGTTCCACCTCTCCAGCCAGGTGACTGTCCCATCATACTTACATGCCACCTCTTCAGGAGTGATTCGTTCCCTGTACAAGTTGGGCATTGGTGGTATTGGTTCTGTCTTCACACTCTATCGTAAATCAGGTATCACACTGCTCTGTACACCCAATCTAAAATTAATAAGGAACCTGCTAGTGTGTAAGGTAAAAATCTGCTCCATTTAGGTATCGCTTAAATCTTTCTCGTAATGAATTATGCTTGCTTGTGTAGAGGTAATGTGCTTTACACCCACTTCAGTAAATTTTGTCTTTCCAGCAGGCTTTTGCAAAATTATTTTGCTTGTTACAAAACATAGCAGCTCTTCACAAAGGCTAGACGTAAACTTGGTTTGCATTTTCTTCTACTTTTTGTGCAGTTCTTCATGCTCCTTCTTTCAAAATTTGTGCACAGTTTTCCTGTTCCTTTCTGAGCTTTCGATTTTCTTCCAGTTGCTCCTTTGACTAACCCAATCCTCTGAATGAGACCTGGGTTCCTTCAGAGCTTTCAATCTCCAGATGATGTTCTCCACTTGTGGACTAATTGTCTTTTCCAAACTGAAGTCAGAATCTTTTCTGCAATCTTGTTCTTGATTTCGGCTCTCCCTTACAACTTTTGCCTCAAATTAAGGATTCCATAAACCCTCCAAACAACACAGTTGATTCAACAGTTGCAACTCTGTTGTCAAAGCCTCAAAAGCCTTTTTCCCTCTTTTTGAGTTTTCATATGATATCTTGTCAGACGTCATAAGATCTCTCTCAAAAGTTTCATTCTATCTAGAATGAAGGTTTTTTTCAATGTCTTGATCATAATCTCAGCACTAGTTTGATCTTCACTTACATGCATATTATCAAACGAGGTTTGTGATTCTCTGATGAAAAGGCTGCTTTTGGTCACCTCTTTCAGTATCTTTGCTTGCCTTCATGAAGGGACAACCTTCTAGCTTGATCCGATTTCTTGCCGTGGATTGATGGGGTCAGAGCTGTTTTGGCCTTCTCAGTTCCATGTTCTTTGCTCTTTTTTTTTTTGCATTCTGTTTCTAGGTACACTCCTTTGTAATTACCTCCACCTCTGGTGCCACATAGCATTGCAAATTCAGCATACTGCCAGTTTGGCCCCAGAATTTTCTAAGTAAAATGTCAAAAATCTGCTAGTACCAAAAGAAGGGTTTTCTTGTGTGGGGTATTTTGTTGTGTGTGGGGTTTTTTGTGGTTTGTGTGGTTTTTTACTCAATATTTGCAAGGTGTTGGTCAGCTTTTCCAAATTTTCGCTGATTTGTCTCTGCATATAAAAAAATAAGCCTAAATAATATAAGTTTGCAAAGGTTATGAGCACCTGAAATAGTTTTTAGAGTGGGCAATATAAAGCCACTAAGATGTACTTCCAGCCCACCATAAAGGGCACCTCTCCCACAGAAAAAGGGCCTTGGGGCAAGGTGTGTTGTGCTTGTTGAAACGTCAATAATGAGCATATTGACCTGCAATAATTCATCACCTTCCCAGCTTTTTACCTGTGAAGTCTTGATCCTACATCCCTGCCTTTAACTGTTACCTGCTCTGATTTTCTGTATCACAGTATCTCTACTGCTGTAATCAAAGCTGTGCTGGGCTGTATGCACCTAGTAGTTGAGTGTAGGAATAGGCATCAGAGTGCTTGGTGTTACACCCTTGTCATGGCATCCCTTTGGGCCTGAGCTTAATCCACTACCTTGTTCTGAGCTGAATTGGGGAAATAAGGGGATGTTGACCTAATCCCACCCCTTGGGCAGTCTGGCTGCAGTCCCTGGGTACTGAAGGGCCAGGTAGCTCTGCTAGGGCAAAATCATCTGAAGGCCATTATAAATTTATTGTTCACTTATAACATTTTAGTGTTTGTAGAGCTGTTTTGCTTCTTTATTTTGTTCTGTGCAGGCAGAAGGGGGAGAGAAGGAAATGCTCTCAAGCAAATAGCTGTGCAACAGGGTTAAGGAAGGACACATCCTCGGTGTGAAAGATTAGAATCATAGAATCATAGAATCATTAAGGTTGGAAAAGACCTCTAAGATCATCGAGTCCAACCGTCAACCCAACACCACCATGCCCACTAAACCATGTCCCTAAGCGCCTCGTCTACACGTCTTTTAAACACGTCTACGGACAGTGACTCAACCACTTCCCTGGGCAGCCTGTTCCAACGTTTAACCACTCTTTCGGTAAAGAAATTTTTCCTCATGTCCAATCTAAACCTCCCCTAAGGTGTTTGTGATTGTGAGAGTTCAGACTCATTTTAAGATCTAATGCATGCATAATGCATTTCTAATACCATAAATAGGTAGCAGGTCATGAGAAAAACTCACATGTTTAGAGCTGGCTGGAAATCAAAGCTTTTGATCATATACAAGTAAAGTGAGCAAGGGTCACCATTGGCATGCATTAGGATAAATCCAGAACTGGTTCATTGTGGACCACTGGGTGTTTCTAAATTTGTACTAGTAGGATGAAGAAGGCTGTGATTCTATGATATTTCATTCACTGAAGCTAATGAGCTCTTCCTATCCCCACACTGACCACAGGATATCAGGAGATGAAGAGATGAATCGAAGCCTAAGAAAGGTATGAAATGGAAATGAATTTGTCAAGTGTAACTAAAAGCCAGGACAGAAACTCCTATTCAGAGTTAAGGTGACCTTAATTCACATTTGTTTGACTAACTCTGAGTGCACTAACCACCGGCTGTCCTGTGGGTAAGGACATCCAGGTTCAGCTGTTTCATAAGGAATAACATGTTGAGGATATGCGGGGTAACTCCATGTTTCCTTTTAAACAGCTGGATTGTACATTAATTACATCTATCCATAAACATACTTTCTTCATCCTTCAATAAGAACAAAGAACAGCTGTACTGTTGTTGTTAGCTGTAATGTGAGTATGCACATATCTCTAGAGACTACCCCCTCCCAGGCCTATGTGCTCATCTCAGATCTGACTTTCTGAGGCAGTTTGCTCTGTTTATCGTGTCCAAACTTTTCCGGTTTCTGTCTCTCTCTCTCTCTCTCTTTTTACAGGACCAGCAGCAGCATAAGACTTTCCTGACACAGCTGAGTGGCCGGTCAGTGTTGAGTTCTTGTAATTCAGTATCAGCAAGGGACAGTGTAAAGAAAAGTCGTTTCTTGATGAAAATGGCACTTTTACTTCCCACTAGACTCTGGCCACATGAAGTGAGCCCTGAGGTTGAGCAACTCATCCCCTTGTCCTCAGCACTTTGCTCTGCGCTGTGACAGTGGCTCAATGAAGCATGCTCTTGCCTTGGGCAGATGCCCTCTGAAATTAAATTTATTACTGTCCTCTGTTTCTTACCTTTTAGCTGCTGGTCTTAACCTTAACCTCTGCTTGCCGTGACAGACCTCTCTAGCAGATGTCTCTCTGTAACTGCAACCTTGACACAAGGGAGTTACTACCTCAATTGTCACAGAGGAGGTCACGGTTGGCTGGTAGTGAGTGGGAACCAGGCTGCTCTTCGTCTCCAGTGATGGTCCAGGAGGCTGCAGGACACAAGTTAGATGACGGTATCGAGTGCATCCTCAGTAAGTTTGCAGATGACACCAAGTTGGGTGGAAGTGTTGGTCTGCTGGAGGGTAGGAAGGCTCTGCAGAGGGACCTGGACAGGCTGGATCAATGGGCTGAGGCCAATTGTATGAGATTCAACAAGGCCAAGTGCCGGGTCCTGCACTTTGGCCACAACAACCCCATGCAGCGCTACAGGCTTGGGGAAGAGTGGCTGGAAAGCTGCCTGGCGGAAAAGGACCT
>NW_008824723.1:3652285-3659077 GCF_000699105.1 Pygoscelis adeliae | reverse complement strand
CTGGAGAAAAGGAGGCTGAGGGGAGACCTCATTGCTCTCTACAACTACCTGAAAGGAGGCTGTAGCGAGGTGGGTGTTGGTCTCTTCTCCCAAGTAACTGGCGAAAGGACGAGAGGAAATGGCCTCAAGTTGCACCAGGGGAGGTTTAGATTAGATGTAAGGAAAAATTTCTTCACCAAAGGAGTGGTTAATCATTGGAAGAGGCTGCCCAGGGAAGTGGTGGAGTCACCATCCCTGGAGGTATTGAAAAGAAGACGTGTAGACGTGGCACTTAGGGACATGGTTTAGTGGTGGACTTGGCAATATTAAGTTAATGGTTGCACTTGATGATCTTAAAGGTCTTTTCCAACCTAAATGATTCTAAGGTTGTCACAAAGGAGGTCACAGCTGGCTGGTATTGAGTGGGAACCATGCTGCTTTTCCTCTCCAGTGATGGTCCAGGAGGCTGGAGGACACAAGTTTGGGCAGACACATTTGACTGGTATCTGTGTGGGGCGAAACTTGGAACTTCTGTTCTCCAGGAATGGCTGAAGTTTGTTTTGATTTCAAATGTGATGACAAAGTAGAAAACTAATTGCTGTATAAATATGTGACACTGAGCTAGAGAAGATAAGCTGATTACTCTTAATGGCTTAAAAAGCCAGACCAAAAAATGAGAATAGCTTTCAGCTTTCCTGTTGTATTGTGATACGTGAGCAGTGGTAGTACAGTATATCATTCTGGAAAATTCTCTAGTGAAATTTCAAGGGATTTCCACAATGAAACTTTTTTAACTTTAACTTTTAAGAAACATTTTAATTTTTCCTGCAGGAAAATGAATTCAATTTTACATAATTTTACAAGCAAATTTGTTTGATTTTGAAATTTTTCCTTCCCTGAACTAAAGCTCCCAAACCCAGACTGTTCTGATGAAAATTTTCCAGTATGTTCCAACCTTAGAAAAATGGTGCAGTGACATCCGCAAAATTTTGAAAAGATTTGATGCAGAAAATACCACCACTGAAACAGAGTGCCCCAGTCCTTGCACAGTCAGATAAATTTTTTTAATGCTGTAGTTTGGAGTAGTGTGCAGTCAATGAGATGGTAGGACTTTAACCATATGGATTTTGGAAAAAATGTGTGCTATTAAACCCTACCAGCTTTATGTGTTTGCACTCACACTACCACCAGGAGATATAAATCTAAGTTAAGTCAAGTGAGGTAAGACTCTGGTCTCTAGGGAATAGCGTAGGAGCTTCTGGAAGGGGGTGCATGATTTAACAGAGGCATTCTTTCTGCACTGACTGCCACCGAAAGTATAAAGCTGATGGAGTTCCCAGCTAACATACCAGAGATAAAAAAGAGCCCCGACTATTTGTGTTTATAAAAGATCTCCTGGCATTTTGCAAAAAACCCTGACACTTCAAATCTCTGCATGCTGGTTAAGTCGCAACTTGTGTTCTCCTCCCATAGACACCCCTCTTCTCTCAAGAGAAGGGTGCTCTGCTTCCCATCTGGAACTTTATCTTTTACTTTACCTCAGTAGGAGCATGCACAGTTAGAGCAGTGTGAGCCCCAAAGATCCTCCATTTTGATGATGGTGCTGTGAGCACATGGCACATGTCCTAGTCCATAGGTGCCATGGCTGTATGTATCAGGAGAAGTTGAATGCTATAGATTTACATTAGCAAAAGCATTAGGGAGATCAGATTATTTTCTCTGCTTTTGGTCTCCAGGCTCTAGGCAGGGTGCATAATGCATTGTAGATGCTAGTGGCCATCCTGCCCAGATTATCAGTAAGTCTTAACACTTCTTGGGCCCCAAATCAAACATCTGATTGAATTTCAACCTGTTATATACTATGTATGGGTTTTGATGCCTTTTGCTGTCCATCTTCATTCTTTTCTAAGTTAAGATGAATTGCATTGAATAGAAGAGATGGTGATATTGCATGTGTGTGAGACATATGTTAGTACAATCCCAGTGTTCACTGACTGTACAGTCTCCTGCTGTCTTTTCCTAAACTTTGCACTGCACTTCTTGAAGGCATCATGTAGTCTTTTAACCAGCAGATAGCGGTATGATTTACATCATTTGTATATGTGATTTGTTTGAACAATCAAGTTTAGATGGAACTGGTTATAAGTAAGCAAGTACATATGCAAGAAGATGAGGTCCTTTAAATCTGGGTTGTAAATCTATGTATGGGTGAAGCCCATGTAAGAAGTGGAGGAAACTGAAGAACACTGTTGGTTCCAGTCCATCCATCTACTTTGAAGACCGTTCAGACACTGCAGGATCTGTGGACAGAACAGGTATGTTCCTCAGGTGCAAGAGTCACACACTGTCTGTGGGGGAGCTGAGCCTGGTGGTATGGAAACCAGGCTTTATTCTCTCCTGTGACACAGATTTCATTTTTGATCTTGGGCACCTTTTGATCTTGGGCACTAGAAATGCAAACACAGTTGGACCTCCTTTTGGAGGGGGAGGGGGGGAAAGGAAATATAGAATATTCATCCACCAAGATATAAAACAATAAGTTAATAAAATCATTATATACAAGTGGTGTTTTCTTTAGTTTTACCAATTCACTATGAAATCATCAAAAGTTCATGCCAATCTTTCAATCTATTGTGTCTGTCTGATGAGTGATATTTATTTTGGGTGATTAATGGAGGAGAATAAGATAAACCACAAGAGCACATGTGTTTTCTTGATTATGTCTTATGAAAGAATGCACTTGGACAAAACAATTTTTAGATATTCCCAACTGTAAAAATACCCATTGCAAAACCAACTGAAATCGAAAGCATATTTAACTGAATCCATTTTAGTTTTTCATTCTTCAACTGCTTTTAAGCCTTCTTCTTTTTTCTGTTTCTTCTGAATTTACATTAAAACGATTTCTCTGCCTGGCTGGGTGAAAAATACCCAAATTGTTCCTCAGTACTCACTGCAATCCCTCCAGTGATCAGCAGGGGCTCCTCTTGGACTGTGACTAACTTGGCTCTCTGCTCTCCTCCCTTGCCATTGACCAGCCCATGGTGTTTCCACACTGGCTACCTGATGTGGATCCTATAATACTGAAGAAACACATTAGTGCAATTTTGTGTTCACAAATTCTCTCTAGTTTTTCACCTCACAAATCATCTGAAAAGGGGAATGGATGGATCACCATAGATGTGTTGTCAAGGACATTTTCTGTATTCTAAAAGCCAGGCAATGAAAGAGCAGCAGCACCACCAAGTTCAGAAGATTATGGTCACTGATGGATGTGGACAGACCTCAATATAGTTTTGCTATGCCTGCAGTTAATGCATGATGAATTTCATCTCTGGATAATAGGAAAAAAAACCCAAAACACCACAGATATCTTCTCTGATAAAGTATTATATCTTCACAAATGTGGAGCTGAATTTAAGCATATCTTGAATCTAATGCTCTTGTTTGTCTGCAATATGTTCAATTTAACTTTCACTGAGTTCAAGGATATTTGGACTCAGTGCTCAGGTTTCATGCTCCACTGGGAGCCAAGGAGTTTGATCCAGATGACAGGGGGGATGAAGCTAACTGTGGTGGCCAAGGTGGCTCATGTGATAGGGTGACCCACATACCCACGGTGACCAAATGACTCAGGTGCTTTCCTTCACATGCTGCAAAGAACAGGAACAGAAAGAAATAACTCCATTCTACCAACAAGATTGACTAATTGGTCACAAACCTATGTTACTGATATATAGGTAGCCTGGGGAAAATATGGTGCAAATGTACAAGTGCAAGACCAATGCCAATGAACCTGAACAGTTGGTAAATCATGTAATTAACTCAGGTGGGGTTTAGGATAGAGTCAGCTTTCAGAAGAGAACTGAAGAAGATGGAAAAGGTAAGTCTTTTACTAGTTTATGTTGAATAATTTATTTCATTACTGAAAATCTGAAAGGATAAATTATTTACGCAGCTGTTTTCCAGCAGACAAAAACCAAATCTAGTAATAAGAAACATTCCTGGAAGGCTATTATGTTTTATCATGAAGAAAATAAGACACTGAGAGCAGTGGCTGTAAACTGAGTTGTGGATATGCTGTACAACGGAAATTAATGAGATGCCTTTTCAATCTTTTTAAAGAAATATGAAAAGCAGTAATGATCGCTCACTCAATCTTTCCTAGCCTTTAGTAACATAAAATTCTTGATTTTTTGGGGGGAGGAGATGAGGGAAGCAAATTTTTGGAAACCAGAATTCATGTGGTCTTGCTTTCTCACTCTGCCGTTCTCTATATTGTCATTGTTCACCACGGCTCAAATGAGAGAAATTTTTAAGGATGGGTATCATGTGTTCTAAATTTAGGTGTTCACAGTGTAGGTGTCTGGACCCGAGCTGGCTGCAGTAGATCTCTGTGGCAGTCTGTGGAGATGTGTCAATGAATCCAATGGAGTTCAGGGTGAGATTTGACCCGCCAGAGTCAGGGGTCTATCTAGGCTGAGGTGTATTGCACCCTAAAGAGCATACACATTATTGATCAGCTCTCCACTGACGTTGTAGAGATGTGCTCAGGTGTATATGCCTACATTATAAGCAACTACATTTAACACCACAACTCCTAGCACTTGCATTCCGAGTGCCACTTTGGGACACTGGGCTCTTTGGAGACTGCCCAATATGCCAGAGTGGACTTGGATACCATTCCCGGAGGAGTGTCAGTGAAACCTTTGGATAAAATTCTGGCTTGCATGACAATTCTCTATGATTTGCTCTTACTTTTGGTAAGGGTGTGATTTCATTCCATGTCATATGTTGCTCAAGCTGACAACTATGTGCCAGACGTTACCTAGGGCAAAAATAGTGGAAACTTTCATGGCACTGTACCTAAAAACGGGATTTTGGTGCATAAAATACCCTTAAGCAACCCAGGCTTATGCATCTGCTATCAGCTCATTTGAATGAAAGTGGTGAATTTATTTCTGGCTTGCTTAGCCTGAGTGTTGTAGGGGCCAAAAATGAAGAGGCTTCTTTATGGGTCTTGGAGGTGAGTTTGAGGTTGGCTCCAGGCTTGTGCTGAAGCTCATTCCTCTTGATTTACATGTGTGATAAAGCTCACCATGCACCCATCTCTAAATAAGTGCCTATGTGTCAGAATAGCAAGACCTTGCTTTGCACACCCTCAACTTTATTTCCTGAGACCTGGGCTTTGCCAGGAAGAGCATAGCACCAGCTGTCTAACATGTGGAGAGCGAGTGGGAATGAGAAGTACAGCCAGAAGCAACACCACTAGATCAGACCTGGCTGGCTGCTAGAGCCCAGCCATATAACCTGATGTGGCTGGCTCTGTTTGTTACTGGCTGGGTAGGTCATTGCCGCAACTGAATCATTTATCCTGTCCCAGCTCCTGTAACATCTCTCATGTCACAGATCTTCTGTAGACTTGACTTCAAAACAGTTTGGAGGCGGTTCTGTCTCTTGCAGAGTTCATCTACAGTGCTGCTCATGCTGGGACATGTAGACGCTACAGCTGTGCAGATAATATCTGGCTAACAAAAGCAATCCCAAATGTTGTGGTTATTGCAATGAATGCAAAACCGTTGTATTCCCTATTTCTTCATACTTGCAGTCTGCTAATATGATAAATGTGAATTACCAGGTAAGGATATGTTTTGAGTATGGTTATTGAGGAATCAGCCACATTATTCTCCTGACGGGCAATAGGATCTGCATGACTAATTCCCTGAGAAATGAAAGGACAATCATGTTCTTCGTTAATAGTAGAGAGAAAGAAAACATTTGCGTGGTGAATGCAGTGAATATTTATGTGAATGTAATCGGCTTTGCTCAGTCTATTGCACTTAAATGATTTCTGTGTCTAGCATGCAGAGCAAAAAAAACATTTCACAGCTCCTCATGAAAAGTGGCCAATCATTACTGCAACCCTTGGGACTGGCTGTGATAACATTAATCATGATGAATTGGTGTGGCATCTACGGGACCATAATATGCAGCTGTATGAGAATACCACTGGGTTGTGTATGAGAGTACTACAGACTAGTTTATATTTTTCTCTCCACCCACAGAGAACTTTTTCCACTCACTAAAAATATCTTATTCATAACAACATCTCAGCTGACTGTTTGCTACAGTGCAATGGTTGGATTTTTGCTTTTGTAACGTCAGAACCATGAACTTACCTCTTATGATATAAAATAACTTAACCATAAGCAAATTCCAAACTATAAAATCACTGAAGAAATTAGAATCCTGAAATAATTTCTGAAATCCTACAAGTGAAGCTGTTCATTCTAAAAAAAAAAAAAAAAAGAAAGATCAAGGGAAAAACTTATCTCTTCCTGTGTGATTGATCTTTTTCTCTTGTGATTGCCCTCTGACCTACAATAAATCATTTTAGAGTGTGTCATGAAAATCTCTTCAATAGCTTTAGAGCAGGGAGAAGAAATGTTTTGTCTCTCAAAGTATTATCACACAAAACATCCAAACAATTGCAGCTTTTCTGTTATTTTTCCCACATGCAATGAGATGATGGAGGAAGGTTTTTCCCCATGTTGATGTGAGTTGATAGTGTCTAATGAATATTGCTGCATGAAATCCATATACAATGTTAATGCTGTAGGAGGTAGATAGAAGGAGACTTGAATTTCCTTATGGATGAAGAACCTAACAGGAAAGAAACATACCTGAGAAATTATAGCCCTGTTTTATGGAGCTGTGCTCATCTGAAAATAAGGGTCTTTTCAAAATAATTCCCTATTAAAAAAAAAAAAAGTATATTGCTGAAACCATTGCCACACTTGGTCTCGGGAAGCA
>NW_008824723.1:3650609-3652265 GCF_000699105.1 Pygoscelis adeliae | reverse complement strand
TTCTGACCTGTTTTCAGGTAGTCTGATCCCTCATGGTCATTTGTATGGTAAGTTGCTTGTAGTTCTTCCACACAGAAAACCACTGTGTCTGCAAAACCATCTGAGCTACATCACAGCCTTGCTGTGAAAATGACGTGCAGTAACTCCACTGTGAGGGGTGGCAATACGTTCTGACACATGTTGGCCTCATAAAACCTGAATTTGATGGCCTTTGATGGATGCATCCTGCACAAGGCATCCATTTGACAAGCAATTTGGAGGTGGCTGATGCCTCCTATAATGACAAAAACCTGGAAAGGACTTTCTATAGGAAGCTGAATTAGTTCCCATTAAAGTACTGTTGAAAGTTATCATTATTATGTTGTGTTAGTAAACATATGTTAGGACATTTGGGATGGGATTCCTGTGGGTAAATACAGGCATCTAGAGCACAGATATCTACATCTAGGCTAGTAACCACACACTCTCGGTAGCCACTGGAGACCAGAGAACAGTTTGATGCATCCTGAAAAAAACATCTAAAACTGTCATCCTAAGAACATCTTAAAAGTGACTATTTCTTTTAATGGGCTTTTAATTTCTTTTTCTGGAGCTCTCAGAGATTAGCTCAGAGCTAGATGTCAATATTTCAGATGTGTGATGTTAGGAGAGATGGTTCCCTACGGATCCCAAGCAATTTTATAGGTGTTTTAAAAGCAGAACTCCCAGCCTAAATACACTAATAGTTTCAATAGGTTTTAGATACTGACTTGCTATATTTTACTTATACAAATATATGTTTGTTGTACGTTATATATTACATGAATTTGTTAAATTGTTCTCCCATTTAAATTCAATTTCTTGCGGTTTTGCTATCCGCAACCCCCACCCCTTGCTTCAAAGAGGCCCCCCACATCTTTACAGTGAAACAGCCCAGAAATGTCATTATGTAACTCCGATACCCTCCTAATCAGTTGAGCTCTGGCTGGGTGGGTAACCCCAGAGGCGGCGAGAATCTCCCGCACCTACGGCTTGTCCAGCTTCCCGTTCTCAGAACTACCAACCACAAGAAACTCCTGTGGTTACTAACAGAAGAAACAAGTTCCCTCCAATCTCCCAGTGCACCTTGTCAGTTGTGGTTTGTGAGAATTACACTGTGCTCTTATCCAAGGCAGTCAGGACTGGTGCAGGCTTTGCGCCCCTCCGTACTGCCAGTTTGGGGTCCTCAGCCTACGGCTTCGAACATTCCGGCACGGCAGCTCCGTTCTGTGGGAAATTGTTCAAAATAGTCCCTCAAAGAAAACCATTGCCTTGTGAAAACTACCTGTGCTCAATCACAACCACTCTGTGGGAATGAACCAAGGCTTCCTTTGAGATTTTTCTATTTAGTTTTCATTTATGTCTCTGCTAACCTGTGAGATAGTCTGTGGTGAAGATCTTGGTGCCTTCTTCCATCTAACACTTTCTGAATAAAACTGAGCAGCCTCTGTTCATTTATATCGTTGCTCTGACATTACCTTTGCTGTAAGAACAATAGGAAGTGAACCATTTAATGGCAGTGAAGTGGGAACTGGGTGATGTGGGGTGACATGTTTCCTAATTAAACCACTAATAACAATAAAAGATGCCACCAGGTTCTTCTATTATAATACACAGCTACAGCAGAAAAACCTTTGT
>NW_008824723.1:3636976-3650538 GCF_000699105.1 Pygoscelis adeliae | reverse complement strand
CTTTTGTGTACATTTGTTTCTCAATATGACCCAAAAGATCAGGCCTTGCAAAACACCCTCCTTTTTAAAAAGTTACCCTGTGATCTGTCAGTGCATCTCTCACATTGCTGCTTTGTCCGGTGACTGCTTGGCTGTGATCCTGGTGGGATTACACCAGCCTCTAATGGGCATGTTTTCCCTGGTTGCTCCTGGCTATTCTGCAATAGCACCACTCAGCTCCATCAAGGAAATAACTGCAATTTTCTCTTCCCTAATGAATTTCATAATGTAATCAGTGGCAGGCCATGACTGAGAATGAAACTAAAACTTGATGTAATGGTCAGGCAAGAAATTTGACTTGGAGCTTTGTTTTGACTGGGTCCCAAATGAGGAGAGGCATTGCTGACAGCTCTGTGTATACTCTGTGGATGCTGATGGCTCCAGTGGCAATAAAAATGTTCACAGTTTTTTGGTTTTGTCTTGTTTTCATTACCACTGTCATGTTGCTTCTTTCTATGAAGTTTGGGTTGCCAGCTAATGATCTGGTTCCAGAGGCAGGAATGGCCTTTGGCTTCCTGCAGAGATTAATTAAAGAAAATACAATAAAATCACTCTGGGAGTTATTGTGTGGAGGCTCAGCCTCCACCACGTGCTCACTGAGAGCAGGTAGGCAGCTGAAGATGTCACCAGGTACCTGGGGATTCTCAGAAATATTCGGCTATTGAGTGTACTTGGGATGTTGAATACGAGTTATTTAGGTGTAAATCATCAGGGACAAACTGGTGAAGGGCCACCAAGTTTCACCCACACAAGGGCACACCTCCACATTATTTCTGTACTTTTCAGCATGATCAGCAGTTTAGGTTTGACCTAGCAGGGTGAGCAACAAATGATCAAGTACTGACAAGCCTGACTCCTGCTCCCTTCCCCGCTTCTCAGTCTTCCGGGCAAGTTTAGCAGCAGCTGACCACTTCAGCCAGGCTCGGGCAAAATTCAGTTTGGACCTGCATGCCTTTTTTAGCTTTGGGACAGGCCAGTCCAGGACTCACAAGCCAAACATCTGTGGGAATCTGAAGACTTATGAAGTCCAGCTCCAGAGGGTTTTAATGTAAGAAGCTATTTGGCTTAGTCAACATGTGGACATGGGAGACATCTGAATGATGCTAGGTCAGGAGGAGGCTACCCTAGCAATGAGTGGGCAAAGCAGCATGACTATTCCTTCAACACATCAGCCCAAGCACATGTCATGTACCACCGTAAGTGCTGCAGCTTCTCTAAGGTCCCTCAGTAAGCCCGGGGCCAGGCAGTGAATCACCATGATTATTGTCTCTCTGCAAACACCGATTTCCCAAGTGGGTGGAAGAGGATGAGGATGACTGTCTGGGAGCCCTTGCAGTTTGCAGCCAGAAGAACAAAAGCCACTCATAGTTTTATTGTGCTCAGTTGTGGCTGCAGTTATTGTGCCAACCTTCCCCCCCACGGAGCCTGGTCCAGACGCTGTGGTTCTTTCCCCTGGGGCTGGTGGCTCAGGAGCTGGAGTGATGGGACCCTTCTGGAAAGGTAGTTGAGGTTTCTTCTCACTGCGGGCGAGGTGGCTGCTGCCTTTCACACCACTGAGGGTGGTGATGAACTTTCCTGATGGGCTTTTGCTGGCTCATTGTGTTCATAAGCAGAATCCCAGACTTCTGGAGTGCTTTGGAGGGGCAGGGCAGGCTGTAATACTTTAGGTGAAGTGCATGCAAGGCTTCACAGAGTCATTTATTATGACTGCTGTTCGACTGCCAAAATCTCTGCTATGGTCATTTGGCACCTGTCCGTGGAGTTGAGCGCAACAGTGCCAATTGCCACCAACAGAGACTTGGCCCTCTCTGCTGGAAAATCCCAGCCTTCCAGGATACACTTATCTTGCTAGAGCTATTTTATTTTGTCTGCAGTAAAGCTGGACAAGTGATTTGGCATTGCTGGGCTGGGCTGTTAAAAACATTCATAAAGGTGAGGAGTTTCGTTACTGTGGAGGACCCAGCTCCACAGCCCACCAAGGACAGCACTCTCACTTCAGTGAAGGCAAGCAATCAACAGTGCTGACCCCTCTGGTTATTGTGCCCCAGAAAGAGGCCAATCTGCCCTGCTCCTTGTCCTAATATCCTTTATTTTGGACATGTCTAACCTGACAGCTTGCATTTCCATACCCCATGGCTCACTTGGGAGTATCTGCCATATCCAGTGCTGTGCTGACCTGTTTTCCTTCCCTTGGCTGGGACGCTCTGACGCTGTGCCCCTGGTGATGTGGCTTCCCCTTCTAGGTGGTGGCTCATTGCTCTGGTTACACCACAGGTACCACAGTGTATGGGCCTGCACACAGGGAAAAACCCTAGGAAGCTGTTGATGTGCATGAACTATTTCTGGTTGGGTCCCAAGCAGTCTCTTGGGTGGACTAAACTCAGAGCTGGTCCACAGGACAGTTTGGGAAGGTGGTGTTCCCACAGACAGACACCCAACACAAGGCAGAAAAACCAAACAGTTCTTTCTAAAATATGCAGATCATGGCATACTTTCTCTTGCTTCTGAACTGAAAAGTGAATATTAGTGTTAGGCAGTGTTCAGTGCCTTGCTATTTTGGGTCAGTAATCAAAGTGCATTGTGAGACTCACTTGGTGTTCCCTCCAGTTCAGAGGGAAGGAGGGAGCTCCCTCGCACTGTGCAGAGCTCAGTGCTTTCAACCAGGCAAGGGTAATATTGATGAATGCAGTGTGCACTGAAGCTCCACGTGTCTTTTTTAGGACGGCAAAACTGCTCAATACTAAGTATGTATGATGGGATACAGCAAATGTTAGCAGTAATGGTAAAAGTAAGCCTTGCAGGGCTGTCACCTCCACACAAACCTTCTCCTGTAAAGTGGGGAGCTGAATTGCTGAGATGAATGATTCAAAATAACTGCAATAGTTGTGGGTTGTTTTTTGGTTGCTCTTTGTGATAATGTGATTGCTTCAAGGTACATGCTGCCTTCCCTCCCAGGACTCCAGTCAAAACATGGCTTGTGGAAACCAGTTCCCTTTTACACTTTGACTGCCTGTTATTTACATTCTCCACTCATTGTTTGTTCTCACTTTCCTCTTGCCTCCGTAGAAGGGCCTGCTGAGAGTCTGCCATTTGTTAGGGACAGCCAGAAGATGTTGACTCTACTGACTTCCCCGCAGGAGTCTTCTGTGCAATGATGCTCACCGCAGCTGTGTCTGATTTCCTGAATGGTGTGCAAGGTAAACATGCAATCAATTAGCTGTACGGCACGAGTGATGTGATCACATTTGCTAAGATGCATTGATTTTAAAAGCAGAAAGGGCTGTTATGTAGCCTGACCTTGCATTTTCAAGGTTTTGTTGCACAGTTTATTAAAAAACCTTTCCCTCCTTTGTGGTCTGTAGGACTAGGCACTACTATATATAAGGCTGATGCCCACATCCCAGTTTCCAGAGGCAAGCCCCAGGAGGAGACATGAAGTTGGAAACCAGGTGAATCAAGCTGGTGTTTAGCTGCTATAGCACTTAAATGCTGATTTCAGTAACTAGCTGGAAGATTTGGACACCCTGTTTAGACACCTTAAAAACTGGACATTTTGCACTGCAGTTTCCTGGCACTAAAATCTAAATCCTTTAAGAAAAGCAGGCCAACGACTTCCTATAGATTGTCAGTTTTAGACCTATATGCGTTTTAGAAAGATTATCGGTACGTTTTATCATTAAGCACATTTTTGCAAAGATAGATAGAAAAAAAATTCTTTCATACAGCAAATTAACTAAAAAGGGGCACTTAAATAGTAGTCAGAAGTTTCTACACTTAGAGGCAAGCATTTCCACCTCCCCCCCTTTAACTTCTCTCTAGGTAATTTACTAATTCTAATTAAATGCCCACTCTAGCAGTTTCTATACAGTCAAAACTCCTATTAGTTAGATTTGGTCCAAGGTAGAGGCCATGGGGTCTTCATGAGGCTATTTCTAACTTCTTTTGATTTCCTAAGTCTTCAAATCAGGCAGCAGTTGCTCAGGAAACAGAGCAGGTGGGAGAGCTTGTTGTTTTGGGCAGTTTGCTGAATAAGCCATAGCTGGGGGTAGAGGATGGTCTCCACTGCACTGCACATGGGGTGTGAACCGTCAGTGCCCAAAGGGTGCGAGTGGATGTGACGCACTGCCAGATCAGAATTGCAGCATTTGCCTTCCAATTTGGTCTGGTGTAAAGCACCTTACATACCCTACAGCAGTGCAGACCACACTGTGCAGTCCAAATTAAGCTCAGGTTACTTTCAACACCAGACTAAGGAGTGCAGTTGCTGTGGACGGCTCTTAATTAACTATCTATCTTTCCTGGCTGACTGAGGGCAAAACTTAAGGAGAAAAGTTTCTTGACTTAGTCATCTTAACTGAGCTCCTACAGGTGTGTGGGCTGATCCCAGATCATCTAAGTGATTGCTGGTCACCATACGGCACTTACTAACACAGACAAAAGTAACTAGTGCTGTGTAGCTGGGAACCCTGAGAGTTCCAGAGGGTAGGATTTCAAAAGTCTTCTAGAAAAGGAGCCTTGTAACCTACCCAAAGGCATCAGTGAAGCAAAGACTAGAAACCAATGAACTTTTTGTGCATGTGGCAAGTTATGTGGGGCTTTCTCCCTGGCTACGTGAATCAAGAACTACTGTCAGCTCTGCTCTCCCTGAGACCACCAGAAAAACTCTTGCTGATTTCTGTAGATATGAGATTAGACTTAAAGTGTTACCCCAAACAGGCAGAGCTCAAAGGGAGAAAAAAAGCTGGAATAGTGTTAGGTAGCAGGGTCAAAAAACAGCACAGCCTGGTCAGAAGTGCCCCTCTCCGACCTATGCAGTGGCCATCCCTTCAATGCAACCACAGTAGCATTTGGCTTTTCTTTCATTGCGCAGGCAGCCTTGCTACATATGGTTAGTTTTCTCTGTGTAGGTAAAGGGGTTGCTTCCATCAACAACTGAAAGCAAGTCAGCCCGAGCTGCTAGGGCCACAGTAAAAAAAGTGCACGTGTGACTACAGCAGTTCAACCCCTAATCTATTCCTTCTGTTAAAATACACTTTATTGCTGCTTGTCAGTAAAGAGTGACCAGTAAATGGAGATGCCAGCTCCATCTGGGTACCAGATTACTGGGAGGAGAGCTGCTTCCTTTGGATCTTCCTGACACATTTCCTAAATTGAAGCAAGGATCTCTCCTTCCTTGAGACTGACTTCCAGCCATCATTAGAGGGAGCTGTTGCCCCAGCAAGCCCCGACCTCCCTTTGCACTCTTCTCCAGACCTGCTCTGAACTGCTGTATGGCGAGGAAATTCAATTGATTCATGAGTTGACACGTTTCTGTACAGCACTGCCAATCGTGTCAGCTCTTGAGGGTGCTTCGTAAATAAGTATCTTCATTTTCATTTGTTTGGCTTACTGTACACAACAGAAGAAAGATGTCTGAGCTAAACTGTGGCGGCACTGTGATCTTCCACTGCTGGCTGGGGGAGCTGGGGGAGCCTTTTAGCCCTTCTGTTAACCTACATTAAAAAAGCAGGGGAGAGCTTTGATAATTTTCTTCTGTCATTTCACTAGCCCTTTGTTTGAACCATCAGTCTTTTCCCTCATCCTGACCCTGTTCTCATTTCCATCACAACTGGAGTAATTCAAACCAAGCCAGGGAAGTTACACGGGTGCAAACTCCCGTGAATGAGATCAGAGTTGGACTTTTTGTGAAAAAGGACAAAGGCCTGGGACCAAAATCTTAGCAAAGTCGAGCATCTGATTCAGTAGTTAACCTTTGCTTTTAACTTGTAACCATTTTTCTTGGAAACAAATGTCAGGATCGTGGCTCAGGGTACCCTGTCTCTGTGCATTCTGTGCTTGTTTTCCTAATTGGGGATGGGCATGTTGTTAGGTTTTGTTTTCTGACAAGAAATGTGTGGAGATTAGATACGTGGTGTCACTGGTGTTATTCCAGGCTGATAACATCACATGGCGTATTTCATACTAAAAGAGGGTGTAGATTGAATTACTGCAGGCCCAGCATGGGTTGTGCACCGAGTGTGTAAGACCGTATTTCAGCCACATGAAGCAATACGCGGGGTATTGTTTTAAATGTGCATGGGCTGAATTAAAAATGTCAGCTATCACATGAGGGGTTGTTTTTTAACGGACAGGAACAATTGTGTAACCAGATCCCCATGCTTATTAAACCAAATTCAGATCGGTGGATAAAATTTAAATAGGAATGAATTTGCCCGTTTACTTTTAGTATCTCAAAGCTGGGAGTTGGCTCACTTGCAGCAGAGGGCCTGTGCCCTATCTACCTGCAAACCACCGTTCTTAAAACTATGCAACTCATTTGAAGCAGATAAGGTTATCTCTGTATTTGCAGTTTTCCTTCTACTCTTCTGTTTTTCCTATGGAGAGCACTTGCTACTGTCCCTGCTCTAAGGTAATACTATTTCATTTTCCAAAGCAATTTGTCAGGTTTCTAAGTGTGACCATTCAGCATGTAAATTCAATGCATAATCCTCGTGCTGTCATCTTACTCATTTAAACGGACTGAATACAAGGCATATTTTTGTAATCTGTCTGTGCTCTCTTGGGACAGCTTTGCAAATGACATGTTACATTCCCAAGTCTCAGCCAGGCAAAGAGGTTCATTCAGTGCCAATAAAGAGAAGTTATTTCCTAATAAGTATATTAGCTGCTCAAAATGTGGTTGTGAAGATCTGAGAAAAAGCTCTGTCAGAAGGAAAGCAAGCAGGAGTGAAGCAGCGAGTGCCTCTGCTCAGAGTGTGTGTCCGTCAGGACGGCGTCCAGCACGCTGCTGGCAGATCTGGCGTATTTGCCGAATTGGGGTGATCCAAGTGCTATGAGTTAAGCTGGTCTGCAGTCAAAGGGCACACCACCAAGCAGACGGTGCCCAGGAGTCAAACACTGTGTTTCCAGGCTCTCTGTAAGCTAGCAGCAGCCACCGTTGCCACTAAAAGAAGCAGCTCTGCCTTTTCCTGCCTTTCTTGTAGCCATCACTAAGAGTAGGTTTTTCTTGGCTCTGCAGGCAACTGGATCTTGGAAGTGACCTGGTTTAAAACTATCCAGGAAACAGCAACAAAAAGTCATTTTAACTGATCTGATTTATTACACAGCCACAAATACTGGCCCCAAGGCATGGTGGCACCAGAGCAGAAATAAATTGTGGGGAGCAGCAAGGAAGACCAGGACTACTTCTTCTGGTTGCAGTGCTGGTTTATGGTGGCTTAAAGTAAGCATGAAGCTCTAGGTTAAGCTACCTACGCATCCAAAAGCTTCTGCCTGGCTTAGCTCCGCAGTGCTAGGCCATTAACTCCCTCAGTTAAAGGGCTGCAAATGGAGGTCTGTTCTGTCAGCCCCCTGGCTATAACCCCTGCCCAGCTTTGTACCTCCATGCTGTCTAAGGCTGTTTGGTTCAATCAGTGCCAGTATCTCCTCCAGTGAGTTCCGTTTGCTGCTTCTCCTTTTGCTGCTTAGGGCTGTCAAGTCATGGTCTTAAATTTCAAGCAAAGAAAAGAAAGTATTATTTTCACAGGGTGCAGAACTGAGCAGTGGAACTCACTGCCATGGGATGTTGTAGATGCCAAAAGCAAAAAGGAGTTTGGTTTTTTTTTTTTAAAAGGCTTAGATAATACATGGAGGAGGACTGTAGTGACAGCTATTAAATGCGATGATCTCAGGAAGGCTGTTATTAGCTAATTGATGTGAAAAGGATCATTCTGTGCATAACCTGCTCTACTCTGTTCCTTAAATCTTAATGTACCCCCTCAATCCCCTCCTTAATCTGGCAGGGGCTAAGGTTCAGCATAGCAAACTGGGACGTTGGACTTTTGGTCTGATCCAGCACAGCCATTCCTACACCACATAAACAATATTTTAATAATCTGTGAATGGAACTTAAGACATGAATGTGCATCATCACACTTTGTGCACAAATTATCACCTGCAAATGCAGTAGCTTATCTGGCAAACTGTATGGTCATATATTCTCAAGGAAGAATAAGATCTGGGTGTTAGCTTACAAACATGAAGTTATCCAGTCCTGCACAGCAAAGATAAGGCCAACTGTGTCAAACTTCCGCTGCTTTTACTCCAGCTGGTATTCTGCTGTGGACACCGAGCGCTTGGGAAGAAAGGAGGAATGTGAAACTTGCTCTCTTTGGTATATAGGTTTAATGATATTCACTTATTTATCCCACAAGCAAGTGTTTGTAACTGAAAATCTGCAAGGAGTATTTGGAGATTGAATTTGCTTTTATTTGCACGGGGATAAATAGAGAAGGATTCCTTTGCAGTTGGTAGATGTGGGGCAGTGTGACAACAAGCAGGATCAGGCCTTTAGTATTTCATGGGTACCTGGGTGCCCTTTCCCCCTGAGTCAGACACAGCAGAGCAAGGGAGAGCTCCTCCTGTCTGTCCTCTACCCGTCGCGCTGGCAGTGCAGGTGTAGCTCTCGAATGGCAATAAGGAACATTTGATCAGTGTGGCAAATGCTCTGTGAAACCTATCTCCTTAAATAAGAGGAAAAGGAAAAAAAAACATTGTCCCTCCACCCCCCAAATGCTTTGCAGTTGAGAAGGTCAGCATGGTTGATCATGTTGCTTTCTTCGTGGTCATCTCCGGACCGCGTGAGAGCTTTTCAAACCCATGCCATTACCTACTGCTGACCCACAATGTATCCTGTGTGCTTACAAACATTATCACCCTTAATGATTTTGGAGCTATGTCAGGTGAGAGAGGGTTTCCTCCCTGCTGGGAAGCCCTTGGCAGTAGTGCCAAGGTGTGTGAGGAAGGGCGAGCTTGGGGCTGGCTCCCGGGGTCCCTTGAGCTCCTGGGGGCAAGGAGGAGACCTCTTAGGGTGTGCTTCAGATATCTGACCTCAGGTCCACTTGAGGGCCTGCAGGATTTATCAAGAAAGGGAGAGAGGGCCGTACCCTTCCACCGTGTGGTTTGGAGGACACAGACAGCATGGCATCGCCGAGCGAACCTGGTTTCCATTGCAGCACACAGTGCAAAACCCATGGGGCATGACAAACATTTTTAGTAGCAAAATGCACAGAGGACTCCCAGGTCTCCTGTCACAACAGCCGCCGACAAAGACGCGGGAATTTCAGCGCTAAACCAAACTGCAGCAGGGCACGCAGTGGGGTGGGGATCCTGGCCGCTCAAACACAGCAAAATAAGAAGTGGTTTCATTCAGAAAGGCAGTTTCTGCTTTTCATTCAGAGTGGGAAGCTTGTGACAGGATCCAGCGAGGTGACGGAGGGAAGTAACCTTTACACGCAGTGGGAAACTGAATTCATTGAAGAAATACATCCCCCGTCCCTACCCATCTCCTAAACCAGTCTTCTGCCCCCGGAGAGATAATCTATCAGATACTGACCACGCTCTCGTTTTTCTCAATGAAAAGTAGGAAGCTCTAAGTGCCGCACAGACAAGTCCTGCTTCCTCATGCTGGCCAGGACAGTGGGCACTTACAGACTTGCTTGTGGGGGAAGAAACTGCTCTTTGTGGGGTTTGGCCTTCACGGTGGCAGCTATCGGTCTTGTCTGTGAGTCATGTGCCTTAATCCTCCAAAGTGGACTGCACTGCAGTTTAACATTCCCCGAATTCCTGCCTCCTGCTGACACGTAGCGCATTCAAAGGCAGCTCCAGAGGCCGGCAGGCTGCAGGAAACCTTTGCACCAGCTAACGGGGGCAGCCACTGCTCCCGCTCGTGTCCCTTCTGCCAGGCATGCCTTTCTATTCAGAGCTGCCAGGCCACCCGTGCTGGGGACGGATATAGCTGGGCAGCAGCGGGAGAAAGTATCTGGAGAGTCACCACCAGCACCCATGGGCTGGATACCCATGTGCCCTCAGAGCCCTGGTACAATGTAAATCCCACCGTTTGCTGGAGAGTGAAACTGAGGCAGGGGTTGGGAAGGTTTTTTTGGGAGGCTGGATCTCTGATCACGGGGGGATACAGAGGTGGAGCTGGGAAGGGAAGAGAGGTCTAGAGAAGAGGACAAGCTATGGTGGCCCCCTGTGCCTCAGCCCCATTAATGAGACCTAGCAAGGTGGGAAGGGTACCGCTTCTGTCTCTTGAGTGTGCTGTGGACAAAGTCTCATAAAGCCTTAAAATTCAGGAAAAAGTGACATATTTGCTATCCCAGGAGGGTGGAAAGCTTTCATCCTTGTCCTGACTCTGGGTACTTGGCAAACCTTAACTTCACTGGTCCTGAGCAGGGCTGAAAAGGAAGGCTATCTTTCTCTCATTTCCCTGTTTGTAAAGTGGAAACAATAATAATAATAACAATAACAATAACAATAACAATAACAATAATAATAATAATAATAATAAATAATTCTGTCACATACGGAGTGTTTTAATGTTGGCTATAAATAAAAAGGTCGCCAAGGTGTCTGCAGCCCTTGGAAAGACTGGGAAATTTGCTTGGCCACCTGACCTTGCAAACACTTAAAGAAACTACAAGTCTTGAGAGTATCAACAAGATGGCTCTGCTGAGTAAGGATTATGCTTGCAGGCGAGGGCTGGGGACCCAGGCAGTGGCAGGATAGGAAGGATCACAGTTATTTTTTCTCAGTCTGTTATGGTTTCTCATTTTCTAAGAATTTCAGTGACAGGTAGGAATTTGGAAGCTTTTGTGTGCTGATAACAATGGCCGTTAGGATTTGACAAGTGTGAAAGACAGGCATATGTTGTCCCCAAAGATATGCAACACTAACCATCCATGCATCATCTGTGGACGAGTGTTTACATTTTACAACTTTCTGAATCAACTGTCACTTTTTCTCATTCTCTCTCTCTTTTTTTTTTTTTTTTTTATGAATGAAGTCTGAAGCAAGCCAGACAGAAAGGAAGGCTGCAGCATGTTTTATAGTTTGTGTTTCCGTCTGGTGAGGATGTTACATTTGCTGAAGCGCATTTCTGAAAGAGATGTGGAAGGGTTTTCTGGTCAGGGTTAGGGGATATTTCATTCATGCAGGAAGTTGCAAAAGCTGAACAGAAAGTGTATATTCTAGAAGTTTCAATTAAAAAAAAAAAGTAGGCTGGAGGGTAAAATTGCAAAATACCAGCTGAAGCTTAGCAGTCAAGTTCACTTCATAGTCCTAGTAAAGTTTAATGTTAATAGCAATAACAAAATTCCTTTAAATCCAAGACATAGGAATACTTTTCCATCCAATATGCTAGTATAAATTTTTGAAAACGCTTATTTCTATGATGTATTTCTGTGACATATAATAGCTGCCTTTTACATAAGCTGTTCCAATGCAGAAACTTTGGACTGAACATGGGGAATTCTTCAGAGCAGGGGTGGATGGTATGGACATAGTATCACCTGAGTTTGGGTTTAGGGAGTTTCAACATATTACTGCCAAGCAAATCACCAACGCAGCAAGAAATGGGAATGCTGCTCTGTTGTCCAGAGGGGATGCACGAGCTGATTTGAGGGGGGATTGTGGTTCAAATGCCTTTAATACTCCACATACCAGTGTATCAGGGAGTGGAAGCTGATGTGTTTTAGCTTTGTTCTGCTAAGCAGTTAGGTTTTCCCACTCATTTGTCCTAGACCCACAGCACACAGCTTTCCTACAGATGTGTAGCCTCAGTGGGCCAGATGCCAGGGGCATGGGAAGGGAGTGTTGGCACAGGCAGTGAATTATATCTTACTGAACCACAGGGATTCATAGTTTTATAGGTTTTAATGTCAGGAAGAGTTCATTGTGGCCATCTAGGCTGACCCTCTGTGTCACACGGGTGAAAGAAGCTCACCCCAAACTTTCTAAATCGGGCTCATAATTTCTGTTTGAGTCTCTGTATTTTTAGAGAGACAAATTAAATCTTGATTTAAAAGACTTCCAATGAATTTGCCACATCTCTAGTTAAGGTTACACACAGATATAACTCAAGATGTGTGAGCCCTTTATGCAGACCAGTTTCAGCCAGTTTAATCCTCTCTTACATCACTATTCCAAATGGATAAATTCCCAGGTCTGAGCACACGATAGGGAGTAACTGCGTTACTGAAGATGCCCATCATATGAAACCTGCTAACTGACCATGTGCATGCCTTAAGCTTGATCCAGTGAGAAGTGTGTTAGTTTAAACTGTCTCTACAGTGGATTTCATTTTCATTAGGATCTAAGCTAGCACAATTTACTTTGCAACTGCATTATGCTAAGGACACATGCACTGTCAGGCACCGACCATTACCGTGGCTTAGCTGACAATCAGTAGCTTGATTAACTGCCTGAATTCACTCATGCATCCCAGCCCAAAAGAAGCGGGCGGAAAAGATCTAAATAGCTATATAGTTATCTCATTTAGTTGTCCCTGGACACGTTTTATAAGCTAGAGGAGGCCTTGGATGCACTTCAGAAGTCAGTTTTCTCTGTTATTTGAAAGTGAAGGGCAAACGGAGGCAAAATTCACATTTCTCCAATGAGAAATGGGACTTTTAACTTAAGCTTTTTTCGTTAGAGAAAGCAGTCTGTGATCTTCAAAGGTCACAAGCGTTCACAACAGCAGCTTAGTGTCTCATTCAGCAAAAAACTTCTCCTGTAGCTTAGCCGCCTCCTAAAATCACATGAGGGCACTGCTGTGAGGCCTGTAGCTGCTTTGCCTGTGTGATCTCATGCGATCAGAGCCTGGAATGCATGTAAAGTGACAGGTTGACCCAGCAGATGGTTTCATTAGTACTGCACAGGTCACGACAGCAATGCCCGCAGTAGCCTGTAAGCATATTGAGAACCAAGTGCCAGGAGACATAGGGAAAGCAAAGACAAGCTCGCAAAATCAACAGATTAAAACCTTGGAGGAACGAGTAGAGGAGCATCTGAAACCTGTATGCAGAACTGGTTTTCTCCTGGTGTGCAAACCTGGCTTTCCAATACACTGGTGTCCAAGTGCCTGACATGGACTTCAACAAGTATTCAAAATCATGAAATTCTTGGAGGTCTCTGCCTTGTGTTTGCCTTTGCCATCATTCCTAAACACTTGCAGGTAGTTTACAAAAGGGATATTTGTTCAAAGTTCGGTGTCTCTCAGCTGCCTTGCAGCTTAATTGAACCACCATCCCCAAGTTGCAGACCCACGAGCCCCATTCAACATGGGGCTCATGATGTTTGATAGCATGTTGTATGGAGCAGGGACTACTCTTGGCTCTGTGCTCCACACGATCCCAGAAATGGTAGGTGGAAGGGAGCTTTGGAGGTCATCTAGTCCTTCCTCCCCAGGAAGCAGGAATATTTCCAAATGGAGTTAAATGCAGAGCCACTGCATGGCTGGGAGCATAGCTCAGGGCTTTCAAAAACCGAGCACCTTAATGCAGTCAAGAAACACCAGAAGGGAAAAGGAAACAAAGGAAAGGGGGAAAACCCCCATAGTTTTCCCAGGAAAAAAAGAGACCCTGAGAGCACTTTTGACATCTATCATGGAGGAAATATACGGGGGAAGGCATAGGACTGGAGACAAGTAATTAATTTTCTGTGTAATCTGGGTGTAAAAATGGAAGATTTCCACTCTCATGGGA
>NW_008824723.1:3604483-3636928 GCF_000699105.1 Pygoscelis adeliae | reverse complement strand
AGTTTGCAACCAACCCCCAGCTGTATTGGAAAAAAAGTTTTACCCACTGCTGGTTATCATCCCAGCTCTGCCTACATGCATAGTGGAGCAGACTGGCCCAAAAAGTACAGTCTCTGGCAAGGTTTTTCCTCTGCTGAATGTGAATGCTATTGATCTGCTGAGCTTAATTAAACTGTCTGGCTATTTCGGTTTGCACAATTTAGATAAGAAAATGACTATTCCTCCCAGACTCAGAAAGAAACCACTAGCTCTCTTCCTTATTTGGTGTAAGTCTGTCGTTGTTGTGCTGCCCAATTTGTAATACTGAACTGCCTGTACTCAAATTGAAAGCTGCTCCCCACCATAGATCAAAATTTCTGTCTTGCTTGCCCTCTAGATGGCAAACTCTCCTTAATTTTGGAACAGAAACAGCCACAGCGGTTGCTGCTGGCTTTTGCAGTCGTTATTTTGCAGCACAACTTCAGTTTGTATTTTTGAATCAGCCAGACACAAAAAAGAGCAAATACCAGCAATGGTAATGGAAGAGGAGGGGAAGGGGGGGATCAGTGGTGACATATGTGCTTTTCAGAGGGAGATTTCTCATGAGATGAAATGTGAAATAACAGGCATTGATTTCCCATATGCATTTGGGAAGTGCTGACTGTCCCCTGCAGCTGGGTGCTGTGGATCTCCAGGAGTTACTCCTCCAGGAGTGCTACATAGTTCTGCTTAGATGCTTTAGTTCTGATTCAAGCAAGAATCAAACCGAACTTTTATTTATTTATTTATTCATTTATTTTGCTGGTGAGAGGAGCCTCAAGCAAGGAGTCAGGGCTCCCAATTACTCTGTAGGCAGAGAGTTCTCCTGTTCTTCCCTTGGCAGCCCATTCCCTGGGTTTACCTAACGTCCTGTCTCTAATTCCGTTATTTCTTTTCAGCTCCTGTATCCTGCCAAATGCTTTCTTCCCTCTTTTTCAACAAGAATCCAGCCCTGGGAGTCCTTCTTTAACCCCTCCAGCCATGCACCCCCATTCCCAAACTCCACCTCCCGTCTCTGCCCAATTCCCATCTCCCATAAACATTCAGATCCAAAACATGGTCAGCACTTGCACAGAGCACTGTGACAAAGTCACAAATGACCATCTCTCAGTTGCTTCTCAATATCTTACCCCCCAGAAGATGCAGATATTTTAAGTCCTACAAAATGAAGAAAGTTTGGTGGCTCAGGTCTTAATGATCCCTCCCCTTCCCAGAAGCACAGGGCCTCAGCGGAGTGTGTGGCCTTCCAGGGAGGGATTTATCTGCTTAAAGTGGTTGTATATGGTGCAGGCATCTATATCTGAGCTAGTCACCTGGGCTGCCTTTACAATCAGTGGAGAGTTGTCAGAAGAGTTCGGGGAATACAGGGCATTTCCTAAAGTGGTCGCCCACGTTGGTTAGAAGTGTTGTACTCCCTAAACTACCCATAAAGAGAGCCTGGACACTCTGCTTAGATGGAAACTCATATCACAGGCAGAGTTAGGGAAGAGGAATCTCATTCTTGTGCCTCTGGTCAGCTGAGGCTGATATTTTATCTATTTCTTGGAATTCAGAATATTTCAGACTTCCTCTTTGTGCAGGAAACAGAAGAGTCTTTGACACGGCTAGTAAGACTTCCTCCTTACTTTCTCCTTGAAAGCTTTTAGAAATCAATTCTCAGCCACTGTAGTGGATGTAAATAACAAAATATGTAAGCTCAGCCCTTTGGAAAATAGAGAAAGAAGGTAAATGTAGTACTTCCCAAATCAGAATTGTATAAACACCATTTCTTATGTACACTCTTGATTATAAACCTAGGCAAGAATACGAGGTTTCAGAAAGGAACTAGTTCTTCTTTCATTTTTGGTATGATGAGGGGGATGAGGAGATCCAGACAAGTATCTGCATTCACTATCCTATCTAGCACTGCAATATTTTCCTAGGGCAAGTGAAACACCATTTGTCTTTTCCCAATCATCAGTTCTCAAGATAGAGAAAGAAAGTGATTTCCAGTCCATATAGAGTCAACATGACAAATGGATCCCCTCCCCACTGAAGTATTTGTTTATTTCCTTTATGTTGGTATGTTGGTACCAAAGGAAGGTGTTAGACATGTTCCTAGACAGGAACATGTTCTCAGGATAACAGAGATTTCAGAGCTGCAAACAGCCAGTGGCTTCTCTGTTCATTGCGCATTTGCTGTGTTAGTGCAAATGTCTCCATTTTCAAGCAGCTGAGCCAATGATCTTTTATTACAGAGGCTGATTTCTTACGCTTCATATGACCTAGTTGGAAAACAGTTGGTTAACAAAAAAAAGAATAAAAATTAAAATTCTTTGTGCTAACAAGTGCTGCCTTCTCAGTATGCTCCACCTACGAAATAACTACATTCAGATCTATGGAGATTTAAATACAGAGCTATGATAGAAAGCAAAGGACCTGTGAATGCAATGGAGGCCACAATGATATACTGGAATGCTCCTGTTGAGGCGTTGCAAATGCAAAAGGTAGGGTTAGCAGGTGCTTTGCAAAATGTATGTAAAGTCACATCAGCTCATGGTGTCTGTGCTTTGGTTGTATGAAGGTCTTGATCAACTGTAGGTGATATTTAGCTGCATATTGGGCTTAGTTATCATGTGGATAGTTATAGAAGGCTGGATTTGTATTTTAAATATTTGTTAAGACCCCAATAAGCAGGCTAACTCTGTACGTAAAGCAAGAGATATTAATGAAAGAAATGCAGCGCGAAAGGTGCCAGTGTTAGATCTCAACCTATTACTTGTTCCAAGCAAAGAGACCCCCACCAGAATTACACTAATTACATTATTATGAGCACACTACAGTGGAGTTCTTAGTACTCATGGGAAACTATTATTTTTTATTAATTGATATGTACTTAACAGTTCCAGCCATGACTCAGGGCCTGCGTCCCAGGGATTATATGGGTGCAGAAGAAAAAGACAAAAGTCAGAGGGAGAGGGGCTAAGAGTGTCTTTCCTGGAATTTGTCTCTGTATATAGAGATGGCTGGGATTTTTCCTACTAGGAGGTGTTATTTTTGCAGAACAAAAATTTGCATTAGGGAAAACATAAGTCTTGCATGAAAATGCTGAGTTTTCATTTGGGAACTTGAAAATTTGGTGAGTGCCTATTGAGCTGGGAGTCCAGTGACATGTTCAGTTGCTCTCACTGACAGCTGCCAAGGAAGCAGCCTGCCTTACATTTGAGCTAGAGACTCAGTGGTAGAAGAAGGGGTGGACAGGATAGTCCCAGATAAACCAGCTTTCCTAGAAAATGTAATGGCCCAGTACCTCCACACACAATGTGCTCTGGGAATGGGTGGATGGGGGCATTCAGCATTCAGATTTGGTGTTTTTTTTTACTATTGGTCCCAACTGGCTCTAATATTTTTCTGAAACCCTGCTGCTTTCTGTGGAACAGAAATTTCACTGATGTCCAAGTGTACAGTATAAAACTTGCTCTTTACAGTGCCAGTTACTGCTGATTGATAGTGTTATGATAGTTCAAGAAAGCTAGCAGGTACATGGTTTAACCATTTATCTCAATTGGTTCATCATATCTCTGGGAACATGTTTAAATCCAAATTGATTACTTTTATTGCTATCTCAGGATAAACTCTACACAAGTTAGTCTTTTGATGCTTTGTAAATGCATACGTCTCCATAGGCTGTTTATCTGACATGTCATATGGAATTAATGATGTTTATTCCCAGTCGACCAATTTGCATTAGAGCCACCTTTACCCAGTTGCAGGATATGCTTGAGCTGACCCTCCACAATTAATCACACCCATCAACACAGCCTGTGCAAACTTCACTCAGTCACATTAACCAGCTGGCAGCTATCGATTCCTTATAGGTGGATGTACTTGTAGAAGTCCCTGTTAAGAAAAGCAGAAATTCAGACTCAGACTGTATTTTTCTAGATACACGTACCTTACAAATACTCTGGGCTTAATTCTGGACTAAAAAAGGAGAAAATTTCTCATGGACATGGCATTCTCAACTTAGACTAATAAGGCCTAATACTTGGACTCATCCACCCAGTTTTATTTACTCAATTCAGAAGCCAAACTGAAAGATTTTACCGCTAGAGCTGTTATAGTCAAGGGAGAGAGATGGCCTTCTCCAGGGCGTGCGTTAGCTCACTGAAATTCAAACCAAGGGAGGAACTTGTATCCTTCCACTGGCGAGTCTTCAGCTTATAGAGAATAATCATGGACCAAAATGGGTATGAATGACCTAAGAAAGGGCAGAATGAAAATCTCAGGAAATCTCCATTGGCATGTTTCCAAATGAAGTCCTAGGTGAAAGTTAAGCTTCCCCTGAAGGATGGTGGGAGTCAATGCTGGCAGAGAAGAATCTTGCTTAGGATCGGTTTTGAGTTACCTGAATTCCACTTCAATCATTAGCCTAAATATAGGGTCTGGTGACATTTCAGATGCCCTGCCTTGTCCCACCTGACCTTCAGCTGCTGAAGAAGGGCACAAGTTTCCTGTAGCTTATGTGTTACATCTAGCAATGTGACCACATCTATCTATTTCAGATACACAAGGGCTTCTCAAATGGCATCAGACACCCAGGTTTAAGTAACCCAAATCTGCTTGGGAGTTATTATGTAACAGTCCCTTACCAAAAGGTTAGAGAATCCATCAGACTGAAGGAGAGACCCTGATATTCACAATCTTTTGGATATGCAAATTGTTTGTGTCCATCCTCCATGTCTACAGCATACTTGGGAGGAGATAGCCCTGCCATAATGTTGAGTGACTGACTGATCTCTGGGGTTCCTCATACAGTGGTTGGGAAAGGTGTCTGCTGACAGATTAAGTTCTAGGTGGGTTGAATTACCCAGGTCTCAAAGACTGATCAGAAAAGGAGAAAGGGAGAAATGTGTACTTTTAATCAGTCTTGTGGGGTGACTTTGTTTGAGTTGCATTATTTAAAATTAGAATGGTCAAAATTTAAACCACATCCTCCCACTTAGTTGAGAACAAGAAAAAGTATGCCTTTCTTCTGTTTTCCTTCTTTCGCCTACATTGCTCCTCCTTTTCTTAGTAAGATCCTTTTTTCAAGGGAATGTCACCTTTGCCAGGGTGTCATTGCTTTTAATGGTGCAGGAGACTGTCTTTGACTGTAAGAATGACCCAAAATTCAGGGTCTTACTGCTTGTTCCAGTTCACAGGAAAAAACAGGGATGTGTCAGGTTTCTCTTTGTTATAGTCTTCTTATAAAAAAGAGGGACAAGGTCATAATTCCTTGGTGGGATCAGTAAGAGGTGCTGAGGATGCTCACAACACTTCACTTTAGGTACCTGTCTTTGCAGCCTCTGCCCAGCTGCCAGCCTGCAGGCACACCTGGATGGAGCCTAGACACATCTGTACAGGCAATGGATAGGTTTCCATTGGAGGAGTCAAATTTCCTAAAATAGATGCCTAAAATCAACGGCTTGAATAGCACCTGCCCATACAGTATCTCCTTTGACAATTTCTCTTCTTTCTGCACCAGCACTTGCTCCCTCTTTGTCTGTAAGCTTCATTTCATAGTCTTCTCTGGATTGGATCTGGTGGTTTTTTGCTACATTTTCTGTCAGCCTTTCTCATAGAACACATTTCTCAGTGGAAACCTCCTGGCCCACATATGCTTTCCATATGCCTGTGATTGGAGTGGGCTCATGCACTCAATGGGTGTGGAGGTTGCAATTGTTTCTCTTTTCAGGGAGGCTTGGCCCAAATCAGCACACACTACTTCTCTTGAGAACGTCAGTGTTTTCCCCAACAAACATGGCTGGGCAACAGTCACTTTTAAGTGATGTTGAAACAGCATGAACTAGATTCTCCTTTTATCAGACGTGGTTTTAGTCCTCCCTCCACACCCTCGTTAACTGTGTTGAACTTAGTGGCAGTGTTTTCTGTGAGCAAGATCAGGTAACAGTTAGAGTATTTTATATTCATACATCTGTGTGTATCATATAATTCTTTCCTCACCCCAAGACACTCATTTTCTCAGGCACACATTTAAACCCCTTGGCTACAGTCTAGCATTAAACTAAACCTTTGAAACTCCCAGTGCAAAATTCAGAAAAAAACAGATTTGCTGTTTAGCTAGAAAAGCAGTATTTTTTTTTAACTCCCTTTATCACTAAACTTGTTAATTCCATGATCACCCAAGGAATTTTCAATGGTGGGTGAAAATTCAGTCCAGAATTATTTGGTCAACAGCTGCTTCACTAGGAGGCTCCAGTAGATTACCAAGGCTATGGGAATTGCTCTACAGTAGTGTTATCCATCAGTGTGTACATACCTGTTTACTGTTAAAGGTGGAGTGAGGTTAGCAGAAGTGACAGCTTTTTGGATAGGAGCATGAGGGAAGGCTGTGGGGATACACCCACAGAAAGACATTTAGCCAACTTCCAGTGAAAAGAGAGCATCAAAGAAAAGAGAAGCCACCTCATCATGTGGAACAGAGTCATGCAGAAAGGCAGAGAAAAGATGGATCTGAGAAGACTCTCAAAGTGTGTAAAAATGAAGGCATTAATTAGTGGATGGAGACTGCCAGTCCAGAAGTGTGATTTTTCTGTACAGATTAGAAAGTGAATCTAAGAGCTACTTAAGTTCTCTGTGTGTGTGAAGAATAAACAGGTCCCCAAAGCAGTGTGGTGACATTACTGCAATGCCTACCCTCACACCCAAATTCAGAAGCTCTGCAATGTTCAGGTGCAGTGATGGTTATGTAACTTTTCATTCCAGAACTGGTGCATTTGATGGGCTAGACATGCCCGTGGCTTCCCAAAAAAGCTGGATTAATCTTGCTTTGGTTTAGATGTCCACAGTGTAGAAACACATGCATATGAGCAATGGCTTTCTTCACAGTTGATGGAGAGAAAGAGTAATTTTCAGAACATTATCCCTGTGATGTAATTTAGATGTCTACCTCACTGTGAGATGAATTATGCCCCAGAAGAGCCTGTTTCTCTCCACTCATGGTAAAGGAAATCTAGATGGTTAGCTCAGAGGTAAACAACTACAAGGAACTTATGGGAGTGCTGCTTGACAGAATACACAGAAAAAATGAATACGACGGCTGCAAGCTGTGTGTATTCTCTGCACAGCCACATTCTTCTGGCAATGGACCCCTTTCCATTTTGTTGTGATTAATGCCACATTTTCTGCAAGTAAATTTTGTCCAGACCATTTGCTGACCTTTGCAGCCCATCTTTGCACCTCAGTATGCATTTTTAATCGGATTCCCCTTGGTCTTACTGAACTTTTCATTTGAAAAACAGAGTTTTGATTTGACCTGCAAATATCAACTCTTTTTGCAAAGTCAAGCCCATTGCTGTAATAACCTTGCTCTGACCTTGTTATCAGATACAGTACAAATAGTCTGTTAACTAATCCATTTCCTAAACTATTCATTTTCAGCAGTCTTGTTTTAACAGCTTCCAGTAGTACTCATGCTTCTTCCAAAGCAGACCGCCAGTTTCCAGTGCCTTTAGAGCTGCCACATCCAATACCAGGGAAGATTTCAACCTGTCTAACTTCCCTGCAGTAATGCTTGCTTCCAGGTACAATTAGAAAAACTGCAACCATTTCTTCTAGTTCTGTGCCTCAAAGGAAGGACTTGAATTTCTTGGATCTCACTGGCAGAATTATAGAAGTTCACTGCTTCTATTATGTCTGATACCTGTAGTTACTTTATTTTTGAGCCCCACAGGATCCTGTTGAAAGTGGGTGGAAATCCCCATGTGCCATTAAACATTAGACACATCGGACTGAAAGGATCATGTTGGTGATCTTGGAATCAGAGGTAAGGAAGGTCCATGGGGCATCCAGTTTACCCCATTCCTGACAGCCTACATCCATGACAACTTTCCAATGATCTCTCTTTTATCAAAGCCCTCTAGGAAAAAAGTCTGACAGCCATCAGGACTATCATGCCATAGAAAGTGAGCTAGAAAGGAGAAGAGCAAGGAAGTGAGCAGAAGAGATCAAGAGCATCAATAAAGTTCTGTATACAGAGTTGAAAAAGGGAGAGGCTGAGGCTATTTGGACCACAAGATGGGGGACCAGGAGATGTGAAAAGCGCTGACATCATCTGCTTCATGAAAGCTCAGTGGATGTGTGAAGCACTCAAGGTATGAAATCACTTACTCAACAATGAAAAGAAACCATGGTACTGAAAATTGCTCATAATGTAAAGGGAGGATTAATCTCACTGAACTGTAACTAAAAGGTCAGACATCAGGCTAGGCTACCTCCCTTACAAGTCAGTGGAGAACTGGTCAGTACCATTAGCAGAGTTTAGGGATGCCATACGGCCTTTTCTAGGAGACATTGATACTTGGCCAAGTGTATTTCATCTGGCCTCACTCTTGCAAGACTGGATAACTCTGTGATGCCTCAGGCATTTATCATTAGAGAGTAAGGCAAGTACTGTCCTCGCTGTAGAACCAATTTATAAATGTTTGTTTCCTGCATTGTAAATGGCACCTTCATGTGTTCTTCACCAAATACACTGACTTTAACTTTATTCAATTAGTAATGAAGAAGCATGAAATATTAAAGACTAAGAACTTTGGTGACTTTATGCACCAATGTTTGGCACTTCATCAGCAAGCAAACACTGGTTTCCTAAGGACATAGTTACACACTGGTGGGGGCAGAACCAAAGTCAACAAACATTTTAATTACCCTAGGTACCATATCCGCAGGTATCACATTACAGACCATGTACTTCAGAGAAAGCCGCAGCTTAGCTGCAAGGAGACCAGAGCCTTTGCATCAAGGAAGGTCAAAAGTCAAAGGAAATGCCAGTAGAAGCAGTAGTCACAGTAAAGGAGCTTAATAAACCCCTCACCTTCTTGTTTACCCTTGATTTCTCATTTATAGTATAATAGAGGCAGACCTAAATGCATAACGACACAAGAAGCAGCTGGACTATGTTTGCTCAAGAAGGGGACTCAGCTGACAATGTAGACAGGAACTTGGTTAATCAAACCACACTGTTTTTCTGCTCATCAGTGCCCTGAGGCCACGCATGCAGTAGCTGGAATTAAGTCCTCACATTTACACTGATGGATAGGATGTCTTTGACAACTCCATGACAGAAGGAAAAAAACGCCACTGATGTTAAGCATGTAAATAAAGTCAATGGATGATATTGATGAAATTGCATGTCTAGTGTGTATACACAGTTGCTTTAATTGGATGTGGGTCCCAGATAATGCTGGATATTGCTGGACAACTGCATACCCACCAGGCTGTCTTCCCACCTTCCTGTAGCCAGCCAGACCTGACTCTTGATCACAGCTATGCTGGTATAGTCTTTCTCTCTTAATGGATTTAACTCAGATCTTAGATAAATGCAGTTACAACAAGGCCCAGATGTGCTAAGGCAAGGCTTTGAGTAGATGTGGTCAGGGCACAATTGTGGCATGAGGGCTTGTGGTATGAGGTGGCTAGAGTGTTGGGCAACTGTCTTTGTAGGCTTTGTACCAAGGTCCAACTGCCCCCAGGCAGCCTTGACCCTCACCCCGACCTCTGTCTTGAACCTTGTTTGTGTGTTCTCTGCTCTAATTGGTGGCCTTCATCCTCTGCCACTGCTAACAATGTGAACACACTGAAACTACCACAGTCTATTTCTGTTCTGCTTAACATGCTACAACTGGACCATCACAGGGACTGCCAGGAGGTGTGTCTTAATTGCCAGCGCTTTCAAGTGGTCCCGTTGCTGTGGTGCAGACGTGTAGAGCAGATCTAAAGCAATGAGCAATCCCAAGTGCATTTTCTTCTGGTTAGAAAAGGTGACTTTTTCTGGTGATTCTTGCTTTCTTCGTTCCTTCCTGAGTGACCCCCTGGGAATGCTGCTGGGATGGAGCATGTATGACACATCTTCACAGAAACCCAGAGCTCAACTGCTGGGTGAAGAGTGGTACAGGGTCTCAGTTAAATCTGATGCTGTGCCATTGATTTCTTATGTGGCATTGGACAGGCCCCTTAGACATCCAGAAATCGCTAGAAAGCGGGGTGTGTCTGTCTGTGGCTCAGACCCCTGGTGTACAGCCTAACCTTCATTCCTAGTTGTGCCTCCACATTTAGGGGAGTGTTGAGAGAGAGAGTTGACCTCTTGCCATGCTGAGCTGAGCGAAGAGCAGAGAAGTGATGGCCACAATCAATGTAGCTGCTCCAAGGAAGTGATCTGAACATGATGTCTTAGGGACTGCGAGGTGCTCAGATGCTGCAATGACTGATTTTAAACATTCAGAATTTACCAAAAGCATCACAACATTTATCTGGGTTAAATGGTTAATTTTGATAGTAAGATTGCCCATTTAGTTATGTGACCATTTCAAATAGCCTGTTATATAGTAAATCACACACCTGCTCTCAAGTCAGTAATAGTTAGTTACATTTTGTGCTCTTTTAATGTATCTCACTGGCATAAACAGATTCATTCCAGTAATTAGATTTATCCTGCTACACAATCTGACTTTTCATTATTGCCCAAAAAAAAGTTGATATTCAGACTGCAGAATTAGATCCTTAGTCTTACAACAGGAGATGGTGGTTGTTTATCAATATCCCATAGAAATTAAAGCTGTACGTTACATATTATCTGTTAAATATCTATTAAATCCAACAATTAGTCTGGGTTTCAGAACTTGGGAGGTAGGTGCTTGCAGGTCATGCCTGCTATGGAAAAACATGAATGGACAAAATGACTCTTCTTCCACATTCACAAAGGGTTTAAAAAATTGCTAAAGCTGCTGCCAGGTCACCTGTAACAAGTTCCAATTCCCAGAAGCATGTGGGAGAATTTTCAAAGTCAAAAATCAATGGCTATGAAATTACACATTAGTCTAGGGGAGTGTACTTTGCCTGTTTTCACAGCTAACATTCATCTTGCTATAGCAATAGCGGCGCAGACAATTTGCCACGGTAAAGTTGATCTGTAAGTGTTTTAATTAAAGTTCTGACAGCAAATTGAAACCTTATTTTACTTACAGAGTGGACAGAATTTATCTCTCTCTCACCTGAGAACTCGGGCTTAGAGGAGGACCTCAGGACCAACACAAGTCTGGGAGGAACATTAGGAAAACACACACGCTCATCAAGCTCTAAGTTAATGCTGTTATGTCTTCTCTCCCACAATGCAGATGAGGGGCTGTAAGAACTGGGTTGTTGTGGTTTGGACACTTCTTGGACATCAAGACTCATCAGCACCTAGAGGTCTCTAGGCACTTCAGAGTGCTCATTTGTAGGAGGTAGCAGGGATTTTTTTAGCTGGCTAACACATGGGCAAGAGATGAGGTACACTGCCATTTCTGAGGAGGGCTTGGAGGCTGAATGGAGAAAGGAGATGACAGGGAACAGAATGTCACATCTGCTCTGAGGAATCTCTGATATCTTCCCTCACGCCAGAATAAGGTCACAGCAGAAAGGAAGGAGAGGATTATCACAGGGTTTTGACAGGCCTCAAGCAAATACTCAGAAATGATGAGGAAACTGAGGCAAGAGTCTGTTGAAAATTTCCTTGACTTCTGTGACTCTGGTGTGCTGTGTAAGACAAAGCACAAGGCTGAGCAGACTTAAGACAAAGGCAAAGTAGGTAGTTGCCCAGGGTGGAAAAGTGGACATGGCAAAATTATACTTTTGAGACACAATGAGAGAGATCCCTCCAGTCTCGGAGCAGCACTGGTGTCTCTGTAAGAGGTGTGTGCTGGGTCGGTAGTGGTGGTGGGCCTCCCCAGACACGTGCAATGCTGTGCGGCAGGACGGAGCGAAATGCCCAGCAGCACTACCAAGTGCTGAGGTACTCAGCCCCCAGGGCTGCCACCCCCTGGCAGCTTTGTCTCTTCCACCGTTGAAAAAAAGGTTGTGCACGTTCAGGGTTGCATCCACAGAGAAGGCAAGGTGTGGGACTCCTGGCTCCTGGCTGTGTGTATCACTCCTTCACCCCATGGGGCAGCATGTGCACTGTCAGCTGTGGCAGAGGAATGGGTTGGGAACAGGTAGTGCAGAGCCATGATGGACTGCTGTAAGAACAGGGCACTGATTTTTGTCCTCCTGAGTTATGTAGGTGATGCCGGTACTCAGAAGAGCTGTTCTGCTCTGAACTTTGCCTTCATTGATGAGAAATCCTTTACTCTGTGAGTTTAGAAATCCTACCTTTTACTGATTTATGCACAAGAGGTGTCTGTCCCTTTCCACTGACTGCAGAGCGGATCTGTAAGGCATGGAAAGATGCTGAAGAGTGTCTCAGAGGTCCTGAGAAAAAGCTAATATAAATCAAAATGTGTAACTAAAGCTTTCCAGCCATAAAGAGAAAAATGTTAGCTTCTAGGAGTTCAGCAAGAGAATTAAGTGATCTAGAACATGATGTATAAAGGTCTCACACCTTGTCAACTAAACTTGCACTGGGATCAGCTGAGATGATAACTCAATTTTCTGTGTTCCCAGTTTTCCCTGTGCAAAAGCGAATATAAAGCATCAAAAAGCAGAACTCTCCACTGGAATGGATACTAATATTTTGATTAAGGTTTGATTTGAGAAGTGACCTGAGAATTGGCAACCATAAGGCCATACACTTTTGCCTTCAAAAATACCCTCTGTAGGTTATATATGTCCCTGTATTTTAAATTTTTTTTCAACAAGGGCAGAAAAACCCTAGAAAACTACCAAAGCACATGCTTAATTTTCACAAAAAGAGTGAAGACCACGGAAAAGATCCATGCCTCTTACTTGTGGGTTAACCACTAAGTCTGGCAGCTCCTTTTGGGACTCACATAGCAGCTTGGTTTTGTAATTATTTATAGAACATTAATTTTCATTCAGGAAAGAACTAATTGTTTACTATTAGCATAACACTCAATTTGAAATAATTAAGGAGAACTCTGTTTTGCACTAATCTTAATCTAAGTCTGAAATGTATCCCCAAAGTCCATTAAAAACAAAGCAAAACCCACTGTTAATTAGCGATTTATTCCACTACAATAGCTGGGAGTTTTAACAAGTTCAACCAAGGACTATACAACATTATAAAATAAATCTCCTGGTTTGTCACATTTGAGAGTTACTAATAAAGAGGGTAATTCAGCATTATAAAAGTGCTTACTTTGTCTGGGGAGGCCTCACAGTATGTCAGTACTATATAATTCACATGACGGTGGATCAGAAGAGAGATATAAATAGTTTGGTTGGGGAAATTAACTGAGGATTGATTCTCTCTGTTTTAATTTAGCATCAGAATGCTAGAAAACTCCTAAAAGCAGATGGGCTATTGATCCAACAAGAGGATAATCAGTGCATCAAAACAGGGGGAGGACGAGAAATGGGAACTCTTGAGGCTCTTCAGTGATTGCTGCTTTAGATAGAGAGGTCTTATTTGCAGCGGGTCGGGGAGGTGTGTGTACAGGGAGCCGGGGGAGGAGAGGCTGCTTTGGGACAAACCCTGACCAGTGTAAGTGAAGCTGAAAAAATACATCTAGCAGGGGAGGAAATGTAAAATGTAAGAGTGAAGATCTTAAACTATAAGAGGATAGGGGAAAGAAAGACCTCACAATCACTCACTGAGGATGCATAATTCATCAATGTCCATCCTGTCTGCAAGGCATTAATTGTCATGTTCATGGAAGGAACTTGAGAGTCCTGAGGGCATGGGCTCCCAAGAAACCGAGTGTCTTCTGCTATATGAGGTCCAAGCCCTGATATGAGCTTCCATGACTATTTATTTCTTTGTGAAGTTTCTGAAGGAATGGAAACAATTAATGAGCTTGTTCTGTCTCTGGCTCTGGGAGCAGAGCATTTCTGTGTCCATATTAGCCACACATAAATGATGCTGTCTGATAGGAGCCTGCATTACGGCCAGAGTCAGAATGTCTTACTCCTGGAATGGCAGACAGTTATGTTCAGTGTCGAAAAAGCAGCACAGGAGCATCACTGTTTGAGGAGGAGAATAGGGAGGAGAGGGAAAAAATTCTCATGTTCAACCAGTGGTACTTAACATAGATCCTGAAGGGCATCCAGGTGGACTTAAAACAATATTTATGTTTCCTTGATCTTGGTTGCCCTCCTGACACAGCTTCTCTCTGGCAAAATTTGGATGACCCAGAAGGGGCTCTGTGGCTCTGTCTTGTGCACACCCTTGTAACCCCGTAGTCCTAATACAGCATTTGAGAAATAGTTGGGTAAGGCTACAGCCCTTTGCCAGATGGTGCACCCTACTATGGGGTGTCTGTGCACACAGAGGGGGGCTATGGGAACATGGTCTCTTGAATGATGCACCAGAATGAGAATGGTCTATGACTTCCTCAGTGACCCTAAGCAAACCACTGTCTCTTTCTGCCTACTTGTGTAAAAACACGATGATAATTGCTTTCCTCTTAACCCTCATGTGGCTGTTTTGATTATAAGTCTGTCTAGGAAGACATGCTCTCTCATAACATAGAACACATCACACAAGAAAGTTTGTTGTCATTTAGTTGTCTCTCAAGTGGAAAGTTAGCGCCATGTCACACATCACTGGTTATACTGGAGATCATGGTCTGCTGAAGGTCCTGTGTCATACCTGACAACCCCCTGTGGACATCCTGGATGCCTCAGGGCACCTCACCGGGCAGCGACTCATGCCCTGTTTGCCGTGTTGGATCTATCAACAGTCATTAGTTCACTTATTTGTGTTTCCAAACATTTCTGAGGCACAAGTCTGACAAAGCAATATAATCAGGAACTAACTGACATTTAACCCTTTTCTAATGACATTGAACTTATTCCAAGGTATTTACTGACTCGTTGATGCTTTTCCACAGCTTCCACTAGATTCCAGTGACTCACAAAGTTTTGCTCATCATGGGCCTTCTTTTAATAGCAATGGATTCATATGGCTATTAACCCATGCCCTGGCATTGGTGTAAGCTACTTCTCACCAGAATACTCTTGGAATGGATGCAACAGCTTACACTCAGCATATTGATATTAGGAAGGTTGCAGAATATTTTCAGTCCTTTTGGATTCAGGAGCATCCCAACACCTATGAGACAGTAATTGTGCCATTGGCATCAGCTCTTCCTCTCCTCCTATCAGACACCCAGAGGAGGAACCATCATCATACACATGACTAAGGTCTCTGTGGACCACCAGCAAGGGGTGGTCCTGACCACACTCCTGACCACACTCCTGACTACAAAATTCTGTGTTTGAGCTGGGCAGCCATAAATCAAGTACAATTTGTCCTGATTTTGATATTCTGAACCAGTTGCTCTGATATTGCTGGTTCAGAAATGGCTATGTAAAGAAAAAATAGGCAGGGTTGGAGATAACACCCTGTAATTCTGAGGTTTGCCCCTATCTGGGGCCATTCAGTTTGTGGTACCAGTCATAAGAGGAAGCAATTTCATATCACAGAAATGATACCATTTGCTTGGAAAGAGCAAGCATAATCCGCTGCCTTCCATGGGCTCAAGCTAAATGCTTTTGCCTGAGAGACACCAAATAGCTATCTCTTATTTTGCTCTTTAAGTGGGAAGAGTGCAGTTGGTTGTGTTGAAACCAAAATACTGTGCTGAGTCTTGTGGACTTGAGTCTACTAGTGAGCCATAGGCAGAGGGGATGCTTAGGGATTCACAGGGGAGTGGAAAAGATTTTCTGAGTCATAATTTTTTTTTTTGTAAAAATCTCATAATGCTATGGTGTTTTTAGAAGTTTCAGATGTTTTGTGACAACCTGAAATTGTATTTATACTTACATTAAAAATGCCAGTTTCAGAGTTTGCAGGGAAAATTTGAGTATTAACAGAAGCTGAAGCACCTGAAAGCAGAAAAATCCCTACCCTAAACCCCCAACACTTAAAAAAAAAAAAAGAATCTTTAGATTTTAACAGGATTTAGAATTGTAATAGCTTTGAAGTAGATTGATAATGCCATGAAGTAGAAGACAATGTAAACCTCTCCCTTCTGCTGGTCACTGCTAGCTAACTCAGCAGCTTGCCAATCAGTTTCTTACACAACAGACTCTTCCCTTTCAACATGTTGACAACCTGGGTGCTTACCCTAGCTCTGAAACCTCCACTAGCTGGCAGGGAGATGCTCTTCAGAGAGGGCACTGAAATGTCTATGGTCCAAAGTGATTAATGGGGAAAGTAGATGTTACTACCTTCATTTTAAAGGTAGTGAAGCCTAAGGACACTGAAGAAGTAACCAGTGGCTGAGACAAGGTTCAAACCCACGTTGCACACGTTGCCCTGCTCACTGATGGTTGCATTTAAATGTCCCTGCCGCAACTGTTACCGTAAATCGGCAGATGAAGAACTCTCTAAGACTCAATTTGGAGTTTTAGAAAGCAGGCATTCTTTATTGCGGCGCCGGGTGCAAGGTGGAATTTCCACAAATCAAGCACACCTATGGCTAGATCACCGTTACATTTATACACAAAAATTATAAGGTAGTACACTCCCAGTTACAATGATTGGTTAATGATTTACATATAATTATAATATCTGCTGTGTCATTCTCTTCTGTTACTACGCTTGCGCGGGGGAAGGGTCTTCACCTGGGCAAGGGTCTTCTTGACCTGTGGGTGTGTTTTTTAGTATTATAATGAAGGCAGTTCACTTCAGGACACCTCAAAAGTAGGTTCTGTTGCCAAGTTGGCCAACTAGATATCTACCTTGCCAGGTTGTCAAATAATTCATCCCACAAACAATAGAACCTAGAGGCTCTGGTTATGGTTTAGAGAGTCCAGAGAATAAAGAATAGGGACTTCAAGCAACACAGCCTCAAATAATAACTAACACAGCAACCTATACATAACGCTACCATAAGGGCTAACTTATTAAAATCAAAATGTTCTTATAGTTGATTATTTCATAACCTAAAGATTCAGTAAAACTTAAGATCATCTTCAACACAACCAGTTGTTATGACGTTTAATTTTCAATTGTTTTAGTTGTCAATAAAATATGTTTGAAGAAGTTGAAACTGCAATGATGATTTTAAATTAAAGGTTTTTTTCTGAGGGAAAAGAAGGAGCTTGTGTTAATACTTATCTGTATTGTAATGGTACCTTCAGGCTCCATGTAAAAGCCTCCTTTGCCAGGGAAGAATTCAAGATCCTACAGGGTGTTAATCCAAGCAGACTAGACAGACAAAGAAATTATTATCCCCTACTTATCAATGGAGATTTGGGGGATTAAACCTGAGACTCAGGTATGACCTTGAAGGAACTAAACCCAAATCATCTAAAACCCTGTTCAGTGCTATCAGCTACTAACATGTTTCCTTTTGCCTTAATAGTCTGAAAACAAACAAACAAACAAAAATAACCACTGTACAACTGATCAAAAACAGTGAAAGAGCCACTTACGGAAGCATGATGATATTGCATCAAGCACTTTGGTTCATTCCTCAGAGAAAACCCCAGGGAACTGCTGTTGCCTCATTTATGGAACTGAGGAGTTTAGTGTTATGGGTGGGTATGAGAGATGTGAGCAGCACATTTAATAGTGAGGGGTAAAATCTTTTCTTAGACCAGCTGAGATAGCTAAAAAAAACAGATAGTATTTTAGGTAGTCAATGCCTTCCACTGGTCAGCATGTCATAATTAGATGATAATGAGATTGCTAAGTATTCTTTAATGGCTTTTAAAACATTGCAAGTCATTCCCTCCCAGCTAAGCAGTTTGTTTCCAACAATTATATAGGCTTTGTTTTCAAATGGTAACAGAATCCCAGTGCAAAAGACTCCCTGAATACAAAACCTGGCACCATGGCAAGGAGCACTTGTGGGTTTGCACAGGCTCATTGATGTGAAGATTGAAACTCTTTGGCTTTACACTCCTGGACCACACAAAAAAAAAAAAAAAAAAAAAAGTATTCTGCTTCTCTTGAGTCTATTTATACGGCCCAGTGCAGTACTGGCTCTATGTGAGCTGGTTCCTGTGGTGGTATCATCAGTTTAGCATAATATCCACTGAAGCAAATTAGCCTATCAAGGAAAACACATGGGAAAAGATGCTCTGAGCATGACTGCACTGTTTCTGATTCAGCACTGACTTGTTTGTCTCCTCCCAGCTCTGCACAGTGGACAACCCCTCTGAGGACCAGACCTGTCTCAGGGCCCTGAAGGCTGCCCCAGAAGGTCACATCAGACCCTTCTGAGAAGGAGCCTATTTCTTTTCTTGGGCTGGCATTATCACTAGAGGGGCACAAGAGAACTGGAGGCACAAAACTCAACTACATTATAGGCGAGTGCACCCTAAAAATTTCTACAGGATCAAGCTGCCTCTTCATCAAGTCATGTACATGCATACTTTTGGTCTTGGAGCCACCCTAGGTCTTCCTACACAGTACTAGATGTAGGGACAGGTAAGTGTATGGATAAGGTAACTACAGGTGACTTACTGCACACTGTCCAAAGAAGAGCATTTTCCCTGGCAGATACTTGACTGTGAACATTGCCGCCTTCTTGGCCCACCTAAATCATACTATATGAACCTTCTGCCTACATGACGAGGTGAGCCCTATGTTACACAATACCAGGAGGAAAGGTTTATGATGGTGAAATCTCTTGGCTCAAGGTCTTGGTGCAAAGTATCCTAGACCTGACTCAGCACCTGAGCTTCAGAAAGGTTCATTGGAAAATTTTTCCATTTTCATTGGAAAAAGTTATTCACATGAATAAAAGTTTTATGCATGCTCAAACACAGGAGGGTTCTTAAATGTCTTGTTGAGGAAGGAATAGCTGAATTCCTTTAAATAACAATTGAAAGTTTGATTGTTATTGCTGTTATTGATTTTTTTTTTTTTTAATAATTGAGGCACATTATGTCCAATTTGAAAGGGACTAGGACACATCTGAAAGAGCATAAGAACTCTGACAGCAAAGATCCTGAGTTTTGTATGCACCTCAGGGAAGAAAATTCTCTACTCTGCTCTGGTGAGACCCCACCTGGAGTCCTGTGTCCAGCTCGGGAGCCCTCAGCATAAGAAAGACATGGACCTGTTGGAGCGGGTCCAGAAGAGGGCCACGAAAATGATCAGGGGGATGGAAGACCTCTCCTATGAAAAAGGGCTGAGAGAGTTGGGGTTGTTCAGCCTGGAGGAGAGAAGGCTTCGGGGAAACCTTATTGTGGCCTTTCTATACTTAAAGGGGGCTTATAAGAAAGATGGGGACAGACATTTTAGCAGTGCCTGTTGCAATAGGACAAGGCGTAATGGTTTTAAACTAAAAGAGGGTAGATTCAGACTAGATATAAGGAAGAATTTTTTTTACGCTGAGGGTGTTGAGACACTGGCACAGGTTGCCCAGAGAGGTGGTGGATGCCCCATGCCTGGAAACATTCAAGGTCAGGTTGGAGGGGGCTCTGAGTAACCTGATCTAGCTGAAGATGTCCCTGCTCATGGCAGGGGAGTTGGCCTAGATGACCTTTAGAGGTTCCTTCCAACCCAAACTATTCTATGATTCTATGAAAATTAAAAATCTCCAGGTAAAAAGCTGACTGTGTATCTGTGGGATTCTTGCAACAGTTGTTTTAGGGAGTAAGAACCTTCTAAGACTTACCTCCTTTGCTATCTGCTAGCCTGTCTATGCTATTGCCCTGCGAAAAGAGGCTGTTGGGCAACCAGAAAGAGAAAGGAGGAGAAGGTTGGGATCTTCCAGTGATATAAATTACTTTTTCAGTAGATAAAACTAAAGAGGATTATGGCAGCCAAAATGGTAGCTCCTGGTGTCTGGTGGTTTTTGAACACACTACCCACTATGCCTGAGTTAGCGAGTAATTTTCCAGTTTATTGTGTCTAGCTCTTCAGTGTTCAGTGTCTTATGAAAATTTATGCGACATGTTCACAAAGTAAATAAAGATACTTCAATTGGCTTAATGAATCTAACATATAAAGTTTATAGCAATTCTTTCAGTAAGTAAAAGTATGAGTTTATTGGCCAATATTGAAGTAAGAAACTAAGTTTGATTGCTAAATCATCATGCATCACTCAGTCTGGTTTTTTTGAAGGTATCCTGATAAGTGCCACTGTAAAACAGTGTAGAGCATTTGTGGTGTGTTGTTCACATCACAGGCCAGTGTTTTAACTGACACTGTAGTCAGCTATCTAATTATACCTGTATCATCACCAAGTCTCAGGCTTCGAAAGAAAGCATCCTAATGAAAGTTGGATGGAAACCAGTCTACCTATAGAAAACTTTGGTTTCAAAATAACAGCATGCCTTGTTAAAAAGCCATTCTGGTCAGCTCTGTTTGTGTTTTTGGGCTGTTATTTGCAGTTCCAAAATAAGACTGCTTTAGTGCAAGTGAGCTATCAAGTCTTGCTCTATCTATGGGATGGGAGTTACCACTTCTGACTAAGGCTTTTCAGCACCAGCCTTCACCCAGCTGTGGACTGTGTCACACTTCCAGAGGTGAGGAACACCATGAGTGAGGAGCATAGGGGTGGGGATGTATATGAATCCCAGTTTGGTTCAAACTGATGACGTCCCCAGAAAAAAACAAAACCAAAAAACTGAATGCAGACTGTAAGGTCAACACATTTCAAGAACCAAACAAAAGCAGTGCAGTGTAGTTCATTTACATCCTTAGGTCTTTGGAAAAGCATATTGCTTTTAAAGGACAAACACACTAATGGAATTCCTGTTCCTTCATTTTCCTTTTCTGGGCAAGCCCAAAACTAAGAGTTTTTTGCCATCCTCTTAAGGAAGGAATGTCCTGTGGGAGACGCTTGTTAAAATCTTGGCAGTGTATCATTGCAATGCACCTTTCCAAACAAAATCACAACCCTTATGATTGCTCCATGGTGTTTAATGTGTAACAAGGAGTTCTGCTGCTATTGTAAAAATACCAGCCGACTTTTAACAGGACCATTAATTGATACTCTGTCTTACTAGAACTCTTGTTTAAATGGCAGTAAAATGTTAAACATTCTTGAATGTATTAATAAAGAAGGGCAATTAGACATGCTTGTTTCAGGAGTCTTGATAAATTAATAAATCTTGAGTTAATTACAGTGCTGGGTACTGCGATTTAGCTCTCAGAGGCTGCAATCAGTACATTTCAAAAAGGACCCTTATCGGAGTTAAGTACGTGTGCAACAATGGTTAACTGGCATAGTAAATCTGGCAGGAATGATTGTGAGGGATGACAACTCTATTCTCTTCATTATCTAGCATTAATTTTTTCAAAGTTTAGATGAGATCAAGTTAACACTGCAGTCTGAACATCTCCAGAGGTGTGGGGTGAGGTCTGGCCACCTATTTTTCTTCAGATCCTTCAGTACCATTCATTACCAGAGGATTTTGATCAGAATTAAGTCACATGTAATAATAAGTGACACTGTACATAAACCAAAGCCATTTCCCACCTACCATTTTCATTTCACTTTGTCTCTGAGGTAGAAGGCAAAGAGATTAGACTCATGGCTGAGTATAGTCCTGAAATGATGACCACTTTTTCATTGGAACCACTTGCTCCAGAACTGTATCAGTAAATACAGGAGGTGTTTGCTTAAATCTTGGTATATACATGGTGATTCACCTTTCATTTAGCACTGTCTTTACTAAGGACATGTATTTTTACACACGAGGACTTTGCTACAATACACCCTTGCTAACATTCTGCAAATCTTTGTGCTGCAGTTTTTATGCCTGTCTGCCTGAACATCTGGTCTGCTGTAATTGGTGACAATGTTCTAGTTGATTTTTAAAGATGCTTATTGATTTAATATATACATTTATGGGTATCCTATATCCAGTAGTAATGCTTAGTAGCTTTTCTACTTCTACAACTGTTTCACTCTCTTTGAAATGTTGAGTTATTCTCTTGAACTTTGCCTGCACTGGCCGAGACCCAACGGGACTATTCTGCACAGTATAGGGTAACTAATGTGTGGATCATTTACTTTTTCATTTATCTGTTCAATAACACCTCACTCTCCCTCTGACCCCATGAAATTCTCCAGAACTCATTGCTTTTCAGACCCCGGTTTCTTAGGTGGAATTTAAATAAAACTTGATGGAAATGCAGAGGGGAGAGAATACTGGCTCCAGCTGTAGGACACAAGAAGCCTGGACTCCATACCACTATTCCCCAAGCTCAAAAGCAAGAGAAATAATGTTTTGAAAAGATGTGTGTGGTTAGTAACACAACAGTTTCAACAGTATACTTCTGACATGATGCAAACTGGAAATGACCCCATGCTGAGTACAGCTCAGAGTGTAAAATTCAATTTAAGAACACTATTCTGCCATGGTCATGCAATTTAAATCATACATGTTGCACCATCTTTTCATACTAAGAATCATTTTTTGACTGACGGAGCACGGATTTGAAGCTGAAGAACAGTACAAGGGGCAGAACATAATCAGGAACCTTTCTTTTAAGACTGTGTGAAGAGGAACCAAAGACACTTATTAATTTAATGTAACTCAAGACTCAGTGAAAGCAGATAAGCTGTATTCCTCAGGAATAAGCATGGCAAAAATTAACCCACAAGCAATCACATGGAGATCACATTTTACTAATTCTGCTCTTTACCAGGCAACTGGCACATAAATAAAAAAGCTTAAGTGAGTCTTTACTTCAACCATTTACTAGAAAGGTAAGACTCTTAAATGAACTCTTATAATAGAAACCCTTATGAAAGGCAATCAAAAGAAAGGTTGAAAATCTAGTTTCAATTTTTCATAGCCACCTTTTCCATCAGTTCCTTTTAACCAGAGAGTTATTCATGTTTGCATTCAATAAAGCCAGTGGATACACACTATATTTTGCTTTTGGTAAGCTATTGCTTTACCTGGGTATTTTTTCATTGATGCCTCCAAGCTGGAGATTCTCCTTGCTGGATTCCTGTAGTAACTGACAGTCAAGTCTGATGATAAACTATTGGTTTGTGTTAGCTATTACTAAAGAAGGGTCAATTGTTTTTGAAGCCAGCAGAGAGATTTCTGCTCTCTCTCTCACTCTTTGAACACAATGACATTGCTTCAATTTTACAATGGTCTCCCTGAACCCAGGGATCTGTCCCAAGAAGTTTGCCTTTGAGAGGGGTAGATGAAGAATGATGATTATGACTGTAAATTCTAATCATTATAGCCTAGCCTAGCAGAATGTCAACAGTGTGGATAGCAACAGGGTCATTTCTGTAATGAGAAAGCCAGTGCTATTTGTATTGTGTGGTTTTTTATGATTAGAGAAGCAAATTTAAGCAATTTGTAAGGAAGTTAATTACAAATGTGCTCAGATTTGCTCATCTGCAAAGCTGTATGCCAAAAGATGTTTACCCAGGTCTTGCTTGGATTAATGGTGAGAGGCTATGCCATCAGCACAATGTTGGTGCAGTGCAGAGCTGTGGGAGGGAGCCCTGGCCTCTCCCTGAGTGGGCAGTGGTGAGTGTGCTGTGCAATACTGCCTCATGCAGAGACATTAGAGTTCGATTTAAGTAGGCGTCTTGTTTCTGTGAGCAATCACATCGCCTGTTCCCCTGACTTTCTAAAAGGTGGGATCAGGAAACCCTTGCCTCATTTTGGGGGCAGGATGCCACCTACTCAGTGCTGTATTTGCTCTGTTTAAGGTGGGGACTCCCCCTCCTGCTCCATTTATGATCTTTGTGTCTTGCTGGCTGTCTGGCTGGGATGCTCGGCTGGTCTCTGCTATCCTGGGCAGAGAGATAACCAGATCCCTTGGGTTGAACAAATACAAGTTTGCTTGCAGCTCGTCAGGCATCACCACGTTCTGCATCTACTTGTTTCTATCTGCTTGTGTGGATACCTGTTTAAACACTATTCAGGAGGAAAAGTTAGAGTAATGATGACGTCCAACCATATTGTATTTAAATACCTTCCAACACACTGTATTTAAAAGCTACGGTCCTCTGTTGGAAGCAGACCTGTGCATAGTCTGGTGCCTCAACACCACCCACAAACCAATGGGTTGAGCCTCTGCATGGACTCATCCAGGTACCATGGCAGCTTCCTCACTCCTAACCAAAGAAGTCTGCATGATGCTAGCAAACAGCTAGTGGGGCTTACTTGTAAGGTTATGATGCATCTTCATCCATATTTATCAGAGGGTCTGGTGATCTGCAGTTGAGGAGAACAGAAATAATAAGTATCAGAATTGTTCAGCTGAAGTGAAACCAGCTGATACCTCTCACAGATCATAGGACATTAAGAAGTCCTATGCAGAGTGGCTGAGGGAGCTAGGGTTGTTTAGCCTGGAGAAAAGGAGGCTGAGGGGAGACCTCATCGCTCTCTACAACTACCTGAAAGGAGGTTGTAGTGAGGTGGGTGTCGGTCCCTTCTCCCAAGTAACAAGTGATAGGATGAGAGGAAACGGCCTCAAGTTGTGCCAGGGGAGGTTTAGATTGGATATTAGGAAAAATTTCTTCACTGAAAGGGTTGTGAAACACTGGAACAGGCTGCCCAGGGAAGTGGTTGAGTCACCATCCCTGGAGGTATTTAAAAGATGTGCAGACATGGCACTTAGGGACCTGGTTTAGTGGTAGACTTGGCAGTGTTAGGTTAATGGTTGGACTCGATCTTAAAGGTCTTTTCCACCCTAAATGAGTCTATGATTCTATGATTCTATGATCTTCTTCTTCCAATTAAAATGGGAAAGTGCCAACACCTCTGTCCTGTGAACTCAGGTTGTCCCCAACAGCGTTAGGTTTTAGGTCCATCTCCAATGGCAGCATCAGCTCAGGACTCTCCCACCTTGTCACCTGGCCTGATCTGAGTTGTTTTACCCCTCTTTTCTCCACCCACATCTATTAAAAAGGGAATTATCACTTTAAACCCAAATGCTGAATAACAGTTTCTTTAGCTGAAAAGTGGAGGAGGAAGAAAAGCTGTCTTCTATAACCAATGCCAGAATTACCTGCTTTCAGAGGCGAAGTTTCTCTGACCAGCTCATCATACTACGTTCCTCTTGGAATTAAATTAGCAATTCATTTTAAAACAGAAAGGATTGAGCACTGATTTTCTTTAAAGCCTGTATTCCTTTATACAACACCACTTCACTTGTCTAATGCTTTTTTCAGCTTAGCCACCAAGGCAATGGCTCCCTGGGACAGTTTTCCAAAGCTATGACAATGTCTTTTCTAGCTCTATGCCTGATTTCCATGTCAGATCTGACAGCTCCCCGTTTCAGATGAGCCATCCTGCTGATAACAGAACAACAAAAGTGAAACCACTAAATACATGGGAAAAAAAAGAGGTCATAAGGGTTCGTACTTTAGGACTTTTCTTAAAACTTTGCTTTCTTCACCTCACTTATATCTTTGTACTGGCTGAGGCCTCAAAACTGATCTCACTTAATTTCTGTCTTAGAAGGTAGCTTTTAAAGTGAGATGATTGCCCAAGCAATTTTCTGCCTGCTTGGGAAATATTCCCAGGCAAGTGACCCCTTCTTCCAGCCAAAGTGAATGTAAAAATGGAGCTGAAGTGGTGCTTTTTATTTTATACCCAAGGGAATAGGATATGATAACAAAGACAGTGCTGTCCTGACCACTCACTGCTGTCAGGTCCTCCAGACGGTGCTGGAGTGATGGTGCCAAAATAAAGGTTAAAATTAACAGCTTCAGAAACAAGATTAGTTCCTTAAGAAGGCTCCATCCCTGAGGCACTGGGAAAGAAGTGGAGAAGGAAGGTGATGATGGATGTGCATGAGGAAGGGAACCACATAACCAGGAAAAGGACTCGCTGCTGCCTGCAGTGAGACCTGCATGGCCACAGATCTACAACGGACTTGTGCTAAATGTGTATGGTGTGTGCCGCCCCCATGCTACATCTGCGGTTTGGGATGAAATCTGTGCAAGCCCCCCTGATCCCCACATACTCTCACCCCAATTACTAGAGCAAGGACACATAAATGCGAGAGCCACACTGATCTGAGTGGTGGTGTTTCTTCAGCCACCAACAGTGTGTGTTGCTCTGTCATGCTGCTACGTGATGTTGAACTTGGACTCTGGGAGAAGCAGAGCTGTCACACTGCTGGGCACAGAGTTCCCTTGCCGGGCTCTGAAGGTCAGTGCCAAACAGCCATCACAGCTTCCCCTCCTGCATGTCACACACGGCATACACCATGCCAGATGGAGCTGAAAGGAGATTTTCTTTATAAAGCCTCAGCAAATCTGCCCTCTAGGAGCCGCGTGCATCCATTTTGGAGTCTGCAAGGGAGAATGCAAACCTCGTGCTGTGGTCAGAGTCCTCTCAGGTTCTGCAGATGTGCCACATCTGTCTGTCAGGCTGACCTACAGGGCACTCAGATATGTGTGTGACTGGTTGCAAGTGTGTTCTGCAGGTATCTTCTTAAGCAGACCAGTGTAGCTGTGAACAGGGCTGAGAAGCTTTGTGCCACAATGAAGGAAGGTGAAGCAAACCTACCTACTGCATTTGCAGCAATGTAACAGAGGTATTTCTTTCAGCTGGGAGAGCTCCCACGGGACTAGTATGAATTCATGCACTCTTTTGTGCAGTTTTGGAAGTGTAAGTTTTGCTGGGCATGGAGTCCAGACTCCTAGGAAGATGAATGATCAGCCCTAATAATTGCATCCTCTTAGGAAAACTGGGTGCAAACTAGGGAAGTTTTCCCCATTAAATGATGAAGCCGGCAGTTACAGCATGCTGTGGTAGACAGTAATGTACCTGTTAAAGAAAAGCCAGATTGAAACCTGGTGGAAGCTGGTGTCTCCCATACATTAGGGAACTCGTGCCCATTTACACAGGGTCACACTGGTCCTGCCTGGAACCAACTTTAGAATTCCACAGTGATCACATATAATTGCAACAAATGAATTCAGTAATGTCCCTAAAATCACAATGGACGCTGGCAAGACAAACAGACAGATGTTTGATGTAATAAAAGTGCCTCTTGTCTTCTCTCTGTCTGTGAAAGGTTTCTTACTCCATATTCTGTGGGAGAGCCATTTGAGGTCTCCACTTAAAACCAGACTGAAATGTAATCTCTACCCTAGATAGCCATCAGCTTTTTTTACAAATTAACTAGGTTAAAAAAGGAGAACATTCACCTTAAAATCAAATTCACCATACACTTTTGGTCCCGCCAACAAGCTGGCCGGTTTGAAACAGTAGCCAGGAGCAGGAGAATCTAGATTTATTTCAAGACATCTGGAGTTATTTGTCTTTTTCTTTGGGTTATGTTTCAGAATTCACAGCCACCGAAATTCAGGCTTATGCACATGGTCCATGTAAGCTGTTTTGTACCACACATAGAGAATGAGGACCAATCCCATGCACAGCCACTATCCTTTCTTGCAAAAGTCCTCAAACATAAAGCTGTTATCAACAGCTTTATTTCTCATATTATACCACCTAAATATTGCCTACACCTCCTTAGAGCTGGATTTCACCTCAGATCAGGGCACTGCCATTATTAGCTGTATGGTAGCCAGGCAGCAAACAAAAAAGATGTTGATGATTTTCTATGATTCAGGTCATAATAGTTACCTAGGTACTTAGCTTAATACTAACTCATCAATACTTATGCACGAACAATTCTATGCAATTAAATATATGAAGAAAAAGACAGTTCTTGAGTTCAAGGATTTTCTTTTTCATTGAAAAATGGCCAGCTAAGCATTCAGAAACAGAGTTGTTTAAAATTATGTGTCTGCCCTGGTGTGCTGAGAAGTATGAAGCAATGACATCTTCAGGGCCATGTCCTCTTCCTTCTCTGGATGACCAAACTGTGAAATGTAAGACTTCAATCTGTGGGGCAAAATTAATTCAAAGTTTAGAACAGAGCAAAGATGGACACTGAGAGCTGCATTTTTAATATCTCATTATTTCAAGCTGCATAGATCTAGGATTTTGATTCAAGGCCACTGCTGGCTTCATGACTATTGAAAAGCAGTCAGGCTTTGAGTATAAGCATCTATTTACAAGATATTGTAATAATGTTATCAATATTCATACTGAGAATTTATAACTAGTTTCACAAGTTTCCAAACCTTTAAGAGTTATTTACCTTCTGGATTCTGCTGTTAAAAACCTCTGCAGATTGCTACAGATCTTTTAAAAACCCCAGCCTCTTATTGGTGATTTTACATTGGCAGCAGTCAAATTCTCTGTGCTATAAGCCTTCTGGGCATTACAAGTTAATGGCTGAAACCGAGTAGCAGTAAAAGAATGATTAATGGAAAAATCTCATGTCTCCCTATCGAAGCTGACTCAAGAGCTATGCTCATATAGCAGCAGTTACAATATTTCTCAGCTTTGCAATCTCCAGACAATGAAAAATGGCATCTCATATATTTCTAAGATAGATAGTTCCCTTAATATTGACTCTATTATATGAGAAAATTGTGTTTTAAATAAGGATAAATATTGACATATTTTATTATGGAAAATAAACTCACATTTGAGTCAACATGCCCAAACTATCTTCTTTAGTGAATTATTGTTTAATTATTATTTAAATTTTGGGTTTATTTACTAGAAAAAAAAGCACTTCAAAAGCAGATAGTTTAAGAAGCCAAAGCAGCATGAAAGTAACAAGAACCCAAACATTTAAGAGGCACAAAAAGTTAAGTGACACAACTGGGAAAAAATTCTGCCAAGGGGTTTTAATGAGAAGGAATCATGACATGTTAATATCTCTCAAATCACGCGCCATCAGCTTTGGGTTTAAAATGCTTCATGCGGGCAGTTTCAGAACTGGTGTGGGTGAGGTTCCCAGGGAACCACACCAGACTTTGAGTCTTGTCAAACTCAGGCAAGCTTTGAAGGGTTTTAGCATCATGTAGTTGTTTCAAAAGGTGTCATGCCCTGGTGACTGCTCTGCCATGGCCTTGATGACCTCTGCAGTCCCACACCCTGCTGAAGACCTAAAAGGAGTTTCTGGTGTGGGGTCTAGGGCTGTCCGTGGGTCCTGGACCCAAATGTAAGACTACAGAATAAGGGGCCTTCAAATTTGGGAGACTTTGTATTATACTGATGGTATAATCTAGACCCTAAGTTTGCTGATGATACTGGGATCTTTTCCACTGTAATATTGCTCACTGGATTTCTCTTCTTTCCCAGAAAAAAAGAATGTTATATCTTTTTTTTTTTTTTTTTTTTTTGTGCTAGCATTGGAGTTGGGCTGGAAGTGTTTCTTTCCACCACACAAAACACTTCATGGTTTTGAAAAAAAAGCTCTGGTTTATATTGAAAAAGACCCTCAATTACTTGGTGTTTTGTGTGCAAAAAGTGGGCAGCAGGTACTGTGCCCACGTCTTGTGGATTAAGGCACTCAGGATACAGGAGTTCAGTGTTGTTGTGATTACTGGGCAGATGACAGATCTGAACTGGCTTTTTCTAGATTACTGATTTGTTCTCAGACTATTTCCAGTCTCCTACTCTTTGAGCAGAAATAAGACCCTTGTCCTGATCTTTGCCGCTAGATCTTTCCCTGGAACTAGCACCTCTCTGTAAAAAGATTTTGTTTCCCAGACAGGTGCTGTCATTTGGACAGCATCCTTTCTCTCCTCAATCTATAAAAAAAGTTTAATTAAAGACATTTCAAGCTCCTTGGAGAGCACGAGTGTTCATTCTTAGCTGGCAGCACCCTTGGTCTCAGCGGAGACAACTGTCAAAAGAAAGAATTGGCAGCTGCAGAGCGAAAGGTGAGCTTCCATGTAAGGAGCGCCTAACTCTGAAAGGCTTTGAATATCAACACACAGACCTGGAGCATGATTCTCTTTAACAGTGAGAGGACCACAATATTTTGTTTTTAGGACATGTCAAGATCTACAGCATTTCCTCAACAAATTGCAACAGAAACCATGACAGAGAAATGGACTCTGAGGTGAGGTTCAGGTGAATATCCAGATGGCAGTATCAGGTCTTGTAATTGCTACAGCCTCCAGTAAAATTAATTTGTAAGCCATTGGCTTTCTAAAGGCCACATGTCTAAAATTACTTCCCCCCCCCCTTTTGTGTCAAGATACATTCTTTCAAGAAAAAAGTATCGCTAAGCAAAGGGCACCTGTCTAAAATTACTAAGGCTCAAGTAAGAGATTTGCAGATCAACTTTGCTGCCCTTTTCCCCTTGTGGTAAAACTATATGCTTTGCCTACTGAGAACAAGAGAACATGCCCTTGCCTTGATTTGTGAACTTTAAAAAATACTGAAAAAAATATCTGGGAGGAACTAGAATGCAAAACTGTCTTTCAGCTTTGAAGGCTTTATTTTTCCTGGTTTCTTAAAAAGAAAATGAGGATACCATAAACATATCTGTCTTTATTTATTCTTGTGGTCCTCTGTTTTTCCTCAAAATAATTATTGCAAGGATTTATTTACACCATTTATTGATTTACACTCTAACCAAAACCAGTATATTTCCAAAAGGAAAAAAAAAAATCACACTTGAATTTGTTTATTTCAGTTGTATTTAGAGCTAGTCAGAAAACAGAATTTACAACCTGCGTGGAATTGTGGAATATCTGTATTTCATTTTGGTATTCACTCAGTATAAAAATACTATCACTGGTGGAATAAAATGCTGCAAAATAGTTTGATTTAGAAATACCTAAACATTCTTTATTTTGACATTGAAGTTGAATACAATTTTCTGCTGTGAAATAGCAATCTGCCTACCTCCTCTCTATATGTGTCTTGTGTGACTTTAAACTGAAAAAGGGTTAGCTGTGTGACATATTTTTCCACAGAAAATAATAATTTTATTAAAACAGCTTCCATCAAAATACATAATTGCCAAATGATGCTCATTAGGACTCTGATTACATCTTAGGCATAGTAAAAGTAAATTTTTTTTCAAGCTGATTTCCTACAACTGGTGTAAGAAATCCAGGAAAGACTCTGCTCAGATGGGCATGACCCATCTTCGTTCACATCTCAGAACTTTATTATTTGTCAGTCTGTGATATGGCTCTGCAACCTCTGCGATGTCTCACGCGCCAGATCTCAACTGACTTAAATCACAGCTCACAGTGCGGTCACTCTATTTGCTGCAGTGTTAAACTGCCAAAGGACGAGAACAGTTATGCAAGGCCAATGAAGGCATTTTGTGTTCTGGATTGCTGCAACATATTTTTCAACCTATTAGGAGAGGATCATAAAAACCAAAAAAGCGTTTGATTAGTTGGCATTATAAAACCAATGACAAAATACCATTTCCTGCTACTGATAAAACCAGTCATAAAAGTAAGCAAATGTTTTGGGCTTTTGCAGTGGATCTGTCATGACTCAAGTGTGCCCAGTTAGTCCTTACCTGGTGCATAAACTGCTAAAGAGCTGGTTCCTGAAATCCTCTGTAACGGAAGAGATCATCAAGTAATAATGGCTCCATTTTTACTACAGTTTATTTTGTGATAGTAAACATTGTTATGACATTGCTTTGTTCCCATGATAATGCCAGCAAAAATTGCTGTGCATTATTGTACATTACAAATCACTTTTCCAATAAAAATATCTTTGCAACTGGAAATATCAGGGAAAAAAATGCAAGAAGGTACACGCCTTAGTTGTTCTTAGCATATGTTAACCATTGCCACTCTATGCTGTGCATGAAAATTAAATGTACAAAACTGAGGATCGAGGGTCAGTGTTGTAAGTGTGCAGTATTGCTCCACAGTTTAGAGATTGTCCAGCCTGCTGATATCCTTCAAACCTGTGATAATAACTCTTCAGCTACTGTAATCAGCTGAACTATGGCAATTTACTCCATTGCAAGATTTCTGCTCCGATTCAAATTGTTAAATTCCCCTGGGCTGGAGATAGCTGTAGATCAATCTCTCTCTTGTTCTCTCTCTTGCTAAGACAAATTGTCTCACGGTGCAAAATGGTGCAGCTTTATGCACACGAGTTCTTTCTCCAAACCAACTGTTCCATGAAAGCAAGCAAACAGCTTGAAAATCCAGAAAGTGCTTTTCTTCCCCAGCATAAAAACAAGTTTTTCTGTTCATCCCAGTGTGTGCATTTATCTGAAGGAAAAATTTAGCTCCAGTTAAGTCAAAATCAGTCTCATTTTTTATAAGACCAAAAGGCTCCTGTGGGTCATTTTCTAGAAGTATATGTATATGTTGCTCTTGCAAAATTTGTGTGTGTCAGGTAGTGGTGTATATACTTGTACCTGCTTGTTTTGGATGCATAAGAGTCAAGCACATGTACTTGAGAAGCTTCCAAATTTTGCACAAATACAGATTCTCCAAGGACCTTAGTAGCCACATCAGATACATAAAAGTGGTATTAGGGTGGTACTGTTATCTGGGTTTAAAACCAAACAAATTAAAACTGCTTTGCAGGTTGTTTTCTTTTTCCTTCATGCTCCCTACAACTCTGTGCAAAGTAACCAAAGGAGGAAAACCAGGCTACAGCCACTGACATGAGAGATGGCTCAAAGTGTGACAATCAGTGGAGCTGGGAAGCATTTCTCTCTCATGAAGTAATGTGTGCTGATAATCCTAG
>NW_008824723.1:3592391-3604447 GCF_000699105.1 Pygoscelis adeliae | reverse complement strand
CATTTTGCTGCTTTGAATGAGATCTGCTGAGTGTCTGGGTTACTGTGAACCATGGGAGACATTTTCAAAGGCACCTCAGGCACCAAGGAGCTCAAATCTAAAGAGACTTGGTGGTTCCTGGATCCTTGAGCTACTTTTGAAATGTTCTCATTAAAAAAAAAAAAAAAAATTATAGAAAAACATAAAAACATGAGAAACAAATCCAAGCACTTATATGGGACAAGTGATATGTGGTGTGGGGACAAGAGGTGCAGCAACAGGAAATAGGTCACTGTTTTAAAGCACAGATTGAAAGCGTCACTGTTTTTCTTCTTTTTTTTTTTTACAATGACCTTTTGAGCTGGAGATTGCAGGTAATTAAATAATACTGTTAAAATAAGATATAAAGGTTCTCCCCATGTATAGTGGCAGTCCCTGCGATGCTGGCAGCTGCAGACTGTGCCCAAACCATATGATTCCCAGGGAGCCCTGTCTCCCCTTACAGTGCTCTGCAAAAGATGCTGCAGGTCGATGAGCAGTTTGCATCGCATCTCCATGCACTTGGATTTCACTCCATTTTCAGGGCGTTAGCTCAGCTTTACAGGTTTGAGCATCGGCGCCTGGTGTGGTTATGACTCTGACCTGGCACACTCACCCGCTGGCTTTGGGCACTGAGTGCATTGCACCCAGAAGGAGTCAGTAGCTGATCCAGCAGTTGCCTGCTGTTTATAGGAACTGCTTGCGATCCCACAGTAAATTGCCAGAAAGCTGCTTTCATGACAGACCACATTCCTTTCCCCTTCATCACTCCCCTCTCCACACGGCGTAGCTGGATTTCCAATTATGGTTGAACACTGATGTGTCTTTTATGCCCCTTTTATTTTTGTTTCTAACCTCAGAAGCCATTGCCAACCTGCTCTTCTCTTAACTAACCATATTCTTCCCTCATCAACATGAACAAGTGCGGCACCATTGAGCCCTGTGTAAATAGCCACAGTGACATCTGAAACAACAGAAATGTTAGTATTCACTTGATGGGGGTTTTTAACAACATGCTTGGAGATGTCGAGGGTTTGCTTTACATCTGCAGCAAATTCACTATGTGATCTGTTGATGGGTTGCAGATGGCATCATGAGCCACTGCTTGCAACAGAAGTAACAACCCTGGTCACATTTTACCACATTAAACAGTTTACTTGGGTGGTAATTACATAGCAATTAACTTTGCTGCCTCACAAATGCTATGTGAGCAGTCTGCCTTTTTCAGTTTTTTCTTCTCCGTCAGCTTCAGTCTTTTATCTATGGCTGGGTACAAGTGTTCCTGCCAGAACAAGCTATTAGGAAATGAGGGCCAGCCATGATCTCTTTGGGAAATAATGTCTGCTCCTCTGGGCAGGACTGGGAGATGAGCTACCAGGGCAGTATTTTAGCTACCACTGGAGTACTGTTACCACTTAAAGGACCGTCTCCATCTTGATCGAGACATTTGATGTCTAGTCAAAATCTATTGCCCAGGCTCCTTCTGCAGTCACTGGATAGACTAGTACCTCAACAGGGTATTTCACCCCAGCTATCTAGCAGTGAGGTGAATTTCTTGAGCTGAACATAGAGGTGATGTGAATAAGATGCTACTTTTAGATAACTATATGTTAGGTGAAAGGAGTCCTGTTCTGCATGGTTACAATCCTAAAAAGTCTAAAAAATATATGAGGTGTGGACAAAGTCTTTAAATGAGAAAGAGCTTGACCTACCTGTCTTAAAAAGAAGATTTGCTTACAGGCGATAAGATGAAGTGGCTCTCTGGTATTATTAGGCTTTATAACCAAGAAACTTTCAGTGGAAACCTTTATGTGGAACTGAGGGTGGTATCAATCACTGGGACACTCTGTGGTAGATTCCTGAACACTTGACATGGAGACTGAGCATCTTTCCAAAGGATGTGTGGTAATACATACAAATGCTGTGCTACATATGAATGGACTGAGTACTGTGTGGACTTTTTTACATTGGATGTCCATTGTAATCTTTCTGGAGCAAAGTCTATGAAAAATTTCTTACGTATATATTTTTTGTCTACAAGTTTTGCTGTGAATTTTTTCTGCACAACTTGATGTCCTGGCAATAAAAATACATATAGAACCCTTTGGACACATAGGCTATCCAATGTTGATCCAACCATAGGATCTGGTCCTTAGGTTGTAAATCTTTAGAGCATGTGACACATCTTTGTTGTGTTAACATATTTTCATCACTAAAATTATTAATAACCATCTTTAAAGAAGAAAGGTGGTCATGGAGGAAGGCATTGCATGAGGACAGAAGTGATCCAACTTCCATTCTGCCAGGAGTTTCCTTTGTGATTTTCTTTGACACTCTCAGGTTCAGAACTTCCAATGCTCTTAAGATTCCTTTTGAAATCAGTAGGAGGCTGATTCATAGCTGAACTTCAGGCTATATAGGTTGCATATAGACTTTCTACTATAAGAGTGTAACAACACCATCACTACTTGTTTGACATCTACAGTCAATGATGAGCTACTGTGGCTGGCTGTTATCCAGAGCTGCCAGACCTTTGCTCCCTAATCAGTCAAGAGAGAATTAGTCTCAGCTCGTAGTTTGGCACCTTCAGTAGGAGGTCTGAATGTGATTTTTATTCCCGATTTTTTTCCCCATTCCTCTTCTCTTTCTACAGAGACTGTAATCACATTATGTGTAGACACTTCTAACTGCAGGTGCAGCTTTAAGTGCTACTTTAGCATAACTAAAAGCCAACTACACAGGGCAGTCGCACTTGATAAGTTCCTTTCAAAGGCTTTGCCATTTTGAGCAATGTTACTGGACATTATGGAATTGCCTACATTGTACAGAATGGACTGTAAATTGATAAATTTTGCAGTATGGAGGAAAGGTGGCATCTGCAGAAGACAGGAGTTTAAAGTCCATTAAAAGTCAGTAGCATTGCCGTTTTATAATCTCCTCATGTAGCTTTTACTATCCCTGCCCATCTGTTCTGACAGAACTTCTCTATGTTCTGAACAAAACTCTGAATAAGGTATTTTTCTAGTGCCATAAACTTAATATAATCTAAGCTCTGATTACAGTAGGGTTGTGGGGTTTTTACCTGTGTTTAGATAATTACTGTGCCAAAACTGCTGCAGAGTAAATGGTGTGCTGACTGCTTAGAAAACTAGACAACTTCAATTTTTCTCCCTTTCTAATATTTAGCAACTGTCATTTAGCTCTGTGGCATCTGGAAAAGAGCAGTCCAGCAAAAGCTGTTAACATTATTTTGATGATATGTTTCCATCCCTGACTATCTTGCTTGCTGTACCAGCTGCTGGCAGCACTAAAATGCAACTTCTAACAGTTTTCAGAATTGCTATTACTGTTATTATTATTTACCTAGTGTGACACACACAGCAAAAAAGTTTTGTAATAAACAAGTTAATCTGCAGCTGGAACTTCCTTTGTGGCTTATTTTTTCCAAAATTACAAGAAGCTTCACAGATTTATGCCACACACTGGTCTGCAAAGAGGTTAATACTGCTGAGATTACTACTAAGCTACTTGAGCCATCATTACTAACAGAGATCAGAGTTTTTCCTAGTTTATATACAGGACTGGCCAGGAATGTTTTGTGGAAATAACTGCGTTATAGAAAATTCAGTTCTGGCAAAAGAGACCTTGCTACCTTTTAGTTACAGATTGGGCCAACTAGATGATAGAAAATTCTCATTTGTTAAATTGAACTGAAATTTTTAATGTTGGATCATTTTGAGATTAATCCATGTTTACCTAAGATTGTGGCAACATTTAATAGATGTTATCTGATAAGTACTTTTTGCTAGTTTCCTTTTCTTTACAGACCAGTATTTCCTCGCAGGATAGCACAGACATCCTAACGTACAATGAATTAAGGTTTGTGTTGTCTTAAGGTAGTCTGGACTTGTACTAGCTGAGTATCTAACCAGGCAACACCACTTAGGCCTTATACAGTGAAAACCAAGGAATTGCCTCATCTTTTAGATACCTATGTGGTCTTCATTAATAAAGTGTAAGGTCACATCACTATCTTCCTTCTCAACACCCATGAGAGGCAGCAAAATGGTAGTATTTCTGTGTCACGTGTGAGAATTGAAGGCCGGTTCACAGACTTGCTCCCTGTACAGGAATGTGAACTGGAATAGACAGCAAGCTATTCTGCATGCTCAGCTAGCTGCTGAGCTGATTATAATGACAGTAAGAAGGAGCTTAGGCTTAAACCCTGTCTTTGCCAAATAGCTGCCAGAAGTAAGAGAAATGTGAACTGTTTTTTCACCTAGGCCAAGTCAGCTCTTCAGGGGAGAGGGACAGGGGAGCTTCAAATCCAGCCTCTGCTTGATTTGGAGCAGGGCTTCAGTGTCCAGTCTCCCTTCTCCAAAGTGAGTGAAAAAAGTCCTTCTTCTGGAAGAGTTCCACTTTATCTAGAATCACTCTTCACCCCAGCAGCATCTGGACCCACTAATTCAATGAAGGGCTACAACTGTTAGGATGACTTTCTCTTATCCCCGTGGCCTCCTGAATACTTTCTTGCATTATACAAAGTTGTACAGCCTCATGAAGAGAAAATAATAGTCTGGTGACTCAAGAACTCTCCTAGAGCTGAGTCATGATATCATGTTCCTGCTTTGGTCTGGAAGAGTGAAAAGCCATGTTTCTCCTGAAGCAAAGATAGGCTGTAATAACTGGGTCATGGAGGATAGAAGTGGTGCCAGCCCTGCTGTCAGACTGCTCACCACCTTGGGCCTCAGAGGTGTGGGGACAGAGAGTGGTATCCAAATTGTGAATGCGGATGAGGTTTTGCAGGTCACCAGATCACTTTGCACATCACTAGAAAAAGAAATGTAGCTGCTGGAGGGACTTCCCTGCCAAAAAACTTAGGTGCTTTCAGGGTAGGCAGAAACTGAGTGGCAGGTTTGAAATTTCTGTGATATTAAAATGTTGGACTTTTTCATCTAATGGCCTGAGGTCAACCTGAAAAGTTTAACCGACCTGCTTTAGAAGCAGGTTGGTTTTTCATGTTGCTCATTAACACCTTAAATGAAAAGGACTGTAACACTATACTTGTCTATGACCTTTCTGGAAACACTCCAGAATGTGACGTTGTCCCATGACTGTACACTAAGAAACTTCCTCTTCTACTGTGGTCTAACCACCTTATGTGGCTGAGATTTATAGACTGAGCTAAAACATAGGTGTGACTGCTAAGGTGTCAGTTTGGAGAGGGGGCACAGAGCTGTCCGTAGTGCAGAGCAAACTGAGCTGCTTCCTGCACTGATGATACCAATGCTACAGCAAATGTAGGCATGGGGATCAGAAAAGAGCATCTGAGAATTTGGCTCTCCTTCTCTTGATTCCTGACTGCTGAAGGTGGAAAATCTTTAACACACCCCGACATTGTTTCAGAGCAGCTAAGAGAAACAGGATGTTACCAAACCTGTAATGAAAATTCCATTTCTCATAGATCTTCTCCTCTACCTGAGAGATCCCAGTTTAGAAAACCTGCAAGATTACTCTGCAGGGGAGTAGAAAAAGAGTGAAGAAAATAATGGGAGCTACATGAGGGGACAGATATGCAAGGGAAAGCTTCATTCTTCAATTTTCATGCTGCAGTCACCCAGCCTAGCTGTTTGTCCCCTAAAATCATAAGATCATAAATCGTAGGATAATTCAGGTTGGAAGGGACGTCAAGAGATCATCTGGTCCCATCATATGTGTCTTAAACCTCATTCAGAGATTATCCTGACCTAAGTGTGGCAATCTGTGAAATAACATCCTTGTTATTAGGTGTTATGTTATAAGTGCATTGTGGTGATTCACATCTCTCATCTCTATTATTGAGACATAATCCTGAGGATTTTCCTGCTCTAATGAAGCAAATAACAGCCTCAGTATTCATAAAAAGTTAGACATTAAAATAGTGTTGAGTAATCTTTTAACTGTAAACAATGTGGTCACGGCATTCTGTGTGAGAAGAGAGGGGAAGGGCAATAAGGATTCACATCCACGTTATGCATGCTCCCTATTGTATACATGGCCAGAGGAAGAAAGTTATGCATGGGTGACTGCTTAGTGGCTCCAATTTCAGAAACATAAAAAACCCCATGTGAACTGTAAACATATGACTAGTTCTGTTGGCCTTAATCTGAATTTCCTTAGTGATGCCTCCTATTATGTCTGTATAATTCATGCTTATATCTCTAAATAATCTGCATATATGTAAAAGGATACATCTCACAGATAGAGTAACCATGGCATTCTAACCATATGGTAGAAGGCATCACATGTCTATATATGTGCCGTATATTTTGTGAGCGCAGGTTGCTGTGTAAGTGTATTTTATTTACCAACTTCATTCCCTCATCTGCTATATAACTGAGGGTACTTTAGAGATCTGGGAACTTTACATTCATGCCATTTAAAACTGAATAAAGCCCAGCAAAATAATATGGAAAATTATGCAGCAGTGGAGGAAGAGGGACAGGCTGGCTGCATTCATTATATTCATTAAGAATCTTCTGTTCCAGGCTTCAAAAATGTAAATATGATGAGCTCTCAGAGGAGTCAATGAGAGTTGAACTGCATGCAGGGTCAAAACAAAGGTCTGTCTAGCTCGGTATCCCTCTCCTGGCCATCTCGTGCTCAATGTAGGACAAGCAAGATATTCTTGGGACCGTGCAAGAGGTTCAGGAGAAACTCCTCATAAGAAGGGAATCATTCACTGGTTCGATCTTTTATGTGGTGCTTGCTGAAGAAATCAGTACAGGTCATTTTGGGGTAAGGCACGGAAGGAAATAAAGGGAGGTGCCCTGGAGTTCTACTCTTGTTCTCCTTCACCCTCTTGCTTAGTTTTCAAGCAAGCTCCTTTGCTGAAAAAAGCAAAACCAAACACAAGAAGGACAAAAATATCATTCCAGATAGGAACTTTCATCAAAGTGTATCTGCTCAGCTACTTCATTTCTTCATCACATTCCTTCTCAAAACTCTCCTTGCCTGCTAGTTTCCAAGACCATAGTTTCTTTGTTCTCACACTTCTGAGTCTTGACTTACTTTATCCTCTGCCTCTTGGGGTACAGGGCTGTTTTATTCTGTTTGTACAGTGCCTCTGATTACGGGATGTCTAGACAAGGTATCCCCTAAGGCCCTTTCTTCTTTCCTTGTCTCCGGCTGACAACTCAACTGCTCTGAGAGGTCTTGAGGTGAAAGTAGCCTCCTGGTCCTCCTGAAGCTTCCTGAACATGGTCCCTTCCAGCCTGAATTACTCCCTGATTTTGTGGATTTGTCAAGGCTGGATTCAGTGAGGAGAGTGAAGCAATTGCTGTATCTTGCCCTGGTTTCTGCACCTCGGGAACAATCAGTCCAGCTTGTGATGAAGCACAATCTCATCACGTCATGCCAGAGTCTACCATGTGTTTGCTTACATCTGCTCAAATTAACACAGGGTTGGGTTCAGTTGGCCAGATGCTGACACCAGCTGTATTTAGTTCTCACAGCCTTGGCAGGTGCAGTAATTCAATGAGGTTAACCACCAGTTAAAGGGATGCAGAAACCACTTCTCATGTTTCAAGTTATTGTATTTTGTGTGGTAGGAAATGTCCCTTCTATCTATATGGTTATTGATCATATCATTAAAACGTAACAGTGGCTGGAAACTAGAGATATGCGAAAGTATCAGCAGTTTTATTTCCCAGAGATATTGTCAAGAAATATCACCTCCCGTGCCCTCTCCATCAGGTTTGTATTCAGGTGAACCCAATATTTCTAAATTTAAAAAGAAAATGCATAACAACTGATATGCATTGAATTTTTTTCCTTTTTTTCAGGCACAAATTTAGCAAGGATGAAGGAATGATCAAAACCACAGACTAATCAGAGTGAACTTGAAACCCAGCTCAGGTATCTATTGCTTTTGTAAATGTTGGCCAAAGTTTTGGATCAGGAATGCAGTAAAAAAGCAACCCAAACAGCTCCATTCCATCATATTAATAGCAGGAGTGTGCAGGGAATCCTGAGCACAAACACTGCTTATTTAATCCCAATTGTCCCTAGTGGATGTTTCCAATTTTAAGAGCAGCCTTTGAGTCTTATGCTTCATCATTCCTTTACAACTGATTCCAAAATATATAAATTTTCACTAGAGTAGATCAGAGCCTGATCCAAGACCACCGTATTGTTGGGAAAGCCTTTCTCATTGGCTCAAAGCCTCTGGAGGTGGCATATTTAGATCATTGTATAAACTCACCATTTAGCTACCTGATCATGGGTATTTCACTGACAGCATGACCTCCCTCAGTGGCTCTCACCTCCTTTTTCCTCCTCTTGCTAGGAGAGAGCTACCTTATTGCCTCTGGGTATAGCACTTTGCATGGTAGTGCCTTATAATGTTGTGCTACATACTTAGAGCATCGCTCGTGTGGTGTGACCAACAGCCCTTTGGTTGGATTCATAAGTTCTATGGAGTTCAGCTTTCCCAAGCTATCTTATGTCTGATTTATGTTTAACTGTCTTTTTTGCAGAAATTTGCCATGTTCAATTTCTGAAGTTATGGTTAAACAAATTAATACATTTCTAAAGGATACTAATTGCTAATTAACCCAGCATGGGAAAAGTCATGGTGAAATGTGCACTGTGTGTCCCCATACATGCCAGAGCTATCACAGGGTTCACACATAAAACCAGTCCTATGAATCTTCATTGAGCCAGAAATTATAGGCACTATCACGCTCTAATTCTGGCTTTCTACATCCGTATCTGAGATTGTGCATAGCAAAGATACCACTTCATTTCCAAATAATTTACAAAGGGTGTATTTTTCCCCACTGAGAAGTTGCATTGTAACAGCAATCAGCAATTCAGAGCTTTCAATTAAACATTGTGCCATTTAAATGGCAGTAAAAATGAAATGGTAGAGCAGAATGGGAAAGAATCTAAAAACAGGTGCAATTACACTCATTTTTATTTCAGACTCTTAAATTTTAATGCCTTTTACAAGCACATGAATAAATGAATTATGCAGGATTCACAACTGTTGGGAATTAATTCATACTGTTCCAGAAAGCTCTAGTTCAGCAGAGGTAGCAAAGAGAATAATAGGTTCTAAAGGCACCAGCTGTTGGCCATAGGTCTTCCGGTGATTCCAGGTACGTTGCAGCAAGTTACAGCACCTGCTGTGGGTCTAGTGATCGGGGGGAGTGATCCCACCATATCCTGACAAAATCACTTCCTACCAATATCAGTGGGAGATAGCTGGCTTCTTACTTTGTCTCCATGGAGAACTGTGGTAACTCGTAATATTAGGCACACTTTCCCCCCATCCTCAAGTACTATTGACAATGTAAGTTGCTTTCTCTTGACAAGCAAAGTCACATACTTGTGACTTTGGAAATTGTCATTATTAGCTCAGTTGCCTCTCATGAAGATCTAAACATTGATTTGCAGTTAGATTCACACTGCATAAGTGTATCTGTAACTTGCGGCCATTTCATTTAGGCTCCTTGTGGGTTGCAAATTTCCTTCAATTCAAGGCCGTTTACACCTAATGGGATTTACTCTTGCTAACTGTAATTTTGGAGCTGAGGCTGCTGCTGTGGTCAATGGAAGTTTGAACATTCCTCTGAGGATCTTACTTAGATTTCTGAAGTTTGATGACATGAATACCTCTCCTTTATCTCTCTGAGGCAAAGGACACATCTAAAATCACAGCTCCAAAAAGAAGCACCGATTTGATTAAAACAAGCACCTCACTTCTCTTCTAAAGGTCTAGTATATCCATGAAAGAACTGGAATAAAACTTGACCTGGGTTATTTTATTGTTTTAGGCAGGAATCCAGCCCTTTACAAATTTTAGGGAACATCAGCTGCTGATCTGAATCATGCCAAGCCCTTTTTGCCATGTTATGAGTACCCTGTATTCTCACCAGTCAATAGAAATGGAAGAAGCTGAGAAGCTCACATGGGAGCTTAACTCAACTAGGAGCTTATTACACTATTGCTCCCTATCAGTTTCTGCAAACAGCTGCAAATGACCAGACTGCCTTTCTCCAGCACTTCTCTGAAGAGAGCCAGGGTTGTCAACAGAAAAACCTATTTTCCACGTGTGTTTGCAGCATATACACACACATCACGCATTCAGGTATCTTTTCTCAGGTGTGAAATAGCAACATAAGGTCAGATGGCCACCATGCTAGTTTGCAGTGTGAATCTTGTACCAGACATGAGATGCTGCTAGGTGTCTCTTGCTCAGCAGCCATCACTCTCCAATTCCATTGTACCCTCCACATGCAATTGAAGGTTGGCTCACAGTGAGTGTCTGGCACAGTGGACACAGAGCATGAGCAAGGCCATAGCACATCCCATTAAATGTTGCCCCAGCTACAAGTGTGAAGAGGGAACACAGAGTGAAGAGGGAACACAGACTCACATATGTAAATGCAACTGATTCATGCACCTGATGGGTTCAGTGTCTGGTCATCTATATTCAAAGGTTTACACAGGAACAAATAGGAACAGAAACAGGAACTTTGTTGTTCAGCTTTACCTACATCCATTAAGTTGGTAGCCTTTTGGTTTCACGATCTTGATTACGGGCTCTGGAAAATGCAGCAAAAACCCCTCCCCCTCCCTTTTCCTGCCCAAGTTTATACAGTGGGTAAGGAGCTGTAGACCAGCTGTGGTCACAGCACTGCATTTCTTTGTGTTACTGTATTTTTTTAAACCTTCATTATTATTCTTCAGGGCATTACACTGACATCACTGCCACTCCCATCACATCAGGGGAAACTGGCTAGGTAAAAAGGCAATCCTGTCTGTCCTCTGTCTGCACTGAAGACAGCAGTTTTAGGGAGGAATTACAATATGAGGTTATTAAAATTATTAAGAGTATCAGGTTCTAACTTTGCTAACAGCAGTGTAGCTTCACTCCCTTTTTCCATGGTGCTTTGTAATTTATTCTCATCTGAGAATATCCTTGATTCTGGGGCTAGGAACACACATGGAGTTCACACGATTTGTCTTTGAATTAAACTTGTTGCTGCATCTCAGATGAAGAACTGAGATAGCGTTGAGAGGAACAAAGAGTCCTCCCAGTACTTCCCTCCCTTCAATCCCTTGTAGTGAGATCAAAGATCCCTGAAGTGTAACAATACTTTATAGAGGAGGGAAAGGCAAATCTTCATCCCCCTCCTGCTGAGGCCTTTCCCTGATTTCAGGCTGCTTTCTGCATGCAGTTGGCGTGATCTGTAGAGTAGGGTGCTCCCAGAAGAGTCTCAAACTCTTTCAATCCCTTGTAGTGAGATCAAAGATCCCTGAAGTGTAACAATACTTTATAGAGGAGGGAAAGGCAAATCTTCATCCCCCTCCTGCTGAGGCCTTTCCCTGATTTCAGGCTGCTTTCTGCATGCAGTTGGCGTGATCTGTAGAGTAGGGTGCTCCCAGAAGAGTCTCAAACTCTTTGATCCCCAACTACTACCGCTCACAAGGCAGGTGCGGGACAACCAGGGGATCAGGCCCAGCCAGCACGGGTTCATGAGAGGCAGGTCCTGCTTGACCAACCTGATCTCCTTCTATGACCAGGTGACCCGCCTAGTGGATGAGGGAAAGGCTGTGGATGTGGTCTACCTGGACTTCCGTAAGGCCTTTGACCCCGTCTCCCACAGCATTCTCCTGGAGAAGCTGGCGGCTCACGGCTTAGACAGGTGTACTCTGTGCTGGGTAAAAAACTGTCTGGACAGCCAGGCCCAGAGAGTTGTGGTGAATGGAGTTCAATCCAGTTGGTGGCCGGTCACGAGCGGTGTTCCCCAGGGCTCAGTATTGGGGCCAGTTCTGTTTAATATCTTTATCAATGATCTGGATGAGGGGATCGAGTGCACCCTCAGTAAGTTTGCAGATGACACCAAGTTGGGTGGGAGTGTTGATCTGCTGGAGGGTAGGAAGGCTCTGCAGAGGGACCTGGACAGGCTGGATCGATGGGCCAAGGCCAACTGTATGAGGTTCAACAAGGCCAAGTGCCAGGTCCTGCACTTCGGCCACAACAACCCCAT
>NW_008824723.1:3559899-3592002 GCF_000699105.1 Pygoscelis adeliae | reverse complement strand
TGGTGAGGCCGCACCTCGAATACTGTGTTCAGTTTTGGGCCCCTCACTACAAGAAGGATGTTGAGATGTTGGAACGTGTCCAGAGAAGGGCAACGAGGCTGGTGAGGGGTCTGGAGAACAAGTCTTCTGAGGAGCGGCTGAGGGAACTGGGGTTGTTTAGCCTGGAGAAAAGGAGGCTGAGGGGAGACCTCATCGCTCTCTACAACTACCTGAAAGGAGGCTCTAGCGAGGTGGGTGTCGGTCTCTTCTCCCAAGTAACTGGCGAAAGGACGAGAGGAAATGGCCTCAAGTTGCACCAGGGGAGGTTTAGATTGGACATGAGGAAAAATTTCTTTACTGAAAGAGTGGTTAAACATTGGAAGAGGCTGGCCCGGGGAGGGGGTGGGTAAAAGATGGGTAGATGAGGCGCTTAGGGACATGGTTTAGTGGGCATGGTGGTGTTGGGTTGACAGTTGGACTCGATGATCTTGGAGGTCTCTTCCAAACTTAATGATTCTATGATTCTATGATTCTACTATGGTTTGGCTTTTTTGACAGCCTTGTAGCCTGCGTTTGCATGCCCAGCCACAGCACAATGTGCAACCTTTAACAGGAGGCTGGCTGACGCCTCAGGAGTTGTTCTCTCACTGATAAAGTATTTGGTTAAGGTAAATATAAACAAGGAACATTTTCTTGAGTGATAAAGGATTAGTGGCAGCCAGGGAGGCAACTTCTTGTTGGTCATCTACTGAAACGTATCTTCTGTTATTGCAATGGGATCTCCTGCAAGTAATTCTGCCCCTCCGCCAGCTGATCTGCAACACCTTTCTCCTTTGTGTGCATTTGCAAAGGGGATAAGAAGCAAACCCTACCTTGCTCCAGAAGACAAGCTACTCATCCATATCAGCTCACTGTCAGTCTCATCTCAAAGCTCCTTTAGCAAAGGCATAACAAACTCTAGCTCAGACTTTCTCTTCCAGAGCTGTCAGCTCCTCCCTGCCACCCATCTGCCCTGTCCCGGGAGAGGGCTGCCAGTTCCTATACAACCAAGTGATACATCCAACCTACCCCAAGTAACCTGTGGGAACCCATTACCCAACACCTCTGTCAGGGTAGGTCAAGAGGAGCCCACTGCTCTTTGCTCTGTCATCTGTGGGAGAGACTGGATTTCCTCTGGGTAGAGACCAGGCTGTGTTGTTAGCTTCACTGGGAAAGAAAAGTGCTCTGAATAAAGACTGAAGACCTGCTTTGGTAAGAGAGATGAGCATATGCCCAGCTCCAGGAACTCCTCATGTGTTTTGTGTCAAATATGAGACTCCAATAAGTGTATTTTTATAATTTCCAAGGTACAGATTTTGTGAGTCAACACCTGTGAAAATCCTTCAGCTCAGTTGTATTCTGGTGTTTTTCTCACAGGGAGAAAAGTGCTTTTTTCAATCCTAAGAGTTTCATACATGTAGATTGTGCTGGAGCCAGTTAGGAAGGACTTCTTTTTATAGCTATATGTCCTCACACAGCTGACCTGCTGTCAGAGCCATATTATTTCTTCTAGCACATATGAGTTATTTTATTTATGGAATTTTATCTCTGTTCCTGATAACAGTAATTTTAAAATGTCAAACTTTTGGAAGCACTCTAAAAAAAAAGAGGAAAGAGATAAAGGTAACTCTGTGGCCTATTTAAGAATAGCTCTTTCTAGAAGAACAAAGCATATGAAAATAATGTATAAAAATCTGATTTAGATCGATATACTTGGTTGGTAGCTCCTTGACCAGTGGTGGCACATAAGTCTCAACAAGACAATCCATGAAAAGTCTGCAAAAATATAAAAATGAAACAAACACCCCATTCCCACAGCTGCAAACAAAATGGGAGAAATAAGAGCACTTTTAGTGTTCAGCCTAATCCTTATTTGCTTTTAAATGACATGCCACTGGGGCAGCATTGCATAAAATTGTCCTAAGACTTCCTGTAAAAGGTGTTGTTTTTTGGTTCAAAACAGTTGGAAAAACACCTGTCTAAATGAAAGTGCACTCAGAGGACCAGCTGCTGAGATGACTGTGCCACTTGAAGTCTTGGAGAATATAGTGGAAAACTGTCTCAGAACTGGCAAAGAAACAAACTCAGGACTGATCTTCAAATCAGGAGTCAGTGTGCCAACAGGAGTGCAAATATGACGGTGGGCAAGAAATTGGATGTGAAGCTACAGTCATAAAAGAGAAGTAACAAAGACCTATTAACATGGCTATTTCTTGAAACATTCTGGTTTTGGTGCTTTTTTAATTTGGAAAATTTCACTGGGCAATAGCCACCTTACTGAGGGAGATACTAAAAAACAGAGCGATTCAAGGAGGAACAATCAATGGCAAAAAGAATGTGATTTCAGAGACATGACACAGATTAATTATGCAGTTATTAAACTCCACTGATTTATATAAGAAGTCATGTAAACTGTCACTTAGAAAAGTGTGCCATTGCTAGCCTCTAATGGACATAAGATGAAAATGTGTGACTGGAAGCTGTGTACAAACAGAAAAGAAGAAAGAGAGAAGAAATCCTTCTTTTTATGGTTTTTGAACGTAACAGGAGACATTGAGAAAACACCTGATAGTGAAATGCTATCAGGCTGTTGACTAGTCTCGAAGGAAAATCTCTGAAAACCACAGGAGTGGGAACACTTATGGAGACTTGGAAGAAACAGCTGAAGGATTAGGACACCCACCCGGGCTCCTTAGCTGTCTCTAAGCACTTATCTTCTGTTTCATTCAGCGAAAGCTGGCGTTTATCTTCTGGAACTAGCTGACATATAGGAAAGTACCCTAATGCCCTTCTGTTCACAGTCAGGATGTGCATTTTCACCATTGGGTCTTTTTCCATTCAAACTATTCAACTGCAAGTACAAGATCCTCCTGGTCCCTGCTTGAAAAGCTCATGGAGGTCTGTTGCTGACACACACTGATGTAACACCCAAATTTCAAAACCCTGAGTGATGATGTGCACATGCATGGTGGGGAAGGGAGGGGGAGAAAGCATGCTACAGATGCCCCTTTTGAGCTTGCAGAAAAGCAGTGCTAGTAAGTAGGGGAGAAATGGCAGCAGTGTCCAGACATTAAAATCAGAAAGTCACCATATCGCTGGTTCAGCTGTGCTCTGCACGCCGAGGAGCTGGGAGTGCCAACTCTGACAGAAAGAGGCAGTGAGAGACGGAGGCATACAGCTGATGTAGTCTGAAATAACCAGATGTGGAATTTTAAGGCATGAACAGGTGTGGACATCTCTGAATGCACTTTTGTCTGGGTAAGTAAGTGCCCTGCAGAGCCCGGAGATCAAAGTTAGGCTCTGGTGGTGGAAGAGAGGTTTGTCTTTTTAAGAACTGGGGGAAAGCTCATTTCGTGACCAGACAATAAGTGGATAAATGCTAGCTGGGAGGGTTCAGGGCTGAGAAAATCAGAACAATGAAAAGTTTGCCAGGATTAAAAGCATCATCCTCTGTATGTTTCTTTGTTACGTTCTTTCACTTGGCTGGCTCTGACCCAGCAGATGCTTGGATAGAGCTCATGGTTACATAAAGGAGAGCACCTGAAATATCTCTTTGTCATATGTGCACCCACACACATATAGATATATAACCTCTAGATTTAAAACTTTTCCTACTGGGAAGTGAAGAATTGCCACTGGACTTGCTTGCAAGGCATCACCCTTCCCTTCATATCTATCCTATTGCTTTGTCTGTGACATGACTGAGGTTGAAAAGGGACTCGCACATTTGTGTGTCTGCTACTAGGAAAAAAAAAATATGGTGGATGGAAAACAATGGACTTTATGTAACTCCCAGAGCCTCTTTGTCTTCCTTCTGGCCACATGCGTGGGCTCTGCTACTGTCCTGCTTTCCACCAACTCAGTTCTCTATAGGTCCCTTCTTGGTCGGATAATACCGAGTTCACACAGGTCTTTCTGCACATGCATTCACTGGTGATTTTTGCAGGAACGCAGACTTGCTTGATATGTAGCATATTAAAGCTTCACATTTAATCCCACTATTGTTACTATTGTTGTGATAGCATAGCGTGTCTGTGGTCTTAAGCACTGCACAAGCACAGAGGGTAAAACAGTCCCTACCTAGAAGAGCTTGAAGACAGACAGACATAAATCAGCAACCTCCACAACAACAACAACAAAACAATCAGAAATAGATAGAGCAGAGATTTTTTTCTCCTCCTTTGTCTTCTGCTAACCACCCCTCTCATCTCTGTCCAGCGGTGAAGACATGTACTTGACCCTGCTTTGTCCATGCAGAATGCTGCCCCTGGCAGAAAGGGGCCTCATGCCGCATCTGCGTTGCACAGTGAAGACAGAGGGAAAAGAACAAGCCGGCATGCCTCTGACTGACCTGTCCATTGATGTGGGTAACAACAGCACGCATGGGCTCTAGCAGACAGTAACTCTCAGATGCACATCCACCGAGAAGCCCTGCTTATGCACCCCATCAATGCAGAGTGCACACAAAGGAGGTTGTGCTGCTCCAGCTTTCAGCTCTGTTCAGTTATCAGTTATGTTATCACGGGCACAGTGTCATGCACCTGCATTTTGGAAGAGAGAAAAAGGAAAAAAGGAAGAGGAATCCCCAATCTACTCTCTGCCAGGCTCGCTCACCCCCAACCCCATTCTCCCCTGAAGTAACTCCCAGGAGGGCACAGCTGGGAGCTCCCAGCTCTCATCCTTCTGTCATGAAACCCACAGACTAGGTACGGACAAGTGCTGGCACAGCTGACCAGGAGCTGTTCTCCTATGTATATGGGAGGGCCTGCAATCTGAAAGTAACTTCCAGCTCTTAGATGGGAGACAGTGAGTCCTTTCACCTCCTCCTAGCAATGGATGTGAATAATATGATGACACAGAGACAGGAATAATTTAGTCTGAATTTGAGGAAGCCAGTCCTTGGTTGCTGATGTTCATATTGCATTGAGCATACGTTTTGCAGTCCTTGCATTGCCATATGCCAACATGCCACAGAGTTTTGCACTAGCAGGTTTTAAATTGCATCAAAGAAGCTGTCAGAGGTGAAGCTACATGTTTTGACAGCTGGATAGTAGACAGCCGATGTTTTAGACACCTGGGAAGGCCTTGGGAGTCAGTTTGCAGGCAAAGTAGCAAAGTTATTAAGAATGGTGGGATTTAAACTGTGAAGAAAACCATCACCATTCTGGCTTGCACTTGATTCTTGTTTTGCAGGCTACCTGTGCAACGACATGCTGTTTCTCAGTACCTGGTGAATTCCACAGTGGTGGAGTCCCACAGTATCAGGGAGAGCATGTAGCTGTCCTGCTTCACCTGTACTCTCAGTAATTACAATTCTGGCCTGGATTTTATACTCTTCAGCAGGTTAAAGTTGGAAGGGTCCCATTTTGCCTTCTGCTTTGGCTAGTCTTCTTCTCCATTCTTCTCTGACTAGCCTGCAACCCTGGTTTGCAAAGACTGCATGTAATAAACTAAGGTGATTTAAAGCAGTTGAAGATATTGTTACCAGTCCCATTTTACTGGATTTGAAAATTCAGCACTAAATCTCCACCGACCTTGTTTTGCTGGGCTTTGGCAAACCAGGGTTCCTACCTGAAATACATAACATTTGTTGCACAGATGTAAGAAGTCCATCTGTGGTGACACATACACACACAATCCAAACTCACTTTCTGAGCAATTCATCATCTTAGTGATTCTTTTCCTTTCCTTGTTTTCCCATGGAGATGATTAATTCACTTCAAAACTTATTCCTTCATCTTGAGACCTAATGCAAGGCTTGTTTAGGAGTAGCCCTAACCAAGATATGTGAGGACATTTGTAGCTGAGCCAAGAGGCCCCGTTCCAGCTCCAGCTGACATGCAGCCCTAACAGCTGATCCAGACACCTACCAAACAGCTGGCAGGATGCGGCCCACAGCTGTTGTTAGAAAAAATGACAGGGAATGGTGTCTGTTTAAAAAGGCAGAAGAGAGAGTTTAAATCCTATGACCTAGGGACTAGCAATACACAAAGGAAGAGGTTTTCAGGCACACTGTGTTATACATATGTGTATGTGCATATGCACACACGCTTAATTGCAATGGGAATTTGGGATGATAGTAGCCTTTGTACAGCTAGTTGTGTCAAGGCTCTATGTGTTCTTCAGCTCCCAATAAGAGGATCCCCTTGGGATCCTCCCTCCATGTGCAGGAGAGAAAAGCAGGGGAAAATGGCGGGGTCGGTGTGTGTGGCTGCTCTAGCTTTTAAGGGTGTGGAGTTGCATTTGTGAAGTTGTTTCCTTGCGTCCACATGATGCAAAGTCACATCAAGTGCTTTAATAGATCCTTTGTACATCAGGTAGCAAAAGAGACTGAGGCCATCTGTCTTGCTGCTAAATAAGACCACAGTTAGATCTCAGTTGCTTAAGGTCAGATTTGAAAAGAAATTTAGGAGCCTAGAAGTAATGTGCTGCAATGCTTGACATTTAGGAGCCAGGTCTCTGGAGTGTGATCCAGAAATTGAATGTCTTTGCTCCTTACATGAAGTCTGAGGAGCACTGGTGTCTCCAACCTGCTGCCCAGACAGGAAGGACATGCAGCTACAGATACTCACTGAGGAAACACTGAGGACAGTGGTGTGGGTGAAGTCCAATCTGTCCAGATGCCCCACTCCAGATAACAGGGAAAAGTCAAGAAAAATATTGTACTGACTTGATTTGGAACCTAAGCTGGTTTTCTCCAAGTGAGGTCTGACCATACACTACATTGGGCTGACATGGGATTGTACATAGGTCATATGTGAAGATACATCCATCCGCAGCTTGCAGTCTCCTGTACTTTCTCACATAAAAGCTTGAGGATTAACTGCAGTCAGAGACGGAAAAGCCCTCTTAGCTGCTGAACCCCAGCCCCCTGCAGTATGGGATTATCCTCTTGGTAGATCCTGCTGTAGCTCAGTCAATAGGGGAAGCAGAAAACCAAATGAAATGAGATATTTGGCTTCATGGAACTCAATTTGGAAGCTGCACTTTTATGAACATCTGGTAATGCTGCCTCCCACTCATAAATGTCAAATGCAGGACCCTCCGTGTCCCTTTGGTCAGGATCTTCTTCTGCTGCAACACTTTAACCAGGGAAGAATTTAGAGCATTTCCTTCTTCCCAGCAGGTTAGAAACTGCAGGCTTTTAAGGAAAAAACCGGTCTGTTTCCCACTACTTTAATTTTACTTTCTGGTCTGAAGGGACTGTTTTATATCTTCTCATTCATTAAAAGTCCTCATGCATTTTCCTGGTCTTTGTGTCAGAAACAGATTTATCTTTCCTTATTATATTCTTAAATTTCAATTGAGTCTGGAAGGTAATATCTTTCTGTAAGTAACTGTAGGTCAGAGCTTTTACTCCATTATATAGCAATTATTTATTTAATTGGAGTTTTTTGAAAGGTTTAAATCAGGAAGGCCAGCTGGAGGCCTGTGGGTTGGCTCTGGCCTGTGGACCAAATCCCCACAGAGGAGACAGGGACATCTGTTTTGGCAATGAATATACTGCCATAATTGCAGCTTGCTCCAATGACAACCCTTGATGGACACATGACTGTTGTGTAGACATGGGAGAACACAAGGACCCCTGTGTACGAGCTAAGTCTGGCAGTTAGCTCTGGACCTGGTCTCTAATTTGGCCTCCAAAAGAGAGTCATGAAACTAGGATTTGTGTCCTATGGCTGGCAAAGTCAGATGATCCAGATTAAATCATTTGTCATCCTAAATACGATGAAAATTTAACAACTGTTGGCATGTGGATCATATTGGAAACCAAGGGTGGGTTTTAATACTTAGGCTACAATGGATTAAACTTAAGTGGTTATAGCCATAGCTAACCTTAGGGCAACCTCTTCTCCTGCCATGCATTGTCCTGCCCATGTGTGCAGAATATCTACAAGATTTCTACCTCAGCACAGAAGCAGCAGAAGACAGCATGTCCCCCTTCTTCTGCTGTTGGGATACACAGACAGTTGGCCCCAGCCTCAAATTCACTGAAATCAATGTTAATTGACTTCCATGGGCTTTGGTTTAAAACTGCTGAAGATAAATATTGCTCAGGGGAAAAAAAAATGCAGCCATTGCTTTCTTCTCAAAGGTAAAGATCAATAAAACCTTGTCAATGAAAACAGCCACAGGTACAAGGGTTCCTAGTCTGATGCTAGTACAGTGATCCCTGACTGCGTAGGGTTGCAGTTCCCAAAGGTATTTTCCTTCCTTTCTCACCACGAGCAACCATACTGTAAGACCCTAACGAACTAACTTGTGAGGTCACTAGTGCAGTGGGTAGAAGTGAAACAAATCCATGTTACCAGACTGTCCACAAGCGTTTAGCTTCACATTTAACACTTCACCTTCTGTTACACAAGACTACCTGTGTGGTATCTCTGGTTGTTCCCTGGAGGCTGTGATATTAATGGCAATACAGGCCTCCACTGGAAGTACATAACCTCCATTAATGAGCTTCTGTGTATGAAAAAGGGAAGATATTCTAAAGGACAAAACATTAACTTTCTTACTAACAAATTTATGCAGAGATAACCCAGATGAAATGGCTGCAAATCAGCTTACCCAAGAATCAGCATCTTCTGTATTTTTAATTTATCACTTGTCTTAAAATAGTGTTCAGTGGTCCTAGCCCAGAAGAGGGAGTACTTAATTAGAGACTGCCCTTGACTTAGAAAGCTTATAGACTAAGTTCAGATGGTACACAGTGTAAGAAAACTGCTAGAAAGTCCAGTAAGATAACCTTGCTGTAACTCTATAACTTAAGAAATGAGGAACTGTTTCTGCATTCCTCATTTCTGCGTTCATGAGCAGGGCTCTTCAGAATCCCATTAGCCAGTGTTGTTGCTCTTTCCCCCTTCCCATTTCCCAGTATTGGCTGTAGCTGTCTAAAATTTGGCTTAGGCTAAAGATATGTTCCTCCTGTACCTTTCTCTCAAACAATACACACACCTGGCTGAACCTCCTTCCCGAGTGGGAGTATACTGCATATACTAAACAGAGTCAGCAATTAATGCTCTTACTGTTCTCTGAAAGCTACCAAGGAGTTTTCTGGCTGATGCAGCTTCATTTCCTTATGGGGAGTGTCTGTAAGACACAATCCTGGCACACCATTAAGAAACTCTAGTGGCTAATTATTCTTCAACCAGCAGTCCTCCTGCTTAGGTGAAATTTCTCGTCTCTCATTGTCTGCTGCTACTTGAAAAAACATGGACCAGAACACAGAACTGAGTGTTATTAAATTTTAATGCAAAAGATTATATTTTTAGACAAGCAATTCAGCAGAGTTTACTGGCCTAATTCAAGGAGCTCTGCTGAAGTATTTTATTCAATATTTCAACATTTCTTTTCTTGACCTTTCTTAAGCACACTTCAAGAAACTTCAGTGTTTCCCTGGCAAACAACCTGCCCCAGACCTGCAGTAGAGGACATAGTTCAGCCCTGTTCATCAGATTTACCTTAACAATGCAGCTGTGTTCTGCCATAGAGCATTTCCAAAGTGGTTTCCATGGATTAATTTATCCTCCAACTACTCCATGGCAACAACTAGGTGACAAAAAAGAACTGTGGATATTTTAATGGTAGCCAGTACAGCCAATGACATAACTCCAAAAACTTCCGTGTCAGGAAAGTACATACTGATTTCTCCAAAGCATTTTTGCCTAATAGACCCATAACTGTCTACCAGGAGAAGTAATTTTGTTGTTCTTGTGTAGTTTGTATGTTTGGTTACCTACATCTATCTGTCTTCAGTCTTCTAATTTAGACTGTTACCTCTTTGGGATCTGGACCAGCCATTTATTCCCTACCACAGCAGACTCATGAACAAGACCAGGGTGCTTAGGCACATATGTTTATTTAACTAAAAACAGCTGAAAAATTGTCCTATGTTCCTGGGACATCCTAAAAGAGAATAGGAGAATATTATTATTATCATGGCTGCCAGTAAAAAATGAGTCCTTTAAAAAGTGCGTTAAAAAACACCCTTTAAAACACAGTTAGAAGTTGCCTATCAGCCAATCACCCCTTCTAAATGCCTATGGCAAAAGTACTAATAGTGACATATACATAAAAGCTTATAAGCGTATATTCATATAAGTTTTCGTTATATCATTACTGCTCCATATGTACAAGGGACAATGATTTTCGTACACAGGCTTGTGTGAAGCAGCACTGAGATGCGATGACCTACACTTCACGTTGCTTCCTTGCCACCACACAAACAGTCCCTAGATGGTTTAGCCTTATGCACAGCATGGTGCCTCTGTAACACTTCAACGTTGAAGACTTAAGTATATCTTCCTATTAAGTTAGTTAAAGCTGCATAGGTTTAAGATCACAATCTGCTAATGGAGAGACATCAGGTATTATTAACCATAAAACATGGAACTGATCAGAACTGTCAGTATCTTTATATTGGATAAATTTTGGTAAAATCATAAGCAATTTTTTTGCTACTGTTTGGATAACATTTACACTACCTATATTATTCCTTTCCAAACTATAAGTAACCAGGGAATGATTTGGCTGGGCTGATTGAGGATGTGGGGAAGTGACAGTGTAAAATGCTAGGCTCTGGTTGGGAGGGAAAAGGCATGGTCAGATTCGCGGGAGTGGGTGAAGTTCCTGGGCTACTGAAGTTCCACTGAATACAGAAAAACAATCAAATAGATAAACACTTGTTACTATTTTTTTTATTTATGTTGGAGCTTACATTGGCCTCTTGCAGCTAAGAGCTGTACATGTCTCTAACATCTCATGAACAAAGAATAAGGTAGAAACCAACATGAATATAGGTAGAATGAAATCCTGAGGCAGTGCAAGTTATAGTACTGGACATAGTAGCTGACTTTATGCCGTTTCAGTGGCAGATTATTTAAAAAATTACATATTCTTATGATTATTTCAATGCACAGTATGGTAGCAAGGTCCTGTCTCCCCCTTTTCCCCCCAGTCTTACTTTGGAAGATCTATATATTTCTGCTTCTCATCCCAGCAGAAGACAGAGCATGAAGACCTATAGAAAGATGCTCATTTAGAATAACATCAATGTTATAATTTCCACAAAAGACTCAAAGTTGGCATGAGTTCTGTAGGAAGGTCCTACTTGGAGTGCTGAAACTCTTTGTGACAAGGCTCATCTAGCCATACAGTTTAAATTTAATCTGAGAGATCACATTATCGGCAGCATGAGAGCACTAGGTTGGAGAATGGATGATAAAATGTATGGACAGCTCCTGTTGGGTAACTACTAAGTGATTACGACTCTTCAGCCCAGAGAATAGGCAGTAATGATAAAAGTCTGTAAAATCATAAGCAATACAGGGAAAGTGAAAAAGTAGTGATTCTTCACTGCCTCTTGCAGAACAAGAGGATGTCATGTGAAAGTATCAGGAAGCAAGCCCAGAGACAACTCTTCACACAGCATATTGTTAAACTGTAGGACTGCTCCCCACAGGATGTGGGGGATCTGGGTTCAGGAAGGAACTGGACCAGTTCGTGAAGGAAAAATCCATTGAGGGTTATTAAATACAAAAATTCTAAGTCTGGTTTAGAACATCACTGAATTACAAATTATTGGCAGCTGGGATAGTATTCTGGGAAAGTATCCCTGAATACTTTCCCTAGCTCTTCCACAGGGATCTACAACAGGGCTAGACTGACCTTTGGTGTAAGATGTTGTAGCTGCTCTTGTGTACTTACATCACAGAATTAGTTTAGACTCAAAGGAAGAAGTGCCCAGCTTGTACGACGATTGTAAAACCATACATTTCAGGATGTGTCTCTTGTGTTCTGCTTCAGAAAGCTAGTCAAGCCTGTAGGCAGCTTCCTGCATACATTTAGCTCCATTGAAACTAATGCCAAACTTAGAGCTCATGTTTAAGCTAAAACAGAACCTAAACTCCAGTTTCGAAGATGCAAGTGGAAGCATCTGTGATGGGAAGTATCGTTCTCAGTGTGGATGCTTACAGAACTGTATTGTATTCAGCTACATATAAATTAAAATATGACCAAGAATTGTTCTTTTAAGGGCCTTGCTGCAGCCCTGTGTATTTGTTTTGAAACTTAGAAAGCTATTTTAAACAATGAACCTGGAAGATAATGTGGTTAATCGTTGGGTTATGTCAATGTCCCTGACAAAGCTTCTCAGGTGAAAAAGCACCAGTGGGTTTCTCTTCTTTAACTGAAAACTCAACCATGAAACCTAGTGCAATTCATCATCAAACAGATTTTTCACACCTGTTCGGAAAAGGTAAAAACCACCAAGGAACCATCTGGGTGTCAGAAGCAGCATCTGGAGTTGTGGGGACTGCTGATTCACTGCCTAACTAGGAAGCAGAGGTGCTATTTTTTTCCTAGGCTACTAACCTATGTTCCACCACTCCTTTCTTGTGCAGTTGAGAGATTAGTCTATCTTTGCCCTCTACTATATCCACCAGGAAGAGGTCCGCGCAGTGTGCAATGACCTGGGTGCAGCATTGTTAACTGAAGATAGCGGTAAACAGGCATGTTGTTATGGCTGGAATCTGAAGCAGAACATTTCCTTTCCCTCAAAGCCAGAGCTGCTTAACTTCGGGACAGGCGTGAACAAACAGATTCACCTTAAAAAAAAAAGTGTGAATGCGTTTTTTTATTAATTTATTTTATGCATTCCAAACAATGGCAACCTGTATTTCATATGTTTTTTATCTCTCTTCAATTGAGATCTTGACACTTTAGATTAAATCTTTGATTAACCCAAACCTGAACCCATTTTCTCAGCATAGAACAAGGAAATTCTCTCTCTTTTTTCCCATACCTTTTTGGATGGCTGGTAATTTTCTATGTCATTACTGTAACATTTTCCAGCATGTGCAGTCTTGCAATATCACCTCAAGCTTTTAATTCCACCCAGAAAAATAGATTCAACTCAGCGCAAATTATGCCAGATAATGTGTCTTTTCACACAGGATAAAAGAACAGCAAGTGCAAACAACAAGAACTTAGATTGTTTATTTAACCCTACACAGTGTTTAAGGCTACAGTGCTTATTATAATGGGATCCTGCAGACAAAAACATCATTGTATTTTGAAGACATCAATAGAAGGCATCAGATTTGGGAAAAAGTCAAGAGCAGTCAGTCAGTGCTCTCAATGCAGAGTAATTTGGATAGTGTGACTGTAGTTATCTAATCAACTATCTAATTTAAAGGCCACTAATTTAGGTGACTAACCTCAGGGGGGAGAGGTGGCAGTTAGGAAGCTACCTCTCCTAACTCTCGTGTCCTGTGAATTCCAGATTTTAGGGGGGGAGTTAAACAAACATTAGAGGTTGCCCTTGAACCTTATAGAAACAGGGATACTCACATTGGGATTTACAATGTAAGATATTCTGCTGTGAAATAATAACCAAAAAAGCATGTAATATTGGAGTATTAATCCACTTGCTATTGTTATAAGTTTACCAACCATTGTCATCAATCCAACCTCTGATTAGTTATTATTACCCTGATTTGTTTAGTGATGGGCTGTCTGATAAAGCCTTCGACTTAAAGTTGGCTGGTTTCTGGAAGATTGCTATAAGTTATCACAGACAACAGGACTCGACATACTGAAGAAATTGAGTGTGATATGTCTAGGATTGTTATGATATAATGTATTCATTTGCATATTTTGTACTTGTCAGAGTAGATGAATTAATAATGATCCTGTCTGGCCTATTGGCAACAGCATCTCTGTGGAACAATCTTCATGTAATTTCACTCATTCAACTCTAAATTTTAGGCAGCCAACATTGTGAAATTTGCCCATTTTTTTTTTATTATTCTAGATATTTTTAGAGCAAATAGTGCTGTTGTTTTACTGTTTTTTTTTTTTTAAGTCTCTTGTTTGCATGCTGGAAAAAAAAAGCTCTACTTGCATCTTTTCCCTGCAGAACCAGTCATGCCGTGTTGTAATAATAACCAAATCCCTCCCCACATCAATGTCACAATGTTTGTTTTAGCAATCTTAAGTTCAGCTGCCAGCTGTTCTGTTCTTTGGATTTTATTGCAGGAAGTATAAATTCCCCTTGGCTTGGCTGGAGGAGCTTTTAGAAGCCTTTGAGTGAGGGGGGAAGGGTAACGGAGGAGGGACGGGAAAGGAGAGAACAGCATGTCTATTTTTGTTGGGGCGGGGTGACAATCAGTTAAGGACTATTAATCTTGATGGCCTTGATGTTATAGCATTGCATCTCTTTTTACCATTTCTTAATCACTACAGAGTAATAACATCTTCAAAATTTATTGGGACAATTAGAAAAAAGCACAGTTCCTTTGACCCCAGCTGTTTCAAAGACTTCTATGGCTTTCTTTTCTCTCTCCCTTTTTTTTTCTTCTTCTTTTTAAAGCAAGAATAATCACTGGACCAAACTTTTTCTCAAGCAGTTCCTACCTTGAGATTTATGTCAAGTTGCAAGTTGCTGATAACATGATAATTGAACTCAAAAAGAAAAGAGGAATGTAAACATGAATACTAGTAACATAGCTACCTTCATGAATTCAAACTTGTGCTATGAACGAACACCTCACCTGGGTAGAGAAAAAAAGTCCCTCCAGTTCTTTGTCTGCAATTTGACCCAAATACTTTTTGAAGAGGTTGGAAGAAAGGGAGGGGAATTTAATTAAAATTTCCCTTTGTTTACATTCCTAGTGGCACTTGAAGTCAAGTGACACTGAAACACGGTAACAGAGGTTGCTTCTTGTCTTTTATCAGACCGTGTACTGTCCCACGTCCATTCTTCATGTCATTTCCTCCTTCCAGTTCAGCTTTTCTCCTTTTCAGTGCACCCTCTTCTATTTCGTTAGAAATCTGTGAAATTTGTGTCTCTGAATTTCTCTCTCAATTTTTTTTCCCCCCCCTGTGTCCTATGTAAAAATAATTTCCAGTGTTCATTTTGGCTCTGTTCCCCACGCTAAAAGATACTTCACTTCTCTGCTTTGGTACCAATACAGAACCAACTGCATCTATCATCTGGTTTGTGATCATTTTTACATTGACTCTTTATAGCTCCCATGTCAGAGAGAGGGAGAATTACGCATTTAAAGAGGAGAGGTGAAACTCATAGTTGAGAACATTAAACACCTAAATGAGACAAATAAGTTATGAGTGTAGTCAACACTGCTTCACTAAATAGCTATCCAAACGAGATAATTATCTCCAGAGGACTACTCAGCCCGGCTAAAACTTAATCTAAATTGTCAGCTACTATCTCTTTCCACCATCTCTATAAAATATCTACAGAAAAAGAAGAGACTGTATTTGAACTCACGTCTCCCAAAGACAAAGACCTGGGCACATGCCAAATTGTTGTAGTAAAAATTGTGCCAAGATGCAGTTTTTGTTCAAAGAGAAACATAAGGCATCCTGGACAACCTTTATGGCTTTTTCAGAGCAGGCAAGTGAACTTTGAGTTCCCACTTTCCACCTGAGTGTCCTAACTGATGGGCTAGGGCATCACCCCCTCTTTTAGGACCTGTTCCATTTTGAGCAATAAATTTAAATTAGGCCAGAGTGAGACTGACTCTGACTCTCAGTGAGACTGAGCCTCACTAATCACCTAGCACTTGGAGACCTTGTGAATTCATTCATTCACAGGGAGAACCCTGTGAGTTCTTGCATCAAATCAGAAGTGGTGTCCTGATGAAAGTCGTCATTCCTTGAACCTAGTTAATGATGATGGAGTAATCTTGGTTCTCTCTACAGGATATTATGAAAAGTATATCCTGAAGCAGTACAGAAGCAAATGTTGAAATATCAACATTTTTGCAAATGCAATTTTTCTTTTCTAGCCAGCTTTGTTCTCATGTTTCTGCCTTAATCACTAAACTAGCTTTCTTCCATCACTGTCCCAGGAGTAGTATTATGTGGCTGTCATCTTTTTATGACCTTCATGACTGAAATCATATCATACCATATGTTTTGAGAAATACCATGTATTTTCATAATATAATACACATTGTGTAATCTTCTCGTTATGATCACATTGAGCCCCAACTTATTAATCACCTCCAATGTAAATCTAAGCAGTAACATGAAGTGACACACTACATAACATTGAGGCCTAAATAATTCACAGTGAGAAACATGAAGGACCAAAGTTTTTACTGAGGTCCTGTTGAGAGACCTAGTTCAGTACTGTGAGATCAGGATTCACATATAAACATTTCGACATCTATATACTCTCCCAGCAGTCTATGCAGATTACAGGTATCTTGAAGTTAGGCAAGCATTGTCTATCATAGCTTCCTTTCCCCTTTGTTTCTCCTTCATGTGCTCAACTACCTGGTATCGTACTACCTGGTAATCCAGCTCCAAGCCATAATTGCAGAAACTTTAGATTAGAGAGTTAACGTCATAGTCTGGCAACAAAAACTCCAACAATATTTTATTCCTTTTTTTTTTTCTGCTTTTGAATACTATAAACTCAGCTTCCTCTACTGAAGTAAAAATGTAGACAGAATGTCACAAAAAATTACTGAAATGTTTCTCATTTAAGAAAGAAACATTAAAAATTTTGAACTGTAACATTTGACAATTTTGAGTTGCTTTAATTTCAACTTCTTTTTCCTTCCTCTCAGAAGATTCCTGCTTTTCTGGCATAAGTCAGGATCCTAATCAGTTAGTTAGATGTTATGGATTCAATAAAGCTGCATAAACAGACACTATGGAGATGGCATATAGAGAGCTGGAAGATCAGTAGTATAAATAGGCATAGTTACAGTAACTATGCAGGAAGCACATATGTGTCCATGTACATTTATTTATATATAATGTGAACAGTATTTTATTGTTGTTATGCTTTATTGAGCCCATTGATTACATTTACATAATGTCATCAAATATCTCCACAGAGACTCATCTGCATCAATATTGTTATAGCTCTAAATCACCAATGGCTTAGGCTTTACAGCCAGAGTAAATAGCTCCCTTTAAAATATGCTATAGAGAAACAAAACCAAACCATGAAATACCCCAAGATACTGCTGTCCTACAAATTTAGTATTTTGGTTACTGCTGAGAGCTGAAGTCCGTCTAGTTGTGCAGGCAAAAAAAGTTAATGGGAAAGAGGGAAAAAGCTACCATTTATAAACAGTCATGAAGTCCTGGAAGACCAATGGAGATCTCTGAATTTTCATTCAGCAATAAAATAAAAAGCAAGAAACTCGAAGCAATGCCAAGACTTCCATGAGCATGGAAATGAACTAGAAAGGTCATGATATCAAAAGAGCAGAGTGTACAAATGGCGCTTGAGAAAATCACCAGTCTAAAGGTAGCAATGTAAAACTCTTGAGCTTATTTAATTTACCAGAATGCATGCATGTACTAAGTCTCAAGACTCTTAGCGCATGCCCTTTCTGGACTTAAGGAGTTCATCTGGCTGAGTCTACCTTTGCTGGTAAGAGCTGTTGTGAAGAAAGCTAGAAGAGAGGAGGTACAAGACCAGGCAGAGACGTAGCTGTGATGCATCTGCAACATAGCACAGGCAAGGGCCAGTGGTAAAGCCTCGGCTTAAAAGCAAATCCCAAGGGAAAGGAGGGACAGGCTTTCACTGCTAGTTCTGGGGGGTGTGCTCAGGGCCCTTACACTAAGGGGAAAACGGCATGAAGAATATAAAGCCCTATGTGTACTATCTGCCCTTGGTCCACATTCACAAATGTTGAACTACATGGTGCTTGGTGAGATTTACATTAAGAATGGTAGAGCCATTCCCAGCTCTGAATCTCATCATTTTCAACATCTAAAGCTAGGAAGCATCAGGAGTGGTACTGGTTTAGTGAAGTGGTCCAAAATGGCACTGTATTGTTGCAAAGTTCATAATTTCCAGTGAAAATAAAAGCTTAAAGTGTTGCAGCTTCTGTAAAATGAGTTCAATAGTGGGTACTTGTACATTTACAGAAGCCAGGGCCATTTTTGTGGCCATTTGCTGAAATGACATTCATGTCTCTCAGGTGTCCTTCCAGGGGAGCGGTGGGTTTCAAGCAATGCTGCCAGCAAATATTCCCTTCCTGCACAGAATCATTGTAAAATGAATGAGACCCACATACACATTGACATGAGGCATCTGTCTGCAGCATTTCGTACAGTGCTTGAAACTATTTTCTGCACCTTGAAAGTCAGAAAACATGGAAGAAAATGATCAATTTAAACCTAAACACATAAGTTAATGTATAAGAGAGTGCGTGTGTGTGTGGGTTCAACTGTATATGTTATATGCATTTTATGGGGTGTAGAGGACTAGCTATTTGAAAATAGTCAACTTTGCCTGACATTTCATACTGTAAGTCTCTCATTTCAGTACTTTAGCTTCTCCAAGGGTAAGCAATTTTATTTAAGTTTCTAGACAATTCTCTGTTTCAGGAGATTCTTTTTGTGAATATGTCTGAGAGGGATTTACTTGTAAGTCCCAGCAAAAAGTGGTTCAGTTATTTTCATGAAAAAGATTAGAGGAAAACATGCAGTTTTGCCCCTACTGAACCATGTTTTATGGAAACCATGTTTTGAAATAAGTGTTTCAAATTTGGCAGTTTGTGAGCTTTGTTAGTGATAGATCTCTTGCTGCTGTCTCATTGAAAATCCCAGCATAAGTAGCTAAGCTATAAATAAATGAAAAATCTTTGTTAACCAATGCTCTGAATTTTATTTTGGGCAGGTCACCTTCCAAAGCCTCTCTCTTCACTGAGCTCATGCTAAGCTGGTGCAGCAGGAGCTGAGTACGCCTCTCCCCACAACTTCTGCTCCACACTCCTTTGTCAGTGTGCATCAGCACTGAGAGCAGCAACCCTCCCTTCTCTGGTCTAATACCCAAATCCTGGTGTGGTGAAGGGGGGGGGCATCTTCCTTCAAATTCTGATGGAATGAAAGCCAGACCAACAGAGATATGATGGCATCATACCGATACAAGGAATATCTCTAGATGTACCAGTACAACTCAGGCAGTGCCTTCTAGTCTGAATATGGCTGATGAACAAATTTTGCTTGTTTTTGCCAGAACTTCAGCTATTCTTCCCTATGTTTCTTACTGTTCTTTTTATTGACCATGAAGTACTGCAGTGTGTCATCACTGTTCCCAGCTGTGAAGAAACTTGTAGTGCTTTTTCCTGTTAGGTAAATGATCCAGGGGACCTTGAGATAAACGAGCTGATTAGTCCTGAAATTTATTCAAAGAGCCAATAGGGCTCATTAAGAGGCTGTAAATCAAGAGTAAGACTGGCAGGAAAGAAGGCTGAAATGATGAAGGTTGTGGTCCAGTTTCCCTTACTGTCCAGGTGAGGAGTCTGTTCTGAGTGGCTCACAGCTATCTTCTGGCCTACAGCTTGGGCCTTCCTTTCATGGAAACCATGTGAGAGGCTGGAGAAGAGGGTGCAGAAAGCTGATGTTTCTCTGCTGTGTCATCTCAGTTTGGAGCTGGAGCATGGACAAGATGCATGTATAGACCACATATGTGCTCCTAGGCTTGAATGAAACCAATACTCCTGGGAGTATTGAAACTAGTTTTCAGAGACTGGGAGAGATGGTGTACAAAAAAAAATAGCTGGACAACAGGAAGCTAAGAAATCATGATGACTATTGTCACTTTTTCTACCTGTAGAGGGAGAATAACATCTTCTTCTCCAAACAGCTGTTTAGTGAAGCAATGTTTGCAGTGTTGTTTCATTTGGTATTTAATCTAGGTGTTCAAAGGATCTCAATCCACAACTTGGGATACTCCTAAAAGGCATCACAAACATGTAAGTGTTCTGATATCTGGGAAGAAATCTCATAAAAGCCAGAGAAGCTATATTTGGAGCAGTGTTGGAAGATGGTGTGCTAAACAAAGCATGAAAACAGATACTGATCAGTGAGGTTGAAGGGGGAAAATGCAAGACGTGGATTCAATGAATGTAATTGCTTTTGCATAGTAAAGAGGGCACATGGAAAAAAATCTGTCGTTCTGTAATTAAAGGCTATTTGATAACGTGTGCACACAAGGTTTAACTGAAGTTGTATATTCATCCATAATGATGGCATTTCCTAACCAATGGTTACCTGGTCCTATCACCTTATGGCCCTTTAAAACAAAGGGTTGGATTTAATGTATTTATGTACTCCAAAATATGCACATACCTCTAAACCAGCTATCCCTCTGCATACAGACCATGTACAGATAGGAAGAATTCATGACCTATAAATAAATAAAAAGTGTGGACAAACAAATATATTTAAATATTTAAAAAGAGATTAAAATAGTGGTTAAAACCCATAAAACATCGTGAACCAGCAATAAAGATGAGACCAACAGCATGTGTGATAAAATAAAATGATGCCTATGAGAGTTCAACTAGCTGATGACTTTCAGTCAGGAAGGAAGGCAAAAGGATTTTGAATAAGCAAATTTAATTACTAATGTGATAATGGTACATTAATAGCACAGAAAAACAAATGACATTGGAAATTGTTTTCTAAATTAAAATTTGTTATCCTATTGTTTACTTGCCTGTATGTAACATTGAAGGTGTCTGGTTATCAACAGGATATGAACACATGCTTAAAATCAAGCATGTGTTTAGGTGTTTTACTTCATGCTTGAGAGAGTGCAAACGTGAACACACAGCTATTCGTCTCACCACAGAGAACAAGTGGGGAGCACCATGTTGTTTACAAAGACTGGGGTTCAAACAGGTCAAAGGGAAAACCAGTGATAATCACTTGGTGGGAATAACTATTATTTAAAAGAAAAAAAGAAAGTGTAGTGCTTATTTTTCTTCCCTAAAATTGATGAAAAACAAACATGCCAAGGAAAGACACATTTAGACACACTATGGAAGTATCAGAAGTTAAAATTAAGTTCTAAATGTAGTGAGACATGAAATGCAAACCCCCTATCTGTAGAGTAAGCCCATAGTATCTTGTATTAAGAAGATTATGTGGGGATTAGTTCCAGTGTAACTGCCATATGAAAATATATGATGACAGGTGTTTTTAAATTACTGTAACAAGGTGGAACCTTCTCTCACAGCCAAAAATGTTGGCAACAAAAGAAACTGAGTTTTAAGGACAAGAAGCTGCAGACAGCTGGAACAAAGAGAATTCTATTGACAACAAGTGGAAGTCTCTTGCATATATTTATCAAACCCGAGTGTTTTCCATAAACTCAGCCATGTATTGTTAAAAAAAAGAAAAAAAAAAGTTTATTTCTCCTGAAACAATCCCCCCCTACTGTGTTGAAAGTTCTCCTAGCGGCACATTTCCTACCAGCTTTCCTGAGATTACTTAATATTTCCATGTTTTCTGGCAATGAGTCACAAACAAAAAAGGAAAGGAAAAGCCTCAGATGTGACCTCTGCATCAAGTTTAAGAATTTTGGTCTGGATGCAGCAGCTTAGATCCAACTCTACAGATAAACAGCACCCAGTAAGTGGCAAAGACCCACACGAGACTTACTGTGTCCCACTGGGCTACTGTCCTTAAGGCGTTTTCTAAGTAAGTCATTGGCTCACAAAGGAGTGAGCTGACTTGTGTGATGGCTTTCCCACATGGAATGACAGGGTCCAGCTCTAAGTGGCTCAGTCCAGAGTGAGCTCTGAAGCCTCCTTAAAGCTCTTAAACCTGTAATGAGACACCATCTTTGAACCACTACTGTGCTTCTGGAAAAAAAGAAACAAACAACAAAACTGGTTAAAATTATTTTTGTCAACATTTCCAACTAAATTGGTGACTTTAAGTTTTAAAATGTGAGTTAGAACCAAGCACTGCAATGAATGAGGGAAGGGAATGGGCAGTTAACAGGATGTATCCCCAGGGTTGCCCTGGTTGCGAAGGTTGCCAAGGGGGTGTATCCCCTGATATGGAAGTGGAATAATGAGAATAATGAGAAATGGAAGCCAAAGATGGAGCCAGAATCACTCATGCACTACCTATTACTGCACTAGTACATTACAGAAACTTCACCTCAATTCCACACTTGCCTGAACTTTGAGACTGTAGGAAAAAAGGCTTTTCCCCCTCTAAGTTACATAGATTTAAAGTCTCCTTCAGCATATTTGAACTGGGATTCATCTCAGCTTACTGTAGGTGTTTAGAGTACAGGTGTTTGCATCTGAGCTAGTCCTGAGCTACTTGCTTGGCTCCTGTTAAAGCTCATTAAGGTGTAATCAATATGAACCAATGGAGGCTGATTGGCATTCATTTGATCTCATAGCATCACCTATTTAAGCTGAGATAGCTTCATACACTTCAGTGACAGGTTCTTTACTGACTATAAAGGGAACTAATGATTTTCTCAGCTGTGAATACCTACATTGTAGGCATCTCCACTTAGTCAGATGAATCCCACAATGATGTCACTTTTTCTTTCTTACTTTAAGGGTATGCAGATCTCTTGACCTACCTGTTGTGGTGCACGACATGCCACATGCCAGGTTACATGGTAATGAACAAGGAACTGGCTGTTCTGTGCATTATTGCTATGTAAGGGTATTCACAGAGCCATATCCTGAATAACCCCTAAATGCTCTAAGCTTCATGGATGAGAAAAGCCTGTGATGCTGGGCTGGTCCCTGGGAACGTGCCTTCCAGCACATCATCTTTGAACCCCCATTGGTGCTGGGAGACATAAGCTGTTTGCAGGGCCTTTCCGTAACTGCTGCCTTCAGTATGCTGTGAATACAGAAGGTGCCAGTATGGGCAGAAGGTGGTGGAACAGATGAACCTCTCTTTCACAGCATGAGGCTTAACACAGGTTATGTTGGATGATATAAGAATCATATAAGAAAAGCTACACTACAGCCTTATCTTATCCCTGCCTCTAAAAGACCAGTAAGTCAGTCTGGAAGAAAATAAGACTGCGTAGGGGTTGGTACAATTCCTATAGCAAGCATTATGGAGAGGTTGTCAGTCATACACAGAAACATGCCCACTTAGAATTGCAAGATGTTGCACTTGGCCTTGTTGAATTGCAATGTTCACTTTTCCCAGTCTAAGAGAGGAGTAGCCCACTTGTATGAAAGATTTCTTAAGTACAGACTCCAAAAGTTGTTTCCAATCCAGAATATTTACGTTCACATGGCTCGCAAGAAATCTGCAGAAAATGGTAGTTCAGAACCTCTTAGTAGGAGCTGAGTTTATGAATGTTCTCCAGCATCTTCTCAGCTGACCTATATCCAACAGAGGTATCTCCTACCACCTTCATAGTACAATTACATAGGAATAGAAGTCCTTTGTTAGAGTGTGAAACATAGCAGGAAAAGGTCTCCCTGAGTTTCCATGCTGCTGCACATTGCTGAAACAGTAACAATGATCACACAGTGTAACACACCCCACACTTAAAACAATAGCTTAGAGAAAATTGTTTCAGCAGAGCTCGAGTAGAGCACAGATACAGGTGTCTGTTTTGGAGGTATTTACCAGAGCAGAGCCCAAATTAGCCTAGGCTGACAGAGCTTTGCTGAAGCCAGCAGAGCCATCTGATTTACACTGCTTGAGTGTCTGCCTCACTAGTTTTATTACACTTCCAACATTTGTGTTTATACATGTGGGTTCTTTTGATTTTTAACGCTTTTTGGCATCACTAACCTCCTTCAGCTAAATAGTTAAATACCTTCCCCCCTATGCACTTAATAGTATAAGTGGCATTCACAGGGTTTTTAAGAGCACGTGCCAAGCAAAAGCACTTTCCACACCACAAGAAAGTGAGTTCTTATGGTCTCTTGGCTGGAAATGTATGCGGGGGCCTTGCGTGGTGGCACTGCAGTCTGCAAATCCTGGCACCATTTGGTTTTGCATGTGCCTAGGAATGCCTGCCCTTCCTCTGCATTCAATTTTCCTGTCTCCAGCTTTATTTAGTCAGATGTTTCTCTTGTGCATCCAGTAAAACTAAACCACAAAAATGAGTAGTTGCTGTTTATAAAATCAGCACATTGTTATGTAATACAGATGACAGGAGAAGTGTGAAATGTTGTTAAATACTTGACTATAACCACAGTTCAGTTAGATCTAGACAGTTAAAGTGTAGTGGCGTCTAGGTTTCCTGAAGAGCTGACTCTAGAAGTGAGAGGCCCACTTTACTTTCAGGGTGTAGGAAACAGAACAGCTCTCACTGAAGTCTACATACTTATTCTGACTCTTCACTGGTCTTAACAAAGAATTAGGTCTACCGGTGTAATAAAAAAATATTAGGTGCATTCATAACTATAGCCTCTTGGGATAGGTAGTTTGATCTTACAGATGAACACGAGTGAGAAAAACATTGGGAAAATAGTAAAAAATACAGTTTTTGCAACATATTAATCTGTAAATCAAGAAAGTAGTGTGGTAACATAAAAGGGATATCAAATATGAGAAGAACAACAATAATATTGTCCCTAGCAAGTTTTCAAACACAACATTATTCTAGAATTTTCTCTTGAAATATTAAACTTCTGGGAAATTCAAAAATATTTCCATTCACTGAGAGAATGATCACACTGATAATACAGCAGTTTTGTTAACAGAAATATGTTTGAGTAAAATTCTTTCATCTCCTAACTCTAACAGGAACAAAATAACAACTTAGGAGTTCTGGCCACTGGGTTTCAGGTGTGGCATTCTGACCAGGAATAGCAGTTACTAAAGATATATATATTTCTTACTCACAATTGATTTTTTCTTCAGTGCTACTAGTATGGACTGGAGGAAATTTTACAAATGTGATTCCTTTACCTTATGGTGCCTTATAAACTAGCCACTATGTTTTATTCTGTAACCAAGTAAGATAGTCAAGTCTGTAAATGAACCAGAATTGCTGAAGCAAGACACCTTCCTGCTCCTACTCTGGGGTCTGTTTGACACCTCACCCTAATGCATGGGTCATAGTATGGAAAGAGCTGGGTAACAACCTTCATGTCATCTTGCATTGTTTCCTAAAACTGAACACCATACTACCTGGTAGAAGGTGTAACCTGCTATAACCCACTATTGATGACAACCACCTCATTCAACTTACACTTACCAACATTTACACTTATTGCGGTGTGTTCATATGAATAAGATGGGACAATTTCTATTAATTAACTCCACACACAGACCTATTTTCTCTTCTGGCAATGTATTATTCAAAGCAAGAAGAGCTGACTGTAAAACACCCACATTTCTTCGTAAAACAAAGAAATACCTAGAAACACAGGGAAAAGAAATACCTCCCCCAGATTCTCTTCAGAAGTTTCTTTAGCCATAAGCACAGGAATTCTGTATAAAATAAGGAAATACTTTATAAGTAAGAAGGACCTTGGGATTTGGGAAAAGAAATCCGTGATGCTCGGACATTATTTAATTTCCCTGTCCAAGGGTGTGGATTTCCTAGAAGCAAAACCCACTTGCTTCCTTTTTGTCTCTGCCACATTCATCTCACAGTTTTGGAGGTGGCTTTCAGCATGGTCCAAGTATTCAGGGACTGCCTTTAGTCTCTGGAAGTGTTGCTTGGATCACCATCAGAGACAGTTGCACTGACTCCAGTTTTACTGATACTGAGTGAATTCTTACCTGGATTTACTCAGTTTTGTTGCAGTCACCTGTAACGAGAACCAGAAAAATCTTTGATGCTACCTGCTGCTGCCCAGCTGTCTTTAGAAAATCCCATTACTAAACTCACAGAGGTCATGTGTCAAAAGCATATTTTTTCACAGAGCTGGTTCCTACAACAAGGTAGGAGCCTTTGCTTCTCTTTTACCTTGCCCTGCTTAGTCCTGCTATCTCCCCAGCTCTGAGTTTCTGTCAGTTCTGGCAGCTCCTCAGGTTATTGTGCAAGGTAAAAGTGAAGAAAATTTCAGCTCTTTAGCTGCAATTTCCACTATCCCCATGCAGAGTGGCAAACAACTCATTCCAGTGTACTTCTGTCCATTGTTCCCCCCTCTCCCTTAGAAGCTAGTAGCAAGCTCACCATTTTATGCATCACAAGACCATAGAGTTTAGGTACAGACAGATCCCATTTGAAAGATACTATTCCCAAGATCATAAAGAGGGATGACAATTTCTATCTGTCCACAGCAGCCATTTTCTACGGAAAAGCTAAGTGCTAAAATCTATACTGAACAAGCGCTGGGCTTTTTTACTTAAAAATTGAGCAAATGTTATCGCTCAGATATAACAGTGAAGAAAGAGCAAGATACAGGTGCCCATGAATGATTAGCTAGGAGTTCTGACAGGTGCACAGGTACGAGCCACCCACTCTCTCTTGCTTTCTCCAACTCTAATCCAGGGAAAATTGTTCCTTATATATATGGCAGTCTCTTCTTTCCTTTAGACATCTGAACCCAGTCTACTTCAAAGAAGATTGTCTCTGATACACCAAAACATGTAGCGAAGTGGGGTGCTTCATATAGTAGTAAGCAAGGACTGCATGCTTCTGAAACTGGTAGGGATCTGTTTTAATAATTTACCAGCAGCTGCTGCAGATTTTATTCAATCTGTTCGCTATCATTTCATGATTCTTCTTCCAGTTGTGCCCACAAGAAACTCATCTTCCTCTCCCTCTCCCCCATGCTGATTGTTTCAGTGAGCTGGAGCAGCAAGACAGGTCAAAGAGGTCTAGCCATAGGCCAATGCCGTATACCAGTGCAGGCAAGGCACCCTAAGCCCTGGTCTGGGCTGCAAGGTAAAGCTAATCCCCATGAGCCACTCACACATCTGTTTTCTTTGGGACAGATACCCCGATACTCCTGTGGCTGCCTCCCACCCTCTGGCCCTGCAGCAGACCCTCTGCCACACTCCTTTTTCCAGGAAGTACTATTAGAGATAGATGGGATCGAATGTTATCTCATATTTAATTTTTGGATAAGTGCATTATCAGGCCATCCGTCGTGAACAGAGGTTACTTTCATTTGAATGTTAAAAAAAAAAAAAGCACAAATATTTTATAGAAGAATGTTCTGGTGGGCAATTCCCCCCGCAAATTATGACTTAATATTTTGAGTAAATGAGTAGATTGTGTTTATGAAACAGACCTTTTAAAGGTAGGAAATTAGGGACCTGCACGAATTTGTGTCACAGGCTCCATTTTACAAGCTATATTTTATCATTCACAGTACAAAATGAAAATAGAGAGCTCTGTTTCATCAGTTACTCATATCCAGCCGCTATGAAAATAGTATGTTTGATATAATTCATTTGACATTTGATGGGTTTAAGGTTCCTCTGACAAGATATAATCAACTCATTATGGAGAAACAGAAACCTTCCTTGTTACAAATAAATTATTCCTAGTCATGATTGAATTACTGTGTATTCAATGAAACTGGGATGGCGGGGCTTCCAGTAGAAGAGGATATTTTATCATCAGGCCTGTGTGATAAAAGCCAGCTCAAGTCACATTATGTTTTCTCTCTTCAGAGCTCTGATTAATGAGTGGCATTGCTTTTCTAAACCAACAAATTAGGTCTTTCCTCTACATTTTTTCACATTAAAGCTGTTAGATCAAAGTATAAAAAACCTGTCTTTCCTTTTTGTGTACAAAGACTGGATCAACAGCTTGGACAGAGTGTTATTTTACTTTATTTTGTTAGTTTATTTTTAAAAATCTCACACAGTCTTTGTGAAGCAAGACTAGCTTTATGGGCGGGGTGTGAATTGTCTGTTTTAAATGAAAACCTGTGATTAATTTAATTTTGGGGTTAACATCAAATCTGTTGCACGCTCTGTTCTGCACCATTACTTTGGGGGAACAGGACAAAGTTGTATCATTTTGCTGGCATCAAAGAATTAAAAATGCATCTCCACAGGGAGCTGAGGCAATGCAGGCATCCAGGACTACAGAGCAATGCTGAACATGCTCGGGACTGAGGGTACAGCACAGTATGCACAGTCCTGCGAGCTCAGCTTCCATGATTTCAAAGGAATCTGCACATGCAAAACCTTTTTACAGTTTTTATGGCCTGTAAAATAGATCAAAATAATGTTACATGATGGAGATGTAAAAACAGCAATAAAAATAAGTCTGGGATGACAAGTTTGGGGAGCAGACTACAACATGAGGTGGAACCCTGCAAATACCACCAAAAGACCAGGTTGCCTGTTTCAACAGCTTCAAATTATAACAGTGCTTGTTAGACATTAGAAGAGAAAACTCTTGGGCCATTTTGAAGCAAAGGCACATAAATTACACAGCAGCTACTGATTGTTTCTCTAGATTTCCAGAAATATTACCTCTCATAGGAGCCACTTATTATTTCTGCATATCTAAAACATAAAAAAAGGTTTCACATATAGTTAAAAGGAAGAAGAGCAGACCTGAGGGCTATGCACCGTTTCCTTTGTTCTTCCTTGTTCATCTTTAGAAGGAAAGTGACTATTTCTTTGTTCTTTGCCATTGTTATAGGATAAAATGTATCATGTGTGTGTGACTTCCTAGATCATAAAAAAAATATCCTATACTGTGCTTAGTTAATGTTACCACACAGGGTCACCCTAAGTCCAAACAGATCAAAGCAAACTAAAAATTAACTACTGACACCACTAATATTGAAGAAAACTAGAATGATGCAATACACATAAAGTAACTTGAAGTTTCACTAATTCCACATGTGCCAGTCCCGATTCTGCTCTGTATATTATCTTATTGCCAGTTACAAGCAGTGCAATTCACCATGACACAGAGGGATTTAAAAATTAGCCTCCAGCTATTCCACTAAGTACCATTCACTAAAACGTGATGATCACTCACGGGAAAGTTTGCAAGATCTTGCAAACTGCCTGTTGAGACTGAATGGTAAAGTAATATACTCTCATGAGTCCCTGCTGCTTTTCAAAGTGCAGCTCTGTAACCCTTGGCAAAAGTCAGAATAATCTCATGTTGCCATACTTTTAACTCCCTTAGGTGGCTTTGAAAACCTCAGCATCCAATGTCTCCATCATGCTGACAGGTTTTAGTCTGCAGTTTCTTCTTGAGGGCTGGCATTCTTTGTAATTTTTCACCTCTATCACTCAAGATAACTTTGACATCTTTTATTTGGTCTTTGTTTCCTTCTGCATTTTCTCCCTTGTTTCCTGGAGCTGTGAGTCACATTTCTCACCTATTTACAAATGTATTTAAGTTTTTTTGGTTTTTTTTGCCATGGGTCAGCTGATGATGCTTGCTTTTCAGAGGGGGATGGGAAATCAAATGATGGAAGAGACCTATATACATCATTAATATACAGATTACTTATAGCACTGTTTTCCCCATTTAGGCAAAACTAGATAACCTTCACTTACATGAAAATACATGACTGCAACCTATGGAGAACATAGACTTTAATATATATGTAGCTAACCAGGATTTCTTCAGTTCATGCTTTTGTTTCTGCTGTCATTTGTCACCAGACGTGCCAATTGTGTCTCTCTTTCACCGAGCTAATTAGATCTGATAACCAATTTCTGGAATTCAAGCTCCTCCAAAACACAAGATATTTCAAAATCTGCATTGCCTAGTTCAACAGAACTCATTCTTGGCTATCACGTAGCTGTACTGTTCACACACATATATATATATATACCTTGTATATATCTTGCTAGTAGACAGAGGATACCAACCATAATACAGGTGATCAAAAGTGTTTAATTAAGACTAGGAAGTGGGAATCTGCATTTTTAGAGTGGTAGTTTCCAGCTTCTACACTAACTACCAAGTAGCCATAATTTAGTTATCATCCATAGCCTTTGTCAGTGAAACTAAAGAAGTTCCTGCACAGCTGGGAGAGGATTTGAGAGCAAGACCTCCGTGGATACTCTCTTTCCTTTGGGTGGAGGAATGGCCAGGCTGGTGGCGGGAGGGAGTCAGAGTTCATGAAGAAGGAAAAAGCCACAGCATGGGGCACAGCAGCAAAACTCATGGGAGGGGTAGAATTTATCTGCTGGTGTTGGTAAAAAAGTTTGTAGAAAAAACTTAGGGTAAAACTGGAAGAACTAAAAACTCTCTTCCCACCATCCTCTCTCCACAGTGGCCTGCCATCACAGGAAAAGCAGTTGAATCAGTTGGACAAGAAGAAATAACCTTGGCAGTGAATGCTGGAAATAAATACAGAAAATTTAAAATACAAGGAGGTTAAATCAGCTACATTGCACAAGTCTGTCTCCAGCTCATCTGCAGTGAGAAGTGCTGCCTGGGGTAACTCCTTCTGTTACCATGGGAATAGAAACAACTGATTTAGCAGCACAGTAACCGGTCACATCGGGTTAATCTGTGTGTATTTCATAAAAAGATATTTTCCCAGCTTCATGATCTGAGTTGTCATAAACATTAATCTGTTTATTTGAAAATATTCAACAACAACAAAAAAAGCACACACCTTAAAATTATTTTACAATAGGACTTGAACAATTATTTTGCAGAGGCTGAACCTGAAAAGTCTTTTTTTTTAAAGAAAAAAAAATAGAAAGAAAGCAAAGCAAGGCTGGTAGATTGGTATAGATTTTTAACTGCTTCTTGCTGAAATCTATTGCATAGACAAGCTGATGCCAATAGCAAAGCTATTTCCTCTAATCAGCAATAAAAAAATGATTAGGGATTGGCAAATGGATTCAATAAGATAATTTAAACAATCATTACTTTATAAATGATGGTTTAACTGTCCTCAATAACTGTAGAATGTGATCAGCTTAGTGCCCTTCAATCAAGGCTTACTCTGCTTTCCCCACTTGAGACCTGAGCAGATTTTTCCTCAAATCAGAAATTACTGTACCTAGAATTACAAAACTTCACATTCCTATTTCTTGAATTGAGCTTTGACTGTGGAAACAGATTATAATTGAAATGGTAGGTCTGTTTAAAGTTCTTTAAACTCCAGTTTGAGAAAAAAAAATTAAAACAGCTCAAATTCATAGATTTGGATTGTATATAATGGAATTGTTATTGACATCAGGCTGTCTATGCAATAGTTTTTAACAAGGGCACTTAAAAAGACTGGGGACCTAAAAAATTAAATTTTGGGGTTGTCCATTTAGAACAAAATCCTTTTTATTATTTTATACAGAGTATATAGGTAAATTGTTCAATGCCTTTGTAACAATATTCTGGATGAAAAACCTGGATAATAAACCTGGATGACAAACTGGGTTCTGGATGGCAAACTCATGAATTGGTTAAAAATTGAACTAGAATTTCATAGAAGAAAAGTCACCCAAGAGCTATGGAATGCAAAGGTACAGTCTCTGATTTGCAAAGTCTTTAAGCCACATACTTCAGAAGAGAAGTTCCTAGGAGAAATATCACACTGGTTACAATTTGATATATAATCTGTTATTAGCTTAGCAAAATGCTTAGCTAAGAAGTTAAGCTTTTGCTTCTGGGTCCTCTCTTTGGTGTAAACAAGGACCAGTGATCTTCTGGCTGATATTAATCAATCACTAAGGACTAATCAATCATCTCCTCCAGCCTCCCATGTAACACTTTAGCATTTCACTGACTTATCTTCAGATACATCTTTGCATACAACGCTTTCATCTCCAGTGTCAGCCAGCCTTGGTGTGCAGACCTCAGGGAGAAGAGTCCAAAACTTCTCGTAATAGTCTGTCCAAGTGGAGGATCTCACTGGCTGATAAACGTTACCTGCATTACACCTTCTCTGGCTTTAAGTCTCATGCCTTAGGTAGACATGCTTATGTCTTTTGTGAAGAGCAAAAAGGGTGTTTACAACTTACATTTACTTGTGAAGGAAGTGTGTTTTGCTATCTTGTTACTGTCAGTTTTAAATGCTGTTTTTTTTGTTTGGTGGTGCTAAAGTAAGTTTCCAGGTAGGGGCTGTGGCACAGGCTATAACACACACCAAATGTTAAGCTTGGCCCTTCTGCTGGGTGGTAGCAGCAAAGAGTGCAGGACTTGAGGAAATTGTGAAGGGGCTAGTTTTGGAGTCAAATATCCTGCTGATTATCAAGAATGAATTTAGGAGTGAGATTTAGCAGTTTTTTACATCTATCCCATAACTCTGCACGATTTCCCTGGTCCAAAGAAGGGCAGAATGGCATTCGAATGTCTGAGCTATACTGTACATCTTATGCTATAGGCATTGCCACGGTTGATTTGTGCCTACTAATAGCAGTGGGGCTGAAATCTTTTGCCTTGAAGAACAGTTTGTTTTG
>NW_008824723.1:3544589-3559850 GCF_000699105.1 Pygoscelis adeliae | reverse complement strand
TGAAAAGTCCTCTGGCAAAATTTTTAAATTAAACTCAAAACCTAAAAACTTTCAGGGTTTGTTTACATTTGGGAAAAGTCTTAAGGGGTTTTTTGACATTTTTATTTTCAGCTTGGAACTTTTTTCATTCTATTTTATGTTACTTAATTACAGCTTCTTATTGTAATGACAAATTATATTATTTTAACTTTATTTCAGAATCACTAGGGAATTGCTACTTATGTTTTAATATTTGTCCTTCTAGATCAAACTACCTCTGTTTTATTAAATTGTAGGAAACTCCACACACAGAACATAAACAAAAGGGACATGGGACCAAATTTTCTTTCCACTTTGAACAATTGTAATTAAATAGAAATTTCCTGTAGTGATGTTATAATAAATGAATATTAATAAAATTGAATTCGAATAAAATTCTAGATTTAAAATATTATGCAATTAAAATATTCTGTTTGTCTGTCACTAAAATATTTTGAAACTGGATGAAAACACGTCTCATTATGACAGAATTACTTCAGAAAACTAGAAATTCCCATTTTTCATCAGTTTCATTTTGTAAGCTCTTACCCAGCATCAGTTATACATCTAAATCTCCTAGTTGACATGGAATTTATTTAAAACATAACTCTGAGGGATAAGCTTATGAGATACACATCTCATTTCTGAGATGGGCCCAGTGGGACAGCAATTAAGCAATCATCTTCCAACCCAGTTCAATAATGGCAAATAAAGGCTTGAAAATCAACAAAAACATTACTTGAACATATTTTAATGTTGTTTATTATTAAATAAAGTTGTCAATTGTATTTTGCTCCTGCCTCTCAGGCATTCCACGAAGCCCCAACACAATGTCTGGAGCATTGCTTTTATTAACACCTTCCTCAGGCAGAAGGCTGTAAATTATTCTGCATCGTGGGAAGTATATTGTGAAGAACTTCAGTGAAAAAAATCCTTACTGGGATATTTCAAGTTGTGCCCTGTACTTATTTTTGTTGTTGTTGCTGTTTGGCGATAGAAATGGAGTCTTACTAAGTCCTGTGAATGCCCTCAAGTCCCATGGGTAACTTGCCAAGGGAATTCATGTTGCTTCCATCAATAGCAATATCCCAAGACCATCCAGGATTGCAGTTAAAGCAGCCTGGAGACTTCTTTGGCTGATTGATGTTGGGTCATCTTGATCTGTAGGGAGAGTTCCTGTGCTCAGATCGTTTTGCCTTCAGCCACATCCATTTTCTCCCTCTAATTCTGACTCCTTAGGCATTCACCCCCTCACCAAGAACAGCCAGGGGAAATCCCAGGAGGACAAGTCTGTTGGCTTTTACATCCCCTTTGTGTTGCTGCCAGGGTGCGATGTAGAGCTGGGCATAGCGTGTACACTGTGGTATTCTGCTGTAGGAGCAGGCACAGCTGCAAAGCTACTTTCCAATAAGTTGCTTTTGATTTTTTTTTTTCTTGTCTGCTTCCTGAAGAAGGAGAGCATAGTTTTATGGACTGTGTGGAATTTGTCCACTGGAAGAAAAAAAAAAATATTATCACCAAGGGAAATAGGCAGACAAAAGATTTCATTATCTTTGTCCTTACGTTACTTCCCAACAGCAGTGACAGTTGAGGGAGGCACAGAGAAATGCTTTGTTTACTTAACTAGATGTGTCAGAGAAATACAATTTTTTTCAATTAGTTTTGCACAGGATTTTTTTTTGTTTTGTGGAAAGAAAATAGAAAAACATTGAAAAAAATTTCACCATTTGGGAATGTTCCTATCAAGATGACTTTACCAATAAAATTAGTGAATTTTCCATTCTAGCTAAAGGAATAGCATTTAACCCTTCGAAAGAATAATAACAGTGACAGTTCCATTCATAGTTTTCAAGAAATATGAGAAAACTGGCACCATTTAGCTCACTGGGATCTCTAACGTAGAATTGTATCACTTTGTTTAATGAAACACGTAGTAAGACAGATAAGTGCAATTAGAGGAAAACCTGGACTTTTAAGGAGAATCGTTCCAGCATCTTTAGAGTTAACCATCTGCATTTCCTAAAGGCTTCTCTCACAAACGTTATACCCTGTGTGCCTGATGTGACCAGCCAAAGAGCTGCTTATTGATCCAGAAGCCTCATTACAACTTGTACAATGTGAACTTACCATCACCGGTCATGCCATTAGTGTAATTATCTTATTTCATTAGTGATAATGCCATTTTGCATTACAGTATATTGGCTCACTTAAAAAGTAATAAAGATTTGCAATCAGGGGATGTATTTGTTAACTTCAGAGCATGCCTCTGAACTTGTCCTTGATCATGCTAAGCGCCAGGATCTGCCCTGTGCAGCAATACTGAAGTCCGTGTGGATCTGGGAGTGGCAGCCCTCTCACACTGATGGTGTAATGCTATTTAAATAAGCATAAGGCACTGATGGCCACACTTGGCTTCCTGGAGGTTAGGAGAGACAACTGTATCTCTGGGGTTTGGGCCCTAAAAGGCAGTTTCTTTGTCATTAATATACCACTAACTATAGGCCAGAGCCCACTGGAAGTAATTTTGCTCCCAACATCATGGTTTCGTATCAGGATCTGACCTTTCACAGTGTGATGGGTCTATTTCAAAGCAAACAAATGGCTGTTGAGCAGGGTGCAAACACTGGTGGGCGAAACGCCAAAAACATAACGTATGTGAGTATCTTCCACAGCGGTTTCCTCTTCTCCTTCCTTTCACACACTGACTTTGAGTAAAGCAAAATGGAAATTCCTGTGGAGACTAGCAACGCTGGTCATCTGCTTAGGTGCAGAAATGTTAACTCACCTCAGGCTATGCCTGAGGTGTTTCATTGCAGGGCAGTAGAACTGGTGGCTAGATCCTGAATATTTGTTAATCTTAGTAGGTAACACCCATTCTCAGTCAAGCAGAGGCCAGCAGGTATTTTCTACTCCTCCTTGGCCTCCTTCTTTGTCCTCCCATCAGTGAGTTCAGCAAGGACGCAAGCTCTGGGATGGCTCCATCTCTCATACCTTTTAAGAACATCCTCTTATAGGAGATGCTTTTGCAATGACAAGTCATCATCAGACACCTGCAGCACTTGGGCTTCCAATCTCAGATCACAAAGCCTACTCGGGTTTGGCACTGGGATTGTTAAATATGTGAATACATCAAATATATTTTCATACATTTGATTCACCCTTATGCATTTTACACTGGACAAGCTGATCAGTGTTTTTCAGCCAAGCAAAAAGCTAAAGTATTTGGAGACTAAATGGGAAAACTGTTCAGAAGAAAAGCAGAAATCTAGGATGACAACTGAAAACATATGCTGTCACTCTTTTATCCTTGCTGTCAGTTATGAAAACACCTCATAGTCCTTCCCTGCCATAGATGACAATCAACTTTTCTTAACTTTGCCTCAGAGAAAAAGTCTTTCAGAGTGGACAAAACCTGGGTCCTGTCTTGCAGTTACACACAAAAATAATTCACATTTTAAGCAGTCCCTGTGGTCTCTATTTTTGTTTCTTCTAACTAGTTAGTATTAATGGAATCTGCTGCCTTAGCTCTTTTGATTTGTTTTTAATCTTTATGACAACATGAATAAAATAACGTTTCAGATTACTTATTTCTGACCAGCCCTTGGAAATACACTGACACCAGTGTGTTGTTTTCATTCACTTGGCTTTTGTTCCTCAAGGATTGCCATCAAAACCACAGTTAGTAGACTGGGGTATCTCAGTTTGTTAGTTTGGTCAGTCTCAGGCATTTGGCATAGCATGTAAGGGATGCAAGAATTGCCATCTCCAGTGTCAGCACTGAATTCTGTCTTGTCCAGTGTCCAAAAGTGCTAAAACCAGGTCTTTTAGAACCAAATATAGGTTGATTCATCATATATAATTAGTAAATCATACACAATTGTGAAGCCAGTCTGAGGCTGGAACGGTATTTAATAGTTGAATAACATTTGAAAGATGTTTTTCATCCAAGTAGAACTATGAATCATTTCTATAGTCACAGAAACATTGAATTCTACTCTTTGTCCTCAATAGTCTTGCCACTGTGATAGACAAGTACAAATCTTGCACATAAAAAAGAAATTGAGAGGCTCAGAAGTGGAAAAGAATTTATTAAAATTAATATGTAATAAATGCTTTTAACATGTTAATAACTTGAACAAACCTCTTGTAATAGTGTTCAAAAAGGATCTTTAGCCATTTCATAGCAACTTAAATTCTAAAAATCAATGGGCATCATTATCCTAACTGGAACACCATAGATGTCAGTGATGAATCTCCCTTAGCAGTCGGTAGTACAGGCCTTTAATGTAAACAGATGCTGTCCTTTCATGGCAGACGGATGCAGTAAACCCGTGTTCTAACTCCTTGACTTCAGGACACAATACAAGATGCATGCAAAGTATTTGTAGTGAAACATAAAATTAGAAACCTGAACATCCAAATCTTTTTGCTTATCCAAAGTTGTTGCCTTATCATGTTCTTATCATATGAAGCAATTGTCTTCACTGTGAAAACGTGGGATAAATACCAGAAATCATCATGCCTTTGACACATATAGACAAACACACTCACAAAATGGTCTCAGTTCTGCAGTCGATCATTTAATTCTGTATGTCTAGACAGTATCAGAGCAATACCAAACACACTGTCAGAAACAATTGCACATAGTCAGTGATGGATTAGCAGATTTCATCACTCCTTTCTAACGCTGTGATTTTATGAATTGTGCATTGTGTTTTTTGATTTGTTGTTATGAAAGATGGACTTGATAAATGCCTTGTTTGTGTGTATTTATTTTTTCACTGTAGCTCTAGCTGGAACATGGATGATGACTTATTTAGGCCACATGTGAAGATAGCACTGTTGAGGGTGACTAAGAGTATGATACATATGCAAAGTGTCAAATTTTGGTGGGGAAACAGCTGCTCATTTCAAGATCAATCTCAGGTATCAAAAGTGTGAATTACTGCTTTCTAATCTCCTCAGTCACGCCCCTAGACTGTAAAACCAAAGGCTTCATTGTAGAATTACTCCTAGAGAACCATCTAATAATTATCTGATCTTTGAAATGGATACAAACTCACCATATCCTTGGGAGCAGCAGGTAAAGGTCACACACCAAAGTTGCTTGCTAGTACACACAACCAGACACGCTGGCTATTGCTAGCTTAAAGTTATTTATAATGACTACTCAAATCTTACTGAACCATCAAAACTGTGTAAAATACTATGGTTAGAATCTAGTCAGGACCTTATTGCAAGTAACCCTGGTGAAATTAGTGGTAGATACTACAAGAGGACCGTACTATTCTGTAAGTACTTTCGTAAAAAAATTTACTGCACCTTTGCCTCCAGGATTCCACTGTATTCAACAGAGAGAGTCAGGATCCCACAGACAATGATTCAAAGCAAGAACTTTCCTTTGGTACTTTCAATATCCCTCTCAGGAGCCCTTCCCTCTGGGGAAGATAGTGGTGTGTTGTGAATATTTCATTAAGGGTCTTGCAAAGGCGTTGTAGTGTGTGCTGGGAACCCCCACACCAATGTGCAGCTATGCTTTGTAAATCCACACCCTGGCTCCCTGCTGCTAACTTCTCTCCAGAGCTGGCATAAAGCTTCTCAGTGAAGGCAAAGCTGCATTTTGCTGTTGTAGGGCTGATGGTTCAGACCTGGCTGGAAGAGCCAGGCTTGCTTTTCCCATTGCCCCTACAAGAACATGGCATGGCTGAGGGGGCTGAGACTGAGAGGTGTCATCCCAAATTTTACACATCACATAAATACTACTGCTTCAGGCACTCTCACATACACATTCTCATCCTGGCTTTTCTGCCTCCTAACATGCATGGTGGGGACAGGAGAATCGTGCTGCTGGGCTTCGCCAGTCCTGTTTGCCAGAATGCTTTCCCTGAAAACCTGTGGAGCGGAGCCATGCCCTTCTGTTTTATAAAAATCCATTCAAAGACAATGGAAGAAATATTCCAATGGATTACTTCAGCTATGGCTGAAATCACCTCACTAGTGATGAGTGCCCCTTCCTTTACAGATTTTCCATTGGTTGGGAAGAGGGTATTACTGGGAGAAAAAGATTCACCTGATTAAAGGCTCATGATATTGATTTTTGCTCATTAAGTCTTTCCTCTGAGATTTGATTAATAGAAACTACAGCCATCCAATAAGAAAGAAAAAAAAAAAAAAGAGACTATAAGAGATAAAACAATAACCCAAAGCACATGCAGGAAACATGTCAGAAGACTTTGATGTCCTGCTGCAGGGAAGCAGGCTCTGTTTGGACAGACAGTGCACTAGGGAGAGTAGGAAGTTTGCTTCTGAGTATCTCTGTCTTGTAGGAGAATTATCCGAAATCTGTGTAAATAGTGAAAGGAGGGGGCCCCGGTGGAAAGGGCAAAGTGGGGCAAGACAACTAAAACAAAGGGCCAGATGAGAAAGTAATCATTAGCTCACACTTAAAGGAGATTTGTGGGAGTGTTCTGCCCCTGAACAGAAAGTACACTGCAACTCTTTTTTTATTGTCCAAGGTTTCCAAAGGATTTCTGAGCAAACAACCATGGGTAGTTCAACATCCTAATTATAGCCTGCTCACCATCCATTTCTGAAGTGTTGCTGAGTTCCCTGGCACAACAGCTGTTTGAGCGTACTTCCCAGAAGTCTTGGGCTCCCTGCCATTGTAACGCACTTGATTTATGTCAAACTTTTACCAGGGGATCTAGGGGAGACTTGATTGTGCAGCTGATGATGGTTTTTTCCTTCAGACCCAGGAGCAGAGGGTGGCCCTTGTGCTGTTTGTGCCTGTTGGTGTTCGAGCAAAGGCCCTGGAGTCAGCTGCTCCCTGGAGTGCTCTCTGGGAAAGCCAAATCTGCCTCCGTGTGGGATGAAGAGCTTTTTCTTCCTCTTGCTAGCTCACTTGACAATGTGCTAGACTTGTTAAAAAGGACTTCTTTTTATTAGGTTATTGGAGGGTTTAAAGCTGCTAAGTACAAACCACCTTTTTTTAAAAAATATTTTTTATTTTTTAAAGAAAGAAGTAGAAACATAGTGCCAAAACACCTCACAGCTCTCTGTGGTGCAAGCCCCTGGCCTCAGTCCATGAAGTGAACAAGACTGAGTCCTCCACACTGGCAGCAGTGGGATTAAGAACAGTGAGTTTTGGCCCTATTTACAGTGCAGCTCCTATATTTTCTGCATGCCACAGAACGAACCTATTGAAAAGGTTTACAGCATGGATGAAGCTGGCTAAGGTAGGCTTTCTCCTTTTTGTACATGAAGTAGCCCTTATGTTTCCACTGTGTCAAGATTATTTGTTTCTAGGAGGCATGGAAACATGTTCGACAAATAGTGCAGGCAAAATCACACGGCTTGAAACTTTCTTGGCTGAAAGCTCCAGAGTGGGACTGTAACTGATTATAGTTTCTTTTATTTCTGAGAAGGCTCAACAATCCTTAATCTAGCTTCATAAATAAGAGCTGATCGTTACTTGCCAGTAAATAAAATTGATTTTAAAGTTGTGACTATCAGGCTTCTAGTGTCCATACCTTATTTATGAACACAACATGGGCTAAATGCTTTGCTGCAAAGGATGTGCATAGAATAAACATCTAAAATGTGCATGAACTGTGATTGCAAAGTACCATCAACCTCGAGGCTAAGTGCTCTTCTGAGTTAAGCACTATTCAATTGTTTGTTTCTGCACTCCACAAGTGGATGTGGAAACTGCATTGATGATGTAAGAATAGAAAAACAGATAAAACCTCTTCGTAGTGATTGTGTAGTTGAGCTCAAAAGTAAGAGCTGGTCACAATAGGCTGTCAAAAGCCAAGAGTCAAAGAGGTTCAAACACGCTTTTCTTTCTCAGAAGTGGACACCAGTAATATCTGTAATGGAAAGCACAGGATATGAGGGTTGGTGGCCAGACTTGCAGAAGTCACAACTAACTTTGGATGTCTACCTTGGGAAAATCTGACAACCTGATTTGGAGAAGGGAAATATTAAATGCCAGCTGGAAAATCAAACTCAAGATAAGCCATCCAAACCTGGACAAGTATCTAGTGAAATTACAGTACAGCTGGCAATGATCTGCCCTAGCATACGGAATACTTCCAATATCTTTGTCTCCAATCCTACCCAAATACCTGCTCCAGTGTTGGGTATAAATATGGACTTTTCCACAAAACTGTCACTATGAGAGATTCAGTCTGATCAGAGAAAGTGCTACTACAAGGTAATTCATTTCAGCATACTAGATTCTTATCCTTGGATAAGATCAATAAAACTTTCCTCATCTTCTTTGGCTTTACACACAGAAAGGAAAAGTTTCAGTCAGAATAAACCTCAATAATTAACTCAGAGTCTTTAATTAAATGCTAAATGTAGGCATGTATTAGAGACCGACATGGTTTGTACATCTCTGAATGGTACTAAAAATCAGCAGTGGCACCTCCATCACCAGTAGAAGGTTATGCCCAACACCCTTCTGTGAAAATGGCTACTGAAAGACAGACAAGACCAGCTGATCTCAGTAACCTGAACAGGTACCCTATGAACAAACCTAAGAAGTGAACAAGAGTAATGTTAAAGGACAGCGTTTGAATGAAAATTAGAATGTACTTTTCTTGACTTTCTATAACTGCACAGCTGCTGAATAGTAGAATGAATTTAAATCATGTAGGGATTATGCTACGTTGTTTTAAATGATGGTAAAAAAAATATTAACAGGGTATTACATTACCAGCATTGTGTATAGTGATGGCTTTTCAAATGCCACTGAAGCACCAGGTGTAGGCTACTGCTGGGGGGAAAGAGACCTATAATCATTGGTCTGTTTCAGTATGACATCTCCTTTCTTGAGTGTGTAACTTGAAACATTAATTTAGGATCATATGGCTATATATCCTTAAAATAAAAATCAACAGAGGTCACGTAATATAATCTGAAGGAGGGCAAATGGAAAAAAAAATCCTTTTGCTGTAGGAATTCCACCCGATTTTAACATAGGTCTTGGCTTATGTCTAAAAAAATTGCTAGAGATGTGAAATACTTCAAAATGTTAGGGGAATCTATCGTGGGATGCCTTTTAAGGGTGTTAGTGGTTGACCTTTGGCATTTACTGAGAATTAATATTTTTCCTCTGACAGATCAATCTTTCTTTAGTGAACTTTTGATCCCAGGAAGATGTTGAAAACACCATTTTGGTGCCTTTCATCACCAGTTGGTCCAAACAAATGTTTATCAATGCCCTGTGGCCACCCATCCCAGAAATAACCTAGGTACAAGGCAATTGATGGAAGTACCATCCCAAGTCTGACCACTGTTACACTAATCATGTGCCTCGCATCTGTGGAATCACATTAGCTACATCTCTGTAAGTGTTTTGTCAGTCCACCTAAGCCAAGCTTTCTGAATTGTCAGGTTACATCATGTTATTTTGTGAGATCTTACAGGATATATGATAAAGTTTTCTCTGCTTGAGTCAAGGCTAGTAAAATTGTCCAAAGAACAACGGAGGGTAGGAATGTTTTTTCCCATGCCATATATTTTGACATCAAATTTTTCTTGGCTAGTGAAGGTTAGTGCAGAAGAATGGTCCCACAGTTGGTGGAGAGGGCCAAAACATCCTTTTAGGAGAGAGATTTCCCAGTTCTTCTGAAGATTGTAACTATAAAGTTGCCTTTAACCATAGCTAAATTTCAGCCAGGAGAGATTAGTTACACTTGTAAAATGGCCACCCAGGTGAGGGCTAGATAAAAACTTTGGCACAAAAGTACTTCCTGTTAGAGTGGACCTGATTTCAGTGTGCTGGCTTTTGCATGTCATATATTACATGGGATAGATGGAGTTGAGTGGAGAGAGTCAAAATGCTCGGTTCTCTGATTCCAGTGAGCTAGATGACCTCTGTGAGCTGCTAGTACACTCTGAAGTAGGAGCAGCCTTAGGGCTGGGGCTGAAGTCAAGACCAGGAATAGTGAAGGATTTGAACACTTCTAAAATTGATTTCTTAGTCTTCAAAAAGTTGAAAAAAACCCTTTTGCTGATTTATTCCGTCTGATGCACAAGGGAGAAAAATATTTATATCGGAGCTTCAGTCATCCAAGTTCTGAGTCATGTGAGCAGCAATTTATTCATGTTAATTCAGTGAATGCATCAGCTTCAAAGAGATCACTCACATGACTCCAGATTTGGAGGATCAGGTCTTATTTATGTAATAGCTTGAATAGTGAGAAAACAAAGAACTGCCTTTTCTAATATTCCCTTCCTGTATAATTTATTTACATTTTTTATAAACATTGATTAGCACAGATGTTCCTAATAAGATTTTCACATCTGATCTGAATACATTTTTCTATTATTTTGCCCTTGAGAAGCTAGAAAAGAGGAAAAAAGATTCCCCACTCCCCAATTTCCTTTAAAGAAAAAGAACAGTTTTATTTATTGTATGAACAAAAAGAGAAGATATTTGTGGGTAGATCTTATGCATGTTCTTTGGCTGAACTACTTTTTAGTCAGAAACAAAGATGTAACTCCAGAAACCAAATCTTGATCACCACATGTATAGCATTACTTTACCAAGTTATTTTCATTATGTATGAGATGGAATAAATATTAAAACTAACCCTGGGCAAGAGACTTTAAAATAATTTCAAAAATAACAGCGTAAGCAAGCACAGCGACAATGACCTCATTGTCTAGCCTTCAGTATCTTTTAAGAAGCCAGCTTAATCAGGAAATGCTAGCAGGCTTTTCCACAAAGAAACAGGCCAAGGACTACTAGTGCAGCACTACAAATTTCTCTCCTACACAGCTACTGGCTCACTGTGACAGAGTTCCCTCTGTGACTGGGCTCTAGAGAAGACATGGCAAAATGGTCAGTGGATCTAGCTTCATTTGTGTACTTACAGAGTTAAAAATTAATGAAAACATTTAAAAATAGCATACAAATAGATTACTTTTACTTCCTCAGCACTATTAACTCACTAATTTGCAGGATTTTTTTTCCTGTGGACTGTGTTAATCAGGACCAAGGAAAAAGACTCCAGGGAAATTATAGCTCTTGGGTTTCATTTCTAGAAGAGCAGAGAAGTACATTTTATATTGTAAAAGTCCACTTTCCATGCCTGAAAACTTATCTGGAATCCAGCTAGGCTCAGAATATTGAATTGCAACTTTGAGCATTTATTTCTGAGGGGCAAACAGTAAAACATATTATAATGACCACTACTTAGATTATTAGCCTTCTATTGGAAACATCTGCTTAATTGCTAAATATCTGATACACATGAAAACAGCTTTAACTGTAGAGACAGTGGAAACCCTGTTTCAGAACAAGCCATTACCCTGTTGTTTTGCTACTCACTTAGGTAGACAAACATCCAAGACAAGATGAGGTCTGAACCATGGTCTGTCATTCCATATAAAGATTTTAGGATATTCTGGGAAAGTCTCAATGACTTTTCCAGTTTGGGCTTGCTTTGGAGTTCTTCAGAGAGGCATGCTCTGCTTATTGGCTTAAAAAGGGGCCTGTCTGAGGATGAATAGATTGAGTTCCTCAGGACAGGCAAACTAAAATGTCCTTGTGCCTGAGGTTAAGTGATATGAACTGAGAGTCAACCTGTAGCTCAGACTTGGTCCTCAAGATCTTCAGCTGGGCAACAGAGCACCTGGGCTCCATGTCCAGCTCTAATCAAGGGTTAATTATTCACACAAAATGAAGGGACATCATTAACAATAGTGAGAATCCATTCTGAGCCAGCCTCCTCCTTCTACCCTCACATTACACTGATATTTGAAATGGGAAAAAGGAAATTAAAGTCCATATCCACCCTTCGTTTATAACAAGCTGAAATCATTTCAGGGTGTAGAAGGAAGTGAAGCAGGTTCTCCTACATCCAGGGAAAATGTTCTAGCTGCTCAGCTAATAGGCAATAAAAGGACAGCATCTTCATTGTACATATTTTATTGGTCTGATTGAAGAAGGACAAAAAACATTTGGTGAATTCAGACTGAATACAGTTTGATCTTTTTTGCTATATTACAGACATGAAAGTTGCAGAGTACAATCCCTCATCTCTCCCCTATGCATACATACACTGAATAAAGCTTCCATTCAAAAAAATATGAATCCTGAAAAATTTGACAGCCCAAGCTACAAAATGGACCAGATCAGATGATCACAATGGTTTCTTCTGGATAAATTACTTCTCCTCTTTTGACTTATTTTTTGCATCCTGTGAAGTAGACAAATGAAGCAGGTTTTATGTCTCAGGAGGTTTGAGATTACCAATGAAAACTTTCAGAAAACAGGAAAAATCCTTATTACCATGGTCAGTTAAATTCTGTACTGGACCTTTTACAGAATTGATGTAACAAAGTATGAACTAAGAGAAAAATGCTCCTTTCCTTCTAGATAAGGATACCTTGCAGCAGAATCTGACACAAATAATCTCTGGTCAACAGAGGCATCATTCTAGTAATCAAAAAACATGGATATTCACAGAGTCATATTCTCAGAACCTTTTAAGTAGTTTCCTTAGGCTCTTCATTAGTAAAAAAGAGAGGCAAACTTCCTGCACTGCCCTCTGGAAGTCTCAGTTTTGCAGTAATAGTGCTTGGACCTGAGGCACTGATATTTAGTTTACATGCTTGGATCATGTACCTTAAGTTAGATACTGTCAATATCTCCAGGATGTCCAGGCATGACATAATATGCCATTTTAGGATCAATAAAGCAAAGTCAAGTCATATAATGAAGTAACTAGGCAGCACACCTTCATCTTCTACAAAACCAAATGAAAATTAACATATCTTTCAGATTTCAAGGAATTAATTTAGATTAATGAGAATTGAGATGAGTTTAAGCTGACTGACTCTTTGGTCTGTTACTGTTTTTATATACTGAAGAAGAGTCTTGACACCTACTCTGGATTTGCAGAGCAATGGCTTAATAGCAGGCTTAAAGAGTACTTGTAAATCCCACTGTTGATCTCCATCTCACCAGGCTGGCATTGGCTGTGTGGCCAGGTTGTGGTGTTAATGGCATTGAGATCTATACACAATACAGAGTAGTCATGAGCCTGCTGACTTTAGAAAAGAGAAAGATGACAACATTTACTTGAACAGGAACTTCAATTCAATGTCTGTATTTTTTTGTTTGAAACATTATGCTATTTCACCAGCTCAGCTCTGAATCACATGCAATAATGTGTGAAGCTGAAATTTAGCTTGTTTTAGTTTTACTGGTTCACAACTTGCACAGCAGGAGTTTGAAGTTCTAACTCAAAACCTGATGGTTAGAGGAGCGCACTGAAGTATTACATTTTATAGACATCATTGTGCTTAAATTGCTTCAGGAATACACCAGGCTTCCAGGCTTGCTAAATGGAGCGGAAAAAATAACTTAATTATGCAACTGAGGGCAAAGGCAAATTTACTTCACCTAATTTTAAACAAAGAGAGAAGAAGTAATATTTAAAATTTGAAAAGGACTCAAGATACAAGCTTCAAACCTTAGTGCTAGGGTATTTTTAAAATGTCTCTCCGTTTCTTAAGAAAGCACATCATTAAGCTTTCTGATTGTCTTAATGTTAGAAGATAAGATTCACCCTCTGTTCACATTTGAATGCAATTTTTCTTGTTAATAGCCTATTTGGGAAATTTAATGTCCTGCTCCCCAAGAAGAATGTGTAACCAAGAACAAAAGTCTCTGTACGGATAAATGCTAGAGAAAACCTGAAAGGCGTAGAATTTCATGAGTATTTCTCCAACTTACTATATTAAGAAGCTGAGGTCATGCCCAAAGAAACAACTGTTGTGTCTGTCTGCAATCCTATGCTGTTACCAGAGGCTCTGGCCTAAAGGAGTCATGGAAAGGAAGACCTGTTAGCAAACAGGGATGGAGGAATTAACTCCTAACATCTGAGAAATACATAGAGTATGCTGTTGAGTCAGAAGTTGAAGAACGAGACATGAGGATAGCATAGTACCAGCACACATTTGCTGTTTGTTTATTGTAATGCTCCAAAAGGCACAAGGACCCACTACAGTCTAACAGAAAAAAACTGAGCAAGATAAAAGTGACAATTATTTAGAACTGTGTAGTCAGGTAAGGAATAGGGAAACCTTTGCCCAGGCTCAAGATTTCCCCATTTTCCATGCATACAGTTTAATTTCTTTTTTTTTAAAGTTCTTACAACAAGACCTAAAGTCCAACTACAATAATGGAAACAAAATGTTTAGCAATTATTTTAAACTTCACTTACTACATATGGGGGTGGATCAGTTCATCTTTATGATTGAGGGATGACCACAAAATTCACAAGTGGTGAAGCACAGAGAAACCATCAGTGCCAATTACACAAGGCTATATCCCTTGAGTGAAAATAAATTGGTTTTTCCAACCACATCACATTGCATGTTTGATTTATATCATTTCATCCTCTCTCTTTATATTTATTATAATGGTTTCAATACTTTCAATTACTAGTGCTGGCTACTGTCCTTGGGTTGGCACCTGAAATAATTTTGTATCTAACTGATAAAGCATTGACAGGAGAGATTTACAACATTAGGAATAATAAATATTTGTGTATAGTATTATAACTGTTGCCCTCTGAAGATCTCAAAACACTTTATAAATGTTGATTAAGCTTCATAATTAGGCCCTTTGTGACGTAGCAAAATTATCTCACACACTATTTTACACTGAAAGATTAACAAACAGCATTTGATCCCAGCTGGTATAAGGATCTCAGCTAAAAGGAGGAAGCAGATGGACGCTGAGATCTAGCTGCTGTAAAAAGAACTGGTATGGATTTTTTTTTCCCTTAAAGTCTGGTTAGAGATGTTTAAGATCTTACATCATGAAAAAATACAAGTAACTCTTGTAAGATGGTAGTGTGACTACAACCACAGTGGAGAAACTAGAAAGGAGAGGATACATATTTTTTACATAAAAATACAGAAGTATTGTTACACTATTCGCAGGAAAAGGCAATCGTAACGTGGCAGTTCTTTAGAGTACCACACAAAGAAGATGGTCATGAATCACAGGACTCAAGGAAGACCTCCTTCAACCTCTACATCAGCTACCAGGAAAGAAAGATGAGTAGAAGTTGAAATACTATGTGGGTGTCTTCCTTCTTCTCAAAGAAATCTAAGAGAGGCTGGGGCTGTTGCATTAAAATACTTCACAAAGCATAGACGACAGTGGAGATTTTTTGAAGCATTAGTAATTTTGGAGGTCTCAGTTTTGGGACA
>NW_008824723.1:3541813-3544564 GCF_000699105.1 Pygoscelis adeliae | reverse complement strand
TGAAAATATCCCAAACTGGAATTTAAGACTGCTATATGCTACAGTGTATGTGTCTACAAATTTTTTCTGCCACTGGGAATTGTTCCCCACCAGTGCTAACACTCAGCTGCACCCAGAGCCGCTTGGGGAAATGCCTGCTGATCCAGGTCAAAATTGTTCAGCAGTTCAGGTGATGGAGATTCAATGTTGGAGAACATTCCCTGGCACTTGTTAGTTTACCAGTACACATGAACCCCCTAATACCGAGGAACCCTAAATTACGGCTCTCTTTTGAGTTACCTTGGTGAATACACAAAATTGTGTATTTTGCATAGACTTCTTATGACACACTGACGCATTCTCTGTGAGGATAAATTACGGCACAGCTAGGCAGATTCAAAGTAAAAATGTTGTTAGGAAAATACTTGGTAAAAAAGAAAAAAATTGAATACTAGTTGAGTGTAAAGAGAATACTATTACAGATATTGACCAAATTTGCCTTCAGAAGAGTAAGATGAAGGTTTCTGAATAGCATTGGGGTTCTGGGTTTTTTTCTGTCAGCATAAACATCTTGTAAATTAGTGTCAGAAGAAACAAGAAAAAATATTGTGAAAAACTGGAAAACATTCCATTAAATGAGTTACTTCTACAACTTCAGTCTCCAGGACATAGTCAAAAGAGATACGTCAGAGATGGAATTAAGCTCTTTAAGTGGCATTAAAGATCAAACAAGCCTCATTGCAAAACAGCATTTGGAGACAGCCTGTTTTCCATGTGACTTTGAATATGAAGCATCCCAAAGAGAAGCAGTGCGGCCAGTGTATTGTTTGAAACATCTCTTGTCATCAGTGAGGTTGGACTGAGTCAGGGACTTCCCTTAGCAGGACATCCTTGGGTAGTAATTACAGCTGTGAAAATTTGCAACAGGCCTTAAAGTAGGATTACGAGGTGGGTGGGAGAATGGCTTAACTGAGCAGTTGGTGGACCGATGTATCTTCTTGTCTCCCTGATGTCAGTGGGACTTTTGCCATTGATCTCAGTGATGCCAGGAGTTGTCTCATCTTATTTTGTTTTCTAAGTTTTATCTACAGTTTCCATTAGGCTGGCTGCAGTTCAGGAAAATTATTGAACCAGTGGATGGTTTCTCATAGTTTTGCCTTCCTAATTCATCTCAGTAAGACCGTTCTTAATGAAAAACTATTGCAGTCACTTTAGCACAGAGCAATGCTTTTTACTAAGGCACTTTTTGTGAGAGAGAAATATTCAAACTAGGATTCAATCCTCTTCTTCCAGAATAAATCTGTCCACCCTTTCCCTTAAGGTTTATTCCCCTCTTATAGCAGTCCCCAGTCTCACACTTCTAACTAACTGAGAATGCTGTTTTTCTTTAGGAAAGGGGAAAAAAAAAAAACCCTCAAGTTCTCTTTGAGTCGGGTCTCTTTATAAAGGGTTGGCTGAACTTTGCAAACTTTACCGAAGGGGGAACCCTTTCCCACAATCCATTTCAAGACCAACCCCTTTGATGTCACAGCTGGCTCAAGTAAACTCATTTCCTCCTTCCCTAATGTGTGTCTGATGCAATTTTGGCAAGCCGTCTTTCCCTCCTGTTACTGCTGCCTGTTTTGAAATGAGGCCAAGTGCAATGTTTAATGTGAATGTTTGGTTTGGCCTAATCATCTCTGCTTTGTTTCACTGGTACTCCGCACTATATATTTATATATCCAGACCTATCTATAGAGATCTATAGGCAATTTTTTTCCTTTTTCCCTCCTCCTTTGCAAATAATTCACACCACATGTTTTCAGTTTATTCCTTTGTGGTCTACTCCGCCCAGTTCCTAAATCAGTAAATCATCTTCATGCTTCTTCCCACACTGAATGAAAGCAAGTTCTCAATTACAGGGACAGAATAGAGTTTTCAAGCCTTTGTGGTGGATGTTGATTAGTTTCTTGGTAAAACTTGAAGGTGCTTGAAAACAGTAGAGAAGGTTTTGGAATGGCAGGATTTGCCCAATATTATACATACTGCTTTAATATCAATGGTAGTTTGAAGATGTGAGGGGCAAGTCAGGAGCAGCTTGTGAAGGAAATGACATGGCACATCAAAATTGTGGAGATCACTTGCTTTCCCTGGCAGGAAGACGTTGATAGCAGGGGGACCTCACCCACTGTAAGAAGTGGTCTGAGCAGCCCCAGAATAGGAGATGTGAGCCTGCAGGGCAATGTGAGTTTTGGGTTGTGTGTTTGATTCACACCCTTGTGGCCTCCTGCAAAACCTCTTTGACTCAATACATTTATTCAAATTTGATACAGTGATTAAAATTTGACTCTAAAGTTAAACCTGTACTAGTAAATTAAACAGTACCAGGGGGCGTTCCCGGGCCCTGGGGATTGACTGTTTATATTGCTGTACTGTTAGAATGGTCCTTGGCGTCGCTTCAGCCCAAGTCAACCCAGGCTCTTCCAAACAATCATAGAATCATGGAATCATTAAGGTTGGGAAAGACCTCTAAGATCATTGAGTCCAACCATCAACCCAACACCACCATGCCCACTAAACCATGTCCCTAAGTGCCTCATCTACGCGTCTGTTGTGGATTAACCTCAGCCGGCAACTAAGCACCACACAGCCGCTCGCTCTGCCCCCCAGTGGGATGGGAGAGAGAATCGGACGAATAAAAGTGAGAAAACTCGTGGGTTGAGATAAATACGGTTTAACAGGTAAAGCAAAAGCCGCGCACGCAAGCAAAGCAAAACAAGGAATTCATTCACT
>NW_008824723.1:3536579-3538157 GCF_000699105.1 Pygoscelis adeliae | reverse complement strand
AACTGCATTGTGCATCACTTGTTTTGTGTATTATTATTATTATTATTATTATATTATTATTATAATTTTATTTCAATTATTAAACTGTTTTTATCTCAACCCACGAGTTTTTCTCACTTGTGCTTTTCCAATTCTCTCCCCCATCCCACCGGGGGTGGGGAGAGTGAGTGCGCAGCTGTGTGGTGCTCAGTTGCCAGCTGAGGTTACACCACGACAGTATTGTTTAGAGAACAGTAGGTCCAAAGGCCATTCACATTAAATAAAAAGAATACAGCTCTCACTGTTTTAAAAGATAAGGGAGTTTAAGACTATAGCCCTATAATCCTTCATGTTGCCTGGCACATGTGCCAGAGAAGGTGCTGGGAATGGTTAATTTACCAACACAGACGTAGCCTAAGAGGCATTTTTGTGGTATCTGGCATTAAACACCTTCTTTACTGCCTAAATGCAGGAATGAATGCTTCCTTCTGCATGTAGTTCAGAGAGACATATCCTCTGTCTCTTCCTCTCCTCTGGAAGGAAATTCGGAGTATCTGAGTAGTTTGCACTGAATCACCAAATCCATTCTGAAGGACCCTCCTCCTCTTCATCGACTATAGAGAAGGAGCCAGGCTCAGCTCTCAGCCAGTAACTTTGGGATCTAAAAGACATGCTGCAGTTGAAGTCTTTGGCAAATCAGTAATGAGACAGAAAGTAGGGGTGCTCCTGAATATGGATAAATAATATTATGATACACCAACGTGGCAGGTTGACCTTGGCCAGCTGCCAGACACCCAGCCAGCTGCTCTCTCACTTCCCCTCCTCAACAGGACGGGGGAGAAAATAGAATGGAAAAGTTCGGGGGTTGAGATAAAGGCAAGGAGATTCACTTACCAGTTACCATCGCTGGTGAAACAGACCCAACTTGGGGAAAAAGGATTTAATTTCTTGCCAGTAAAAATGCATTTGTGTAGTGAGAAACAAAGACAAAACTAAAACACCACCACCCATTTTCCCCATGGCCAGTTTCACCCCGTCACTCGCTACCAGTTACCATCGCTGGTGAAACAGACCCAACTTGGGGAAAAAGGATTTAATTTCTTGCCAGTAAAAATGCATTTGTGTAGTGAGAAACAAAGACAAAACTAAAACACCACCACCCATTTTCCCCATGGCCAGTTTCACCCCGTCACTCGCGACTCCTCTCCCCCTGAGGGGCACAGGGGGTGGGGATGGGGGTTGCGGTCAGTCCATCACAGCCCCTCTCGGCCGCTCCTCCCTCCTCACACCTCTCCCTGCTCCAGCGCGGGCCCTTCCCCGGGCTGCAGCCCTTCAGGGACAACCTGCTCCCGCCTGGGCTCTCCACGGCCACGGCTCCTGCAGGAAATATCCCCCTGCTGCGGCCTGGGGCCCTCCCCGGGCTGCAGGGTGGGTCTCTGCTCCAGCGGGGTCTCTCCAGGGCCGCAGGGGATCCCTGCTCCGGGCCTGCAGCACCTCCCGCCCTCCTCCTCCTCCTCTGGCCTCGGGGTCCCTCTGCTGCTGCTCCCTCCTTGGCTTCCTCCTCCTCTGTCTGTGCCGCCTTTTGCCCTTTCTGGGACC
>NW_008824723.1:3507661-3533954 GCF_000699105.1 Pygoscelis adeliae | reverse complement strand
ATTCCCCACCAGCCCCTCCTTGTTGGTGAGAACAAGGTCCAGCATAGCACCTCTCCTCGTTGGCTCCTCTACCACTTGGAGAAGGAAGTTATCATCAACGCATTCCAGGAACCTCCCAGATTGCTTATGCCCTGCTGTGCTGTCCCTCCAACAGATGTCAGGGTGGTTGAAGGCCCCCATGAGGACCAGGCCTTGTGAGCGTGAGGCTGCTCCTATCTGTCTATAGAGGGCCTCATCCATTCCCTTTAATTCTGACCCACAAGCTCTCGGTCAGCTCCTCACCCATCCCCAGGCAAAGCTCCATGCACTCCAGCTGGTCATTGACATAGAGAGTGACAACCCCTCCTCGTCTCCCCTGCCTGTCCTTCCTAAAGTGCCTGTATCCCTCCATCCCAACACTCCAGTCATAGGAGCCATCCCACCACATCTCCGTGATGCCAATAAGGTCGTAGCCCTGCAGGCCTGCGCACGTCTCTAACTCCTCTTGTTTATTCCCCATGCTACGTGCGTTTGCATAGAGGCATTTAAGTTGGGCCGCCGATGAAGCTGCCTTACTGGCTGGAGTTCCTTTGTGCTGCTCTTTAGGCGCTCTCCTGCTGACCTGTGTTCCTTCTCCAGGCTCTGGGCATCTATTGCTGGCCCTGGCATCAAAAAGAAGGACTTACAAGGTTCAGGTCACATACAGAAGTCTATCAATATTGCCAGTGTTCGATATAAAGATCGTGAGTTAGAGCCCTAAGATTATTAGTTGGGTTTGAAACATCCTGGATTTCCTTTTTTAATGGGCACCTTTGAGGAAATAATGACCCCACTATTGCATTATAGGATGCATACAGACCACAGTCCCAAGCTCTTCTGAATAACAGGAGAGAAAGGAGCGGGAAGGTGAGAAGCTGGGAGAGTTGACAGAAACTTATTACAAAGTTATAAGGTCAATGTATTTACATGGTGCCAAGGGTTACTTCTTAGAATAAACCAAAAAATCACAGACCACTGAATACCAAAGAACTGTGATAGAGCAAGGCACTAGTGCTCTACTTCTGATCAACTAACCAAATACATTTTCTATTATCTTTAAAGTGAAGTTGTTTACATTCGTATACACTCACCATCTTCGGTCGGCATCAGGAAGGGATTAGTGTGAGAAGAAATGTGAAGTCAAAGAGTGAGGTCCTCAGCTATGAATGAAGAACATGAGTGCATATGTGTCCACAGAGCAGGAGGAACAAAAAGTGCCAAAGGAGAAATACAGTAATAGTCACTTTTAATTAGCTAATTGTATCTGACTGAGTATTTTTGATGAATCAGTCCCGCCTGTTTATCTCATTTACTTTTCATCAGTTATATAAGAATGTAAAGAGACACAGTGAATTGTTTGACTAGCCTCTACAGGAAAAAACACTTTAATAAAAATCACGGCATTTAATTGGACAATATCAGTTTTGATAATTTAAAGTAGAAAAATTATTAAAGAGCATTGGCTTTTTCTTTTTAATAAGGTGACCGTGTTTCTTTCTGATTCATGCACAGAGTATACTTAATGTATTTTAAATAATTTCAATTTCATTCTGACATCAGAACACCAACTGCAATAGAAAGATTGCTATTTTATTATATTGAATATTTTGATTTTATTAGATGAGTAATATCAAAGAAAAAATATTTCCTGAATTAGGTTCTTGGGAACTATTTGCAGCTGTATTTTAGATTTCAGCTTTAATTCAGGAAAAAAATATTGAATTTTGGAATTTCCTGCAGAATAGACATTTCTGCTTTTGACAAGGCATACTGGGAAACTCTTTGGGACAGGAACTGTTATTTATAGCAGATTTGCTTAGCACACAGTGACTGCAGTCATACTGATCACTAGGAATGGTTGGAATGGATATAGATCAAATAAGAATTTATGAATTGGTTAAATGTTCAGCAGATATCATACCTGACAATTTTAATTATCTGCTGTAGTTTTTGTAACTCCTATAAGTCAGTAGCAGTGACTACATCATCTTTATTGCCTGTTAACCATGAGGCATTTTGAAGAGACTTGCAGAAAGCAAAGCATATATGACTTTGTGATGACGTTACCTACATTTGTGAGACTGGAATCAGACCTGTGTTTGTGACACAGAAGTGGGTGCACAAATATGGTCTGCTTATGGTGTGAGGAAGAAAATTACAGTAATGTCATTCTTGTGCTGAAATCAGTCATCTTTGTTGTTCATAGACACTAACTGATCACAGCCTGTGAAACAGAATTAAGGATGATATGTGTCTGAAAGAATTTGCTGTTTTCTAACAAATGATATTAAAGATACAAGAACAAGCTGTGCAAATACAAAAAAAAAAAAAGGAATCTGGAGAGATTCAAACTTGGTTAAGCCATTTGTTCTTCAAAGAACTTAAGCCCCAGAACCAAACAGAGGAAAGTGGAAATAGCATCAAAGTTCCCGAGACCATGTACAAACATGATGGAAGAAAAATCAGAAAAACATCAGAAGAGCAAAAACAAAAATTAGATCCAACTGTAAATGAATGCAGAGCAATATTCCATAATGCATTATTGTAAGAGCAGGGCATAATATTGTCATGATACTTGATAGAAGGGGAAAATGATTGGCAGATGGAGCTGAGAAGGCTTAAGCCCTTTTTTCCTAAATTCTGATTATGACACTGGATGAACTGGCTGGACAGAATTCCATGTGTTGGGTACCTCCTACCCAGGCATTCGGAAATTCTTCCTAGGGTACTCAGGTGACTGGCCAAAGAGATTTCAGGGGAAATGTCAAGGAAGTGGAAAACAATTTCATATTATTTTGTGAAGAATTAATAATATTTTAAACCTACCTACTTTCCCCTTACATTAGGAAAGAAACAAATTATTGTTGTTGCCCAGTGGGGATGGTACAAAAAGTAACTGTCTTAAATCACAGTGAGGGTGATTTAGGTTTGGCAATAGGAAAAGGCTTTTAGCAGTAAGGAAAGTTAAGTTCTGGAATAGATTGCCTAGGGAAATTTTGATGTCTTCGCCACAAGGAAGTTTGAAAGAATATGGGAGACGAATATCAGGAGAAATTCAGACACAGTTAATCTGGCATTTGGAGTACACCTGGCTACATAATTTATAATCCTTTGTCAGATTTACCTACACTTGGTCAAATCATATTACTTTGTGCACTGCTGGGCAACTGGCAGGATACAAATCTGCTCTACCTTTTCTAAAATGTATATTCCTATACACTTATATAGAGAGAGTATGGGGGGAAATTTGCCAGGATATTGCTATTTTGACATATACACACACACATATATATGTTTCCATATATATGGAAATAGCAATATCATGACACAGTAAAATTTTTACATGGAAATGGCAGCTGCTTTTACCTACAAGAGGAATGTTTAGCGGGGCTTTCATGATGTACACATATATACCAGGGACTTTTAATAACTCAGTTATTGAACTTAAACAGCTTGGTTTATTTCAGCTATCAGACACAGCTTTCCTAGTTTCATCATGTTTCTTTATTTTTTTACCTAATGAAAAGGTGATTATTTTTGAAAATAGTACACTGTCAAAATTACTTTTGCTTTTAACTTTCAATAAGACTTGAAAACTCCCAACCTCTGCAGTGGCTTAAGCCCTATTGTGTACAGAAGCTGAACACATGAAAATCTCCAGTAGCAGCAAGAAATTCACACACATGTGGAAGAGAAGATTTGAGAATTTTGCAGCTTTGTCACTGGTAGATAAATTGATTTGGAAAAAATAGAAATAATCTGAATTTTCACCACTTTAAATTGACATCAGACTGGATCTATCAGTAACAGGTTGTAGAGAATTTCAGACTCTTCATTCACCAGATACCTCAAATTGCCTGGGCAGAACTGGCTTCACTTGATTTGTGTCTGAGCACCACCTGGTATTACTGCAATGAAGTAAGTGAATTGTGAAATTCTGAATGAAAATACGTGTTGATACTAACAGACAGCGGAGTAAAACTGTAAAGGGAAAACCTGAAATGTCACTTAGGTAACAAAAGTACGATCTAGGCAGGTTGCAGCCACTAACTTCGGAAGATCCACCTCCAAATATATCAATCCACTACAGCCTCTACAGCTGTGCTATAGCAGTGTCCAGCTGTGAGCCAAGCTTGAGCACTAGGACTTCAATGCACCGTCCTTCCTGTGAACACCCACATCTGTCTCAGCTCTCTTGTCCTTCAAGTGGGAGAGCTGGGTCCTAGACCTGTCTTTGAAGCTGAGCATCAGGAGGTCTTCTCAGCATAGAGTTTACAACCTGCCTATCTTCCCTACATCACCCTCTGCTTAGCTTTCTGACCTCACTACCATGTTGCAGTACACTATATGGATGTTAACTGTGTTTTCCAAGCTGTGGCACAGGCTCTGCCAATATCTGGATGCATGTCTTGAGGGAACTGAACCTCTCTGTATCTATTCCTTTGCCTTTTGCAAATAACAATACAGAAAGTGCTTACCCACTTTACAGGATTGTTGTGAGACTGAAGTAATTGTTGCTTGTATGTGACTTTGAAGAGGTAAATGGTAAGCATTATTATTTGAGCATCACTCTTGAGCTACAAAAAAACCCCAAACCCTCCTGCAGTCAGGGTGCTCAAAAGAAGAGATAAATGCTGTGATGAAAGAGAGGCCTTGAGCACAGATGTGAAATTGCTCTTGAAACCTGTGTGATCTCCCCACCTGCACATCTCTCTCCACCTGCTCGGCAGCCCCTGCTGTCACCGAACAGAAAACATTTGGCTTTTCTGCCAGTGCAACAAAGTGAAACAGTGTGCACTAAATATCCTCAGCCCCTCCTCTACATCTGTCCTTACCAAGTCTGATATATAGACTGTGTGAACCCCTCTGAGAACATTTTTCTTACCTCCTGAATAGGTGTTGTAAGAAATGCTATGGAATACATCACCTCACGGGAATCTGTGTGTGTTCTTGGTATGTGCAAAGGGGGCAGCAACATCAACATTTTGATTATCACTGTGAAAGCAAAATGAATCTCTATTCATTTTCAACAGGATTCAGACACAGTAGAAAGCAGATCTCCAGCAAGTGCTCTATATATTAAGTGATCATTCATACCACAGGTGCTTTACTCAGAGTTACCGAGTTGTGAGTTCATTTTAATCCATCAGTAAGGACACATTAAGAAGGTAGTGACCAAAGAAACAGATACATAGCCATAAACATGCATGGTTTCCCCATGGAGTATTCCTGCTTGGGGTAAGATTGTCAAGGGCAACAAATACATTGATATTTTGGCCGACTGCAATGCACAGTGAGGAAGCCACAGCCTCTTTTTGGCCAAGTACTTAAAAAAGGGGACTATTTTCTGTCACAGCTATGGGGCAGTGTTTTGTACTAACATCATGGGAATATGTTGCCAGAAGCAGGGAAACAGATCCCTGGAAAAGCATTAATGCTGCCTGAGTTCCTGTACCGTTAAACCATGACCTCAGCCCTCTGCCTTTTACGAGGTTATAACTTGATTAGTCCTCCATCGCCACAGAGCCTTTTAAGGTAGGCAAGACAAGACTTAATTGCTGATACAAATATTAGTATTTTCTCATCTCATATGAAAGAAAACTAGAACAAAAACACAGTTTTTTCTTCCTTTGCAAGTCATCATTTATAAGGGTTCATCTGATTGCAATAAAATAAAGTATCTTCAGCTATTCTTTTAGCAGATAAAAGATTAAGGTTCTTTCTAGTATTTATAACTGTACGATTAACTCAGTAATCTGGTTTCTTATCTGGCTCCTACCTCCCACGCCTACCTCTTGTTGTACATGGGAGAAGTCAATAGCACTTAACTTCTCTAATTGAAATCAGCCTGCTGATTGAGTCCGCCAATGGATACAGGAGCTGGACTGTAATAATCTGTTCTGTAGAGAATTAATCTCCTGGGAGTGAGGCAGACCTAATTACCAACCTCAGTGAAAAGTCTGGATTTGCTATCGCTGCTTGTGGGCCCAGCTGGAGAAAAAGGCCCAGCATACCATTTAACTAATCTCTTCCTGAAATGTTTTAAACATGCCTAATATTGCATCTTGTGCAATTGGTTTTAGCAGCTCCAGTAACAGGGTAGAGGATCTCTTTCAATCACACTTAACATTAAAAGAATCTGGGCCTCCCATCTGGCTCAGGGAAACAGTCTGAAAGTCTCTAGAACTTATGAGTCACCACAGGCTTACGAATGGCATTTAGACCATGCATTTTACAATTACAAGTCAGCATTTCTGTGGGCGACAGTTATTTTGCTAGAAAGAAAAGAAGAGTCTCTGCCAATGGCAAACTGGGAGCATAAACTGTTTCCCTTGCATGAATGGTGTATCAGCATATCTTTTCAGCTTCGGTCAAGTGATATATCCCACAGGATAAAAGATGGGGAGGCTGCAGCCAGCACATGGTTAGCTGGGTTATTTTCCATGAAGGACTCGCTTCTTCCTGAATTTACTTCCATATTTGTCCAGAATAAGCTGTTGAGCACTGTGAAGATTAATTGCTAACATTAAAAAAGAGTATCGAATCTAGTTTCCTAAGTGTAAAATGAGAAGTCAAATGCAAAAGCCAGTTTATGGCAGGCACTCCAGGAAATAAAACTAACAGCTCTTACACAAGCTACCCCATGTCTTTTAGAAAGTGTTGTCTTGATGTAAAGAGTGCAAATTTTAACTTTAGAAGAAACTAACAGAAACCCAATGTCTTTTAAAGGTACAGCAGTGGTAAATATTACATCAAATGCCTCATGCATTATAATGCATAATTCTTCATGCAAATATGAAATCCATGCAGGATTTATTTACCCTATGTGGACTGTGAGAACTATATTGTTGAACAACTCATACGATTTCAATATCTTTGGTCTGATCTCAGTTCAACAAACTGTAGACACCTAATTTTGCAATGTAGTAAAGTGATTAAAATGCAGTAGATGCAGGTGGCAGTGGAGCAGCACATCTGACATTTCTCTTATTCCTTATCTGCACTGACTTTAGCTAGACTCCAGGAAGTTTCTTGTAGGAGAGGACCATGTTTCACCCCAAGCCTCCGGAGTAAAGATAAAATATAAAATCAGTAGTTCTGTTGATCAGATGTTAATGAAATGCTGGAGTCTGGCTGATGTCAGGCAGTGTGTGCAGTGGCAGTCAGAAACAATGACAGATGTCAGCTAAGCAGTATGCATCATGGATGTGTTTGTGTAAGTACAGATGAACCTTTTTTATTGCTACGTACTGCTGTATTGATGAACTGATGGCAACCAGAGCCAATGTTTCGGAGTGACATGATAATTCAGACCACATTTTTTGCTGCCCTTTCCCCAGTTGTGAAATTGCCCTCTATTCTCCCTTTGAGGTCCAAGATCTCACAACCCCCCCTGTTAGAAACAGGAACTCTGTGTGTGAATGGAAATCAGAGACTTGTGTCCTGCTGTGGCCATGCAGAGGCTTCAGCTGAAAGCAGGCAGCAACAAGATGCCTAATAGGAGGCAGCTTGCAAAGCAAGGAAAAAGGAAGTAAGAGAAAGAGAGTCTGAAGACCTCTTTAAGTAATTGGCTTAACTAATTATGGCTCCATTAGCCAGAGGCACTACTGAGCCTAAAAGCAAGAAACAGCTTAAGAGTGCTGTATACAGCTACTAATGCTATTGGAGTTCCTTCTCCATGTTTTCTTACAATGACCAGCTTGTGTGGGGATAGTAATACTAGGAACTTGCAAAACATCCACAGAGCAGGGCACTGATCCACAAATCAGACTAGAGTGTTCATTATGTTGAGTTCAGAATCAGCAAGTTTCATAGTGATACAACAGGCTTAGTTATTAGTAATAAGTTTTTCCCTCCCCAACAGACATGCCTGAGAAACCAGTCTTTTATTTTTCCCTTAGTGTGCAAATACTGCTTTTGCATCCATGTTTTATTTAGTTTGTTTTACTTGGCTGTATGCAAATCAGACCTCAGCTACCTCAAGTGCCAGCTCTCAATTTACAGTCTGCTCTCCCATGTGCATTGATATGACTGCAGGTATCAGATGAAAGTCGCTGGTTTTAATATTTTACTTTATCAATAGAAAGATGACATCCCTTGTCATATGAGAAGGTCATAATTCATTCTGGATTGCTCTATTACTGTGTCAACACTCAGACATCTGAAATAAACTTCAAACTCCTTATTTATGAACTCAGAGAGACTGACTTCCAATTTTAGGCTGGAGAGAGGAGCCTCGAGATTATAAGGCTTTGTCCAAGATGAGCTAAGGCATGTGTTCTTCGATCAGTCCGGTGGTCCCAATCCCTAAGACAGGACCTGTAGGGCTGAATGAGATGTACTTCCCATTCAGAGCATCCTTGAAAGTTGTGACATGGCAGAAGAAGGTATCCCAGAGGGTAGCAGTTGGTAGCTTACACACAGCTGATAGAGCTCACTCAAGAGAAATATAAGGACTAAGAGACATAGATCCATGGCAGGGCATTCTTTTAGATTAAAGGCACTCTTTGCAACAATAGTGGTTCAGATTTTACTCTGACTTATGATGGTCAGATCTTACAAAGTCCACTGAAAGTGCTCCGTTTTATTGACGCCACACTGAGGTCCCAGTTTTCTCCTCTTTATGCTAGTTCACAAATGTGCTATGAATTTACAGAGATGTGGAAACACAGGCAGACAATCCTGTGCGTGTCCCAAGATTATTACAGTCTCTCCAGCCTCTTTCTCCTACACACAGAGATGCTTCTCTGGACACATCCCTAATCTTTCCATGAAGCAATTCAAATATCATTAGCAAAATGATCTTTTAAAGCAAAAATGGATACTAACTTGTTTCATGTAAGAATATATTGTCCTAATAAACTAGTCTTAACCACGCTGTTAGACACAGTTGCAACACAAGTGATAGAAATGAATCAGTAAAATTATCATTTATTTTCTCTGGCTTAAGGGGAAATTGCTTGTATGCTTTGGAAATAAAACCCTCAGTATACTGAAACATGAATGTTACCCAGTCAGAGGAGACCATGGGAGAACACAAAGGTTTTCCTGAGGCTTCCCTCTGTTGAAGCCCTTCTAGAATTTAAGTAAAATAAAAGCATGTTGCAGTTTTCTGGCAAAAAATGAACTAATAAAAAGAGAAAATAACATGACTGTGACTGAAACCAGGAGAGAGATGACAGAGTTTCTCTTTGGAAGGTAAGCATATTTGTAATGAAATAAAAATTATGGTCTACGATTTTCAACTAAGCAGCACCTAAATTATCAGGGTTGCTGATAAAAAAAAAATTTAGTAACCAATAACTGCCTGAAAAGACAATTAGAGGTCTTCCGGGGAAAAAAAAATACAGAGAATCCTTTACATCCTTTTTCAAACATATGCATATTAAAGTCTGATTTTATCAGAATGAGGTAAATATTAGCTGAGATAGAATCAAAAGTCTCTATCAGTGTCACTGCTCAAGTACTAAAGACTAGTGCTACAGAAATTAATAAAATAATTATGAAGATGCAGAAGTATTATAAGATTGAGGAGGATATGTGAATGTGACGTACTTCTATCAGAACCATTTCAATAATGGATTTTTAAGTAAAAAATCCTGAACCTAAAAAACACATGGAGAAACCCAAGAAGATATAGATGTGGATTTTTATGAAGAAACATCAATAATTGCTTTATGTTGACTCAAAAAGTATTATTTGATCCAAGCATTTTGGCCAGTGCTTTCTTTCTCTAGGAAAATCTTCCCCTCTCAGAACAAAACAAAAAAAAGAAGGAATATTAAATTCAAAACCAATAAAACCAATATATTAAAACAAAGAAAAAGTTCTGAAATGAAAAACTAAAAGATGATTAAAATTGCTGAATAGAAATGAGCCATTATCTTGAAGGGCCTTCCTCTATCCCCTATCTCCACAGTTCGTTTCTTCCCTTTTTTTGTAGCACAAACCATTCACCATTTCCTAATTGCTTCAGTGACCTCTGGAAACGGCACTTTTTGTCAATTTACTATTCAGTGAAAACTTATCACCAAACTAATTATAAAAGCATTTATTAATGTCAACTACTAATACCACATATTTCATTGCTTCATTACATTAAACTGTAAGGCCTTTGTAGCAGAGACCATTTCTCAGCATGAGGAGCTGAGCTCCTGAGAGCACAATGGCATCCAGGGCTCCCATCCTGGGGACCTTGTATAAGGCTGCACAACTGGGAGAAAGATTGTCACATCTCACTTCCCTGTGGGATTCCTCCCTCAGCCCTGAAAGGGGCTCGGGTTGTGATTAAACTTTCTCAATATTTACCTCTTTCTGGTGCAGGCAGGAGAAGAATTGGGATAAAAGATTTAAATTTACACTTGGCCGTTTATAAGAACACACTCATCTTTGCTTAGTTACCTTTGGTTTTCCTCACTGACTTTCTCCAAGATGTGGCTGTACATCCACCCTTCACTTCAAAGCAGAGAAACAGCAGCTTGTTCCTGCTTAAGCACCGCTCTGTTGTGCTTAAGCACAACGGTAGAATATATTTAGGTAGCATTTAGAAAACAGGTTTAGTGGGACCTGAGAAAGAAAGGAGAGAGGGAGAGGGAGTCCTCTCCTTCCCTACTCCTTATCTCTGAGGGAGGGTGGGGCTGCGTTTTATATATTTTAAACAATCTAACTACAGCTGTGAAACTGGTGATAGAAATGCTTATCAAAGGGCCTTGAAAATGCTTGCAATTTGTGCAAGTCTCCCCAAGGAGAGGAGGGGGAGGAAGGAATTCCACGGTAATCCATGTTATAGAAAACGCTCAAATGTATGTAATGCTGATTATTACCACCTGCTCAGCCTCTTCTATGTTACAATCCTCTTGAGAGAGGCATACTTAAGGGTCTTGTCAAAAAATGTCAACTTTATTTTTTTCACCAGATGCAATAACTTTCCTTGAAGACTGCCTGCTTTGGAACCCATGTGAAAATATCATTAAGCCTTCAGAGAAGGGGTTTGGGGATGGCAATCGATTTGGGACTAGTTTACGGCTGTTGCAGGGCTTTGAAGGGCCCATTGCTCCCTCCTGCCCCTTACTGAAAAGGCAAGGCTTGGGGAAATACTATCTGTGTCATTCCTTCTTTATTAAATAAAATACACATAGGAAGCACTTGATTTGACTGTCTATGATTTCTTTTAATTAGAACCCTGAAGCTATCCTTTTCCCAGAGGCTAATGTTATTAGATAATCTTGAACAATGTGCGCATTACAAAACCGGCAATTCAACCACTTTTTGACTACGGTTACGAGTCAGGAATGAGTTGACAGCAGGCATTAGGAGGTGCCTCCTGTGAGCCAGGAACAAGGATGTTATATGTTTGTACATAAAGAAGTCAGGCAAGGCTTTTCTGGCCTCAGTAACTTGGAAACAAAGAGAGTGTGTTACCAGGATTTCCGGCAGCTATAAAAAAGTCCTTTCACCTTTGTGCTTTAAAATGATGCTGTCAGTGATATTCACAGTGAAAACTGTTCCGCTCAAATCTATTGTTTTCCTTATTTTTTTGCTTGGTAGTTCCTTTCGCCTTATGTAGTAGTTCAAGGCAAGGAAAGTCGGAGCAGTAGGTTAAGTCTATTTAAAGGGTTTCAAGTGGTAGCCAAATGCCAAGGAATAGATCAGACAAGAGCATCTTTGACGTTTGCATGTGTGTCCCCAGCACACTGCATGCTATTGTTGATCCATGCTTCAGACCAGCCCCTTGCAAGGTTTTAGTTCTTTGGCTGGTTAATGTTTAATGTTACATGCATTTGAAATGAGGGTCAGGGTGCGGTCACAGCTGGTAACTAACTGGGTTTTCTTCAGACTTGTGGTGGGTTCGCAGTGGAAAGCTTTGAAAAGCTCTTTCCTTTGAGCCTGGGGGAGGCAACGACAAGCGGAAGGCTTAGATCAGCGTACCTGGGGGCCCCAGGCTCAGATCCTGACATTGATGCTGACTCTCCGTGTGGCCTGAGGCAAATATCCCACTGTCTCATGCACATAAAAATCCAGCATTTTTTTTGCTTCTTTCCTATTGTATTTTGTCTTGCCGGTTATATCATGAGCTTCTCAGGTCTCAGATGGAGGCCTTGAAGTTAGTTGTAGCATCTTATACACTGTTGTAGTCAAATAGCAAATGGAAAGACAAGAACTCATAAGCTTTGAAGGAGTTAAACAAATTCTTCCGTCTGTAAACAGCCAGGGGACTTTTTGGCTTTCTCTTCACTCTTGAGGGCCAATGTAATTTCTGTAAACCATAAAAAAAATACTTGTCAAGAAAGTTATGATATATCTTTTTGACAAATAGAGAGGAGGAACAGTAATTTCTGCATGAGTGAGATGTGTATCTGAATGAGATTCAGATATATATGAATAAGATTTTGCATATGAGATATGAGATTTAGTGGTGAACTTGGCAGTGTTAGATTTATGGTTGGACTTGATGATCTTAAGGGTCTTTTCCAACCTAAATGATTCTATGATTCTAAAAGGTCTTGATTGAACCATAATGGTGAACTACCTGATACTGAGTTAGTATGCTGGTCTTTATGGTAGAAGATGGAAATAGAGTCCGTGACAGGCTACTGGTCACTGATCCAGTAACAATAAAAAGGTATTCTGTATTATTTTCTGCGAAGTACTGAGTGCCAGTGAAATCAGGTGAATTTGTGTGGGTAATATTTAAAAAGTTTAAAGCTTTCAATCAACTAGGTTGTATTCAGAACTTGGCAGAGTCCTTCCACGTGTCTACAAGAGAACTTCATGTGAGAGTCTTCCAGAGCTACCCACAAATGCTTGGGAGAAACTTCAATGCATAAATCCGTTAGTTACTGTGTCATCACCCTGTACTGTTACTTCGAGAGTAATTGCCATTTGACAAGTAAGTCAGGCATCCTGTAACCCTGACTCTTTTGTACACGTTTTGCTAATAATTTTTTCCATTTCAGCAAATTGTCTGCAGTGTCGCCAGTTCTTCTTAAAAAGGAAAGAAGGTAAGAAGGAAAATTACCCTTTCTTCATATAACCTATGACTTTTATGCCACTAGATAACTACCAGAAAGCTGATTTTCCTGGATACAATATACAACCAGAGCCTGCTGCCAGTGGACACTGGGTCGACTGTCAGGGGTGGGCTGTGCCCTCTGAGAAAGGAAGGATGCAGTGTGCTGTTCAGCTGTTTGAAAGAAGTGGGGGAACTTTAATTCAATCCCTCTCATAGGCCATTTCTGTGATCATCCCAAATGGCTTATGGCTAAATTGCTGTGGGAATTACTGGAATTCTCTGTGAGTCTGGTGCCAAACTGAGTGTATTATTTGCTCCCCTTGACAATGCAAGGAAAGAGCTTTTCAACTGAGAATCCATCAGAAAAGGATTCTGTAGTTTTGAGACAAATAAAAGAAAAACAGACATCACTTGGAAGAAATCAGAGAGACATGTTCAGGCTATTGGTGCATGGCACAGCCCCAGATGATCAAGTCCAAGGCCATTTCACTCAGTGCTGGAACTGGAGACCATTACACATAGGAAAGTTAACTTGGCAAAAAAATTATCCTGTGGATATGGCATGATAGGAAGTAAATGTTTGTAGTGTATGAACTCTTTGTTGGTGATCCAGGATACTTTCAGTGTTAGTCCGTAGATTACAAAATGAAGACTTTCAATATCTATATAGTTTCATTTTATTCACTGTAGAGGGATTGAGGAATGATCTTGTGGTTAAAGCACAGACCTGGGACAGAGGAAATCTGGGCTGAAGCCAGACCACAATTGAAAACTTCAGAAAATAATTCCAAGTACTTACATCAGGCACCCAGAAACAGAGGTGTCCTAAATTAACTATCTCTTTTCTAACTGCTGACTTAACTTCTCTTTACCTCAATTTTTCACTATTCAATATAAATGAATTTCATAATAAGGAGGATAATTTACTTCCCTTAGAAGAAGTTGCTTATCTATGGAAAAGAGATGATAATACTCGCAGCATACTACCCCATGATAATACTAAGTGATTTTCTACTTATTTGTTATCCTTTATATCTGTAAGGTATGCTGAGATGCAGAAGGAACACCCTAACCAAATGCTTATTTTCACAATATAGAATTTTATAAAAATATTTTGAAGTATTTGGAATAAGTATTTTCTTTTCTTCAAATTTCAGATTTTTGAACATTTCTGCTCACACAAAAACCTTCTGCATTTGATGTTAGTTTTAACCTTATTAAGGTAACTTTGGCCTTGCTATTGTAATGCCTTGGCTTCTGCCACATTACTAATGTTGAATGTTAAACAGAATTGATGGGGGGTACTCTTACTAATTGCCACTTGTGAAAAGATAATTATATTCTCTGTCTTGGATAATATGCTGTGGCATTTGGGACTAGCTAAGCGTGACCTACCTGACCTTTCCTGTTGTCAGTTTTGGAGTGAGTGGTGTGGAAAAACAAAGGCTAGTTGAGACTAGAAAAAGTGATTGCAGGTCTTCAGCTTACCATAATTCATTTGGAGGAAATATGTTTAAAGTTAATCAATAAAAAATGATGGTATATATTACTAGGAGTGACTGGGAGATGTTAGCATTGAAAGCAGTTCTATTTTATTTTGTGGTACAGTTCCAGTGTCTTTTTGAAGTCTGAATACATGAAATTTATATGCCGATGTAGCTCAAAATTTTTGTCAGCAAAATACTACTAAGGGAAAATTTTCCTGCCAACCTGCACGGCGCCCTGGTAAACAAGGACTCAGAGCAGGTGAAAAACTATTTTTTACAGAACAGTTACCTGGTGAAAAATGACACTTCATTAAAGCTAAAATGTCCCATCAATTCTGTGGACTGTTTTCCTCAGGTCTAGGATGACTCTGCCAGCACAGGTGGACTGATTCAGAGTTTTAAGCCCTCATAGGTAACACTAGTCACTCTAGTTCAAGTCCCCACTTGTTTTCTGGAACATCTGTGAGCCTGGTCTCCCACATCACATGCAAGTACCTATTAACAGATTTTCCTGGGACTTCCCTTTCATTTATTTCCTCCAAGAAATTCTGAAAAACTTTGCTTTCCTTCTTTGTAACAATGAAAACACATTTGAAGCTTTGATATGTTATATGAAACAGAAGTGCTATTTTCCGCTCCTCCAGACTTTGAACATTCTTGTTCTGCTTCCAAGGCACCCTGTCACTTCTGCAACCTTGATTGTGACACTTGAAATCTAAAGGACTAAAGGACCTTAGTGCTCCATGTATAAACTAGGGGGAATTCAGTCCTCTATTTGTAAACTGGGGAGAGTGCCCTTTCCCCTCTTCTCCTTTTTATTTGTCCTGTTGTTGTTTTCTTTGTTTGTTTTTTTTGTTTTTACATTTTTGACACTTACCAGCATTGGGCAACACACTTAAGTGAGAGTCTGATCTCCTTTAACATTCAGCCTGCTATTATTATAATGCAAATAATTAACAAGATGCAGAAAACATTATTACAAAACTGCAAGGGAGCACAAACAAGAGCAAAAATAAAAATTAAATTACTAGATATTTGTTATCATATCTTCACACCATTTTTTCATATATTGTAGGAGGAAGGAAGATAAAGAGAATTTTTCATTCATCCACTGGATCTTTGTTATAGACTGGCACTTTTCTTAGTGCCTTGCAAGTTTATGGTCCATTTACTTTTGATTAATTTCTGCACTGTTCTACTTGTTGCTCTAATGTTTTTTATTAGACTTCAGGCAAAGCTTCACTTCTTACACTTCAGCATATTAGCCCTGTTTGATTTTTCTTTCCTTAAAGCTCTGCAGATCTACCACCACTGCTTTTCTTTATCTCTCTCTGCAGTCCGCACTGACAATTAGCATATGCTTATTCTATATTTTTGCTAAGTTACAGTAAAAATCCACAAAGCTCTGCAATGAAGGGAACTTAAAATTGTGCCTGTTGTAGGCAGAAAGAGCTAGTATTTTCTGACAGACAATTTTTTGACAGGATCCTGTCATGTCCCCTTATATTATTAAGCAGTTCTAGATTTCATCCCCTCATAAACCATCAAATTCCTGAAAACCAAGCTAACCAAAGACATGAGTCAGCAATTTCTTCATTCACTCTGCTCTTATTGCTCTTTCTAGAGCAATGACTATTTCCAGCTGTGCATTGCTTGCCTCTGAGTTAAATGTGGGTGGCAGCATGTACCATTGCTGACTGGTTTATGAGCCTAAGCCAATGCTGAAAGAAACCACTTCAAACAATGCTACCACAACAACTAAGTGATATCAGATGGACATTGACTCAAATTTGGTTTATTTCAAAACAGTTCCCAAAAATGCAACCCTTTTCCAGATCTAAGTGTGGTGTTCTTTTGTACAGCTAAATTGGGTAATTACGGGGACACGTCTCTTCATAGTTATTTTCAACCAAACGATTTTCTTGCCTTTATTTTAACAGAGCAAGAATATGTGAGGAGCACAAGGCCTTGATGCCCTGGGTGCTGAATACACTCTGTTCATTCTCATATCCAAATGAGAGGAGGGAATGATGCCTGCCAGGATCCAGCTCTGAAGGTACATGGACTGTGGACAAGATCACTGTGTGATCACTGCAGACTCTCGGTGAATACGAAACAGTAATAACGAGTCAGGTCCTGCCATATAAGCCAGACAAAAAGTTCCCACTAATGGTAAAGGCTGAGTAAAATCTTGAACTGCCACCAGCCAGTTTGCCTCCTCTTCATTTTGGCTTAAGAAAACTTATATCCTAGGATGCACATCTAAAGTGATGTACAACTTCAATAAGCGAAAATAGACACGCTTTGAAGCCTCCTTAAAGTCTTCCAAGTCCTGAGGCCATTCCAAAGGGCGTTCTGGGAAAGGATTAGGTGCAAGAGTTGGACCACCTGCCTTGGCACCAGAACAGTAACCTACTTGTCCCTGCCCAAATATATGAACAAGGCAGGAAGCAGTTTCGGAGCCTGAATTCCAGTTTTGTAAAGGCATCTCTCTGCCTGCTTGAGCTCATTGTCACTGTTCAAGGGAGAGACAGTTTTTTCACACAGCCTGTCCTGGTTTCGGCTGGGATAGAGTTAATTTTCTTCCTAGTAGCTGGTACTGTGCTGTGTTTTGGATTTAGTATGAGAATAATGTGATAACACACTGATGTTTTAGTTGTTGCTGAGTAGTGCTTACACTAGTCAAGGACTTTTCAGCTTCCTATGCCCTGCCAGCGAGAAGCTGGGAGGGGGCACAGCCAGGAGAGCTGACCCAAACCCGCCAAAGGGACATTCCATACCATGTGACATCATGCTCAGTATATAAACTGGGGGGGAGTTGGCCGGGGGGGTGACCGCTGCTCAGGGACTGGCTGGGCATCAGTTGATGGGTGGTGAGCAATTGCATTGTGCGTCAGTCATTTTGTATATTCTATCATTATTATTATTAATTATTAATTATGTTCCCTTCCTTTTCTGTCCTATTAAACTGTCTTTATCTCAACCCATGAATTTTGCTTTTTTTTTTCTCTCCAATTCTCTCCCCCATCCCATTGCAGTGGGGGGAGCGAGCGAACGGCTATGTGGTGTTTAGCTGCCTGCTGGGTTAAACCACAACACAGCCCTGCTTCAAATGTTTCCTATCGACAGTCTGGTGCTAGGCACTTACCTCTCTTCAGATGGTGCAAACAGAACTTAGATGCTTCTTTCAGTTATTTGAATTATACTTCCCCAGCCAGCAGCTCCAGATATCATGAAATCTAAACCCCCATATCTTGAAATCTAAACCCCTCCTTTTGTATCCCATCTCCCAGCTTTGGCCATCCTCCATCTATTTGTGTATTAGGAAAAGATGCAGAGATGTTGGGAGCAGAACAAGGTAAGTGACACTGAATGGCCTTCAGTACATTATTAATAGTAGAATGCATTGCAAATAAAATTACTAGTAACTGATTCAATAGGAACGAGATAGAGAGGGAGAGAAAAAGTATCAGGAGGAAGAGCGAAGAGAAAAGCATGGATGGGAAAGACTTGGGAGAAACAGCAAAGAAAGGAAAGGACACAGAAAGATGAGCAAAAAGAATGGAAAAAAAAAGCAAGAAATAAGGAGAATCATAAAACAATATGCATAAAATAAGGCAAAGTCAGACTAAGGAATAAATGTCACAACTGAGCCTGAGCTGAGCTCTTTTGAAAGTCTGGCCCCTGCTCTAGGTGCCTGTAAATTTAGCTCTGAGCTCTCTCAATAGTTTGACCCCACTTGTCTGAAGTGAAACGGTCTCCTAATACTATAGAGTACTTGACAGAGATAGATGCAAAACTGTTTACTGGAATGTTTATGACTGTTCACTTTGTCCAGGTTCACACCCCTCTCTGTATTTCCCCATGAACTTTAGAACAATGGCACAATCACATTTTAGCAGCATCTGCACAAAATCCCAATGTTGTCTGAAGCAAACTGATCCGAAAATCTCATATGCCGATTTTATCTCTTCCAGCAGGTATCTAACACATTTCAAAGCATGATTTTTTAGTATGCCCATATCATGCTCAGAACATGATGGGTGCTTATATCTCTCTTTTCAAAATACTGTAAGAATATAAGGAAAGAAGCACTGCTACGCTGTGATCCTTTGTGCCCACTAAATGTGCTGTTGTAATTTATAGCCCTCCTTGTTTGTATCTCCTCACAGTAATCTTAGCACTGCCATCTTGGAAAGTGATATATGTGAATCAATTACTAACTGAGGTTACTAGGATAGCGGCACCTGAGAAAATGCTTTGTCTGAAGCGGGGAGGTGAGTGTCTTGAGACCTGACCAGAGAACAAATTAAAAAAAAAAGAAAAAGAGAGAGAGAGGAAATAACAAAAAAACTGAGTTGTAAACAGAAAGAAATAATGTGGTTTAATAGTCTGGATTAGGACAGGTCTTTAGCCTTTCCCTGTGAATTTGTGCAGTTAATGAATAATTATGTAAATCAGTTCCTCCTATAAAACCTATGCTGACAATTGTTAGGACCTGCGCAGTGATCGATTTTGTTGCACGGTGGGGGCCTTAATTCAAGAGTCCATTCTCTTTCAGCAGCACACTTCAGCGATGGCCTAACCTCAGGTATTCTGAAGTCCTAGTGATTGGTCTCAAAGATTTCACAACTTTTACCCTTTGCAAAAAACAAAAGAGGGATTCCAGCCCAGCTTGCTCATCCTTTTGGTCTCCATTTTAAAATGGAGGAATAGGGAACATCTGGAAAAAACATCTTGGCCTCTTTTTGTTATGATGGCTCAGGCGAAAGTTTGTGTTTCAACAATGCCTTGTAGCATCCAGTCACAAGGCACAGAATGACTTTAGGTCCTTAGAACAGAAAGATTTTGGAAAATTCCATACAAATGAGGCCCAGACATATAAGTCTTAGAAGCAATTATGGTGTTTCTTTCCATTTAGCTTTGAATTAACATTTGTTTGAAATAAAAAGGAGCTTTATTTTTCTCCCAAACCTGTTTTTTTTTCTGAGTTTTGAAGACATTTTCTTTTTTGCATTTAGGAGATCAGATTCTAGCTGTTTATGATTTTGAGAGAGGGCGCTATTTCTTCTTTTGATTTATTACCTTAACCCTATAGTAAACTTTTCCAAATTCAATCCAGATAAATGTATATGTATAACCTGAAAATATTTGGATGTTAACAGAAATAGTCTCACTCTAAATCAGTAACAAAAAGGTTTCTGCAACATAGGTGTAAGGCTTTGTTATTATTTTTCTGTGTATGTGAATTAATTGGTCTCCGTATTCCTAAGTCAGTGAAATGGAATTTACCACAATTTTTATTCTTATTTCCTTTAAACAGCTAACTGGACTGACTACAAAACTCTCTTTAAAACTACTGCAGAATAGGTAGTAGCAAATAACATCTTGTTGAAAGCAAGTTTCTGTTCTCAGCTTGTAAGGGTGGAGATATTTTTGCTTCGTTCCCAGGGGTGAAATTCTGCCCCACTGAAGTTTTGCCATTAATTTCAGTTGGGCCAGAATTTCGCCCCAGGTCTGCAAAACCAGCTTCCAGATGTACAGTAAAATACCTGAGTTTTGGCCAGCTTTCCTCCTCTCTTTGCCAGCAGCATGCATAGAACAAATACACACAGAAAAGAAATCTTATAGAAAGTCTCACAGACCTGAACACAATTTAAGCACAAAAGATTTAAAGAAATGTGAAGGGATTCTATATATACAGGAAGGGAAAGTTTTGTAAAGTTGCTTGAAGGATAGAGCACCAAGCAGACATTCAGGACATCTAAGTCTTCTCCCAGCTCTGCCAGGAGTGTATTTGGTGACTTTGGTCAAATCATTGCAGTTTATTGAGATGTTCTTCTTGCATAAAAAAGGGAGTAATAGTTGATTTCCTCTAGAAAATACTTAAGGAACTACTGAGTAATACCACTATATAATTCGGCTTTTTTTTTTTCCTTCCCCCTAGTGAAAACTGGACATTCATAGTTCATTTTTGGCCTTTTGCAACATGTAATTTAAAGAGTTGTCTTTACCATGCATATAGTTAAAAAGTTATTTATTAGGTATCGTCATGATGCATAGCAGAGATCCAATTCTATACAGTGGTCCATCCAAAGCATCCTTGAGAGATTCATCCCACAAATGTTGGGTTCTCCTATAATAAAATAAAGATACTTTCTGTGGAAAGAAAGATGCAGGGCACATGCCCACATCCCAGTATGCTGTGAACATAAAGTGAAGAGGGCTCATACCCCACAGCTTTTATCTGATTTTGTGTTCGCTAAAATTTTTTCAACAGCTTGAAATGCAGACTACAGCTTATGAAAAATATAAAAAAACCACTTCAAACCAATTGTTCTGCTTTTTTATCTGCAACAAAACTAACTGCTTACAGTAGTAGTATCTGGAATGTGAATGGAAGACTTCCTACGATTCTACATTGTCTAATTACTTTTCTTTGGGATTTGACTTTGTTCATTTGATGGAATTTTATTTTTTAAAATGGTATGTTTTATTAACAGCAACCTATTTTATGTGAAGGAAATAAATATATTAATTGTGTCACTAAGAGAAGTTTAAAGCCAAGATGTACCATTAGACTATTTACCTAAAACTCTGGTGTATTACAGGCCTTTAAATGTCACCTACTTACTCTTGTATGAAAACTATAATTTCTGCTTCTACTTCATCTTAAAGATGTATTCCAGAAAGGCAATCTATCCATGCTGTCAGTGGTTTGTTATACTGATAACAATCCTCCCTGTTAAATATTTGTCCATTATTTCTTGTATTATGTGATGCCTTTCTCTCCTAGATCAAAGTGACTTTTTAGTACCCACTCTCTTCTCCCTGGGAAAGTGTTCATACTTGTAATCTCTCCTATTCTTCTTGTGATCAGATAAGGAGATTGAGACATTTTAAGTGTCTCCATGGACAAAATTTGCATCATCTTCAAAACATTTTAAGCTTTCTTCTGAACAGTCTCCAGCTTTTCTACAGCAATTAACAGATGTAGGATGCCAGAAAAGTGTGCATCATCCTTCTGCAGAGGGTAGCAGAAGACTGTGCTGCACACAGGGCATGGTCACCTCTCTCTGCTGGCTCAGTACTCTTCAGTTGCACACTAAGGATGGCATTAATCTATTTTGTCACAGAATATATGTCGTGCTTGCACCCAGTGTCCCCTAGATCATTTTCAGACTCCTGATGCTTAGGAGCTTAGCTAGAATGTTGAACAAAGGTCAAAAGCTACAGTTGCATGGCTACGTATTTAACTTTATCCACCACACTCTAAGTGGAATAATGACAATGATTACAAAGGGTAGGTATAATAGGTAGAGTTTATAATCTCTACTCCAGGAAAAATTGGGAAAATAAAAGGTATTTATTGTCACAACCCCATTAGTCTACTAGATTTTCTACAGGTTACATTTTCCAGAGTACCTAGATGTCTCTGAAAGTTGTTAGGGTATTCTGGGACTGTTACAGAGGTTCAGAGGAATTATTTGTAGCATCTTCTTCACCTAATCTCTGCCAAATTCTCCTGGAATGCTACCATTTTCCTAGTAGTTATTTGTGCTGCTTTAACCAGAAACGTATGGGGCATTCTTAGAATGTGAGGGGCTGAGATACAAACTGGCACTTGGGCCAACCCTTCAGTGGTCACTTGCCTCCTTTGCCTTCCTGCAACGTTTCCCCAGAAGAGTGCTCACCCAGGGGCCACCACAAGAGCTATGCACCTGTACTCCACGAAAGGCATTTCCTTCAAAGAAAACATCAACGCTCTTAGAAATAACCATGAGAAACATTTCTCTGAGCATCCTTCTAACTATTATCTTGACACAACTGCTGTGTTCTGGGTACTTAACCCAGGAGATTAAATCTTTATGCGCCAGTGCAAAAAGATCATATCCCTGTAATTTTTCATATATATAATTTCTCAGCTGCCGTAGTTTAAACCTGTCATATTTATGGCACAACTGTAATTTAGGTCAACACTTCAAAATGCCGTTCTCAAAGAACAATTCTCTTGAACTACTACAACAAATGCCTTTGCTTGCAAGTATATTGGGTGGTGGAACCGATCATTGCAGTCAGTTATATTTCTGAGCCAGTGACTTCTTAATATTCTCTAAGATAAAAATCATTAGGGATTCCGTACCAGTAAATTACAGTACAGCGTAATTGAAGTAGGAACAAAAAGTAAGACTCTATACTTAACTGCATTTGCTGGAGAAGTGAGTTAGACAGGAGTAATTCACCTTGGATGCCCAGAAAAAAATTGGCTGGAGGAGGTATATATAAAAATTGATTTAGCAGCTCCCTATCTACTTTTGGTGATTCTGTACCTACTTTTCAAACTGTCTCTGCTTGTCCAGTGATAAGCTAATCATTTCCATGTCTCCTATCAATCACTGCATTATTTCCTGTATTGCCTACTGTTAAGATCCTTTCTGCACCCTGAGGATCTTTAAACAGACCACATTTTTGGGGTCTTCAAATTGCAGTCAGGCCTGTGCTGTACTAACTGAAAGCGTCTGAGATGACTAATGCGGTTAAGGCAGCTGACAAGAAGCCTGTGCTTAAATATCACTAAATTCTGTGTGATTTAAGCATTTACTTACATGCAGTGCCAAACTGAGGCGTTTGTGTTCCTGTCAGCACTGAATTCTGTATTGAGCTGATTCTGCTCATCAGTCCCTAGGGACCGCAGTGGTCAGGAAACCACATAACTGAGCACCTTTAGGCACACTGAGAAACACAACCTCAAAAGTCAACTGCCGTTAGACACTGAAGCGATGTGGGTAGCTACCAGGCAGCAAAATGCACTTCTGGAAGAATGCTGTTGGTTTATAGAATGTTTCTGGTTACCCTCTTGTAAGATCTTTTAAAAAACCTTGGAATTTCCAAGAATACAAGAGAGTAAGGAAAGCATAGACAGTTTTGGAGTGGCAGAGAGGGTACACCACATCACACAAACCTCCACCACCATTGGCATTCTTGCTGTTGGCCTTGGATGGCAGCCCAAGGACTGAACAGGCAAACGAATCTGAACTCCTCCCTTTGACCCCCTCACCAGGCTTGCAGCCCATGTGGAGAGCAGAGTCAGGAAGTTCTCATTGACAGTGTTGCCCAGGCTGCTTTTGTTTTCAGGGGAATAGCTCAGTCTCGAGGGTTGTTAAACTGGTGTCTGGATCCTCATACTTATCTGATCGAAGAGGGTCATCTTTCTGCACAGGCTTTAGGGAAATTCCCTGAACCTCAGTGAGATTCTTGTTCCTCTTCTGGTGGAGCTTTCCTCTTTATGCAGCCAGCTTAAGAGGCCTAGGCTCTGCAGACTGTCAGCTTAGATACTTAACTCACCAAAAGTCAAATCTTAACATAGAAGTGGATCTTCAAGGATTTGGATGGAAAGACAACTTAATTCCCATTTAGGCCACTAAAATCATTAAAGTCTTGAAAATTTGGTTTCAGGATGTGCTGCCATGGTTTCTGTTTAAAAGATCATGGAGTCTGTGCAGAAACATTATATATGGGCTTTACAAGGCAAGATTCAGGTTAGTGTTTTCTGAGAGCAAAAATAAAGAGGAAACTAAAGTCCAGCCACCAAATAGAAAAACAGTGAACCACCGTGTTAACTGTATGGCATGAGAATATGTGGGTTGGCAATGGAGTGCCTGCCCAATACAATGCTAAGATCAGTACTAAAAAATAAATGATCTCTTTCTAACTTCCAATCATAAGATTCAACTCTTCTACTAGAACGTGTAGTTAAAAGGAAGAGTGAAAAAGAAATTAAATGTCCACGAGATAGTGGTGTGTATGTGTCTTATCTGTAGCAAACCTGACAAAAAAATGGCATCTAGTCCTACGGATGGGCAGAATTCTTAGAAATATAAAAGTGTAGTTCACAGCAAAAGTTCTAAAGTTGCCAGTCGCCATATGCTGTCCCCACATGTGCAGTTGAGAGTTAATCAAAACAGCTGTATTGGACTTGCCACTGGCCTAAAAAACACTTTTTCATACCAGACAACCTCCAAGGAAAAGGGAAAGATCTCCAGTTGGAAGAGCTAACAAAGGGCTGTCCTTGAGAATGACTCTTTCAGTATTCTCCTCTATGAATTTTGTGTATATTATTATTCCAGTGTGGCTTGCACTGCACACAGATTGTGAGTGTTTCAGGTGTGGATGTGAAGCTGGGACTGAGTTGTGTGACTAGTAATTAGGCTGTACTGGTATAAGGTTGCTGGACCTAAGTTTTCTTTGCTGAAGAAGCAGATGAGACAGCAGGGTCTACATCATTAGATCATGGTGCAGCAGTACACCCATCAGATCATTTGTCTTGTGGTGAAGCAAAGGCATCACATTTTCAGCTCTCATTGATATGAACCCCTATCAGTGCTGACCATTTCTAGGTATGCATCATGTGCTTTGTTACTGATTATATTAAGTACTAGTGTTCAATACCGTTCTTTATTCCCTTCAGGACTGTTCAGAAAGATTCTCCTGAGATTCAGGTGACTGGGCTTTTGTATTACTCTTCGGCAAAATCAATGAATGATGATTGTAGCAAGTCAATTAGGATAAGAGTTTTTTCAGGTAGCTACCAAAGCTAGTCATTCGGTCTAAGCTAGTCACCCAGGCTCTATCCAGACTCAGTGGAGTGAGAAATGTAACTCCATAGAGGGTTTTGTTTCGCCTATCTCAGATATTAAGATGGGATGGATCACAGTTTTAGAGATGTCCATCAGTTTTTCTTGGAGTGTTCCTCAGTTTGATACTTAGATATTGTCCAAGCATAGGAGCATGGAGGTCTATGGGAGTTATTCTTAAACTTGCTGGAGCTTTGTGCCTCTGTGACTGGATCATTTCCGTTACCTATTTCGTTTCTTCAGGCTACCTCAAGTATGAGAGATTTTCTCTGTCGTCTTCATCTGTAAATAAATCCCAGAAGACCCTGGACACAGAAATACTGCAAAAGTTGTGATGTGCTCAGACACCTAGCACTGTAACCTCAGCTGTGGTTATACAGCCATCACCATGTATCTATGGCAATATAACGAACAACACACACACACACACACCCCAAATCAGAAAAAAGACAGATTTAGGCTGTCTAATCAAAAGTAGCTCATTCAAGCTAAAGCGCCATGGAAAGATGGAAGAAGTCTAAGGTGAAGAGTTGAAGTTTCTCTCCACTGGTGTCGAAATGCCAGTTACTAATTTAAAATAAATCCTTGAATCCTACATTTTATGGATATTCTACTGATCTTTGGTTAGACAGACAGAATATCTTACTTTATGCTGTTTCATCAGTACTTTAGGTGGAAAGCATGACAATTACACATTTTTTTCAGACAAAGAAAGATAAAAATACAGGTATGTATAAGAGAATAGATGAATGAGTGGCTACACATGAAAAAGCAAAAGGAAAAAACCTGGCATGTGTGGGCATGAGACCATTGCAAAAGGAAAAATCTTGATCCTCTAAATTCCAGTCAACAGGCTCCAGATTATGAGATTTCTTCTATTTTTAGTGGACTTCTGTGGTGGGTTGACCCTGGCTGGATGCCAGGTGCCCACCAAGCTGCTCTATCACTCCCCTCCTCAGCTGGACAGGGGAGAGACAATATAACAAAAGGCTCGTGGGTCAAGATAAGGACAGGGAGAGATCACTCACCAATTACCATCACAGGCAAAACAGACTCGACTTGGGGAAATTAGTTTAATTTATTACCAATCATATCAGAGTAGGATAATGAGAAATAAAAACTAAATCTTAAAACACCTTCCC
>NW_008824723.1:3505392-3507289 GCF_000699105.1 Pygoscelis adeliae | reverse complement strand
GAGCCTGCTCCAGTGTGGGCTTCCCACAGGGTCACAGCCTCCTTCAGGCTTCCACCTACTCTGGCGTGGGGTCCTCCACGGGCTGCAGGGGGACAGCCTGCCTCACCATGGTCTTCACCACGGGCTGCAGGGTAATCTCTGCTCCGGTGCCTAAAGCACCTCCTCCCTCTCCTTCTTCACTGACCTTGGTGTCTGCAGAGTTGTTTCTCTCACATATTCTCACTCCTCTCTCCAGCTGCAGTTGCACAGGGTTTTTTTTCCCCCCTCTTAAACATGTTATCACAGAGGTGCTACCACCATTGCTGATGGGCTCAGCCTTGGCCAGTGGCAAGTCCATCTTGGAGCTGGCTGGCATTGGCTCTGTTGGACATGGGGGAAGCTTCTAGCGGTTTCTCACAGAAGCCACCCCTGTAGTCCCCCCTACTACCAAAACCTTGCCATGCAAACCCAATACAGCTTCCTTTAGCATTGGTGATAGGCTTAATTATAGGCATTCAGTTCTTACAAGCATTGACAAATTTAACCCAAAATTTAGGAATTTTCTTTGTTCTGAATGAGCTACATATTCTACTCTCTCCTTACAGCTGTAGGATGCCTTGGATTTTGCTTAGGCAGCACAGGTGTAGCTGGAAGATGAATTTGGCCCAGAATGTTTTCCCACATTAACAATTCATTTGACATTTTAAATAAACCATACAAAGGCAACAGATTAATCAAGCCAGATATTGTAGATATGCCTGGAGCACAAAGGAAAACAACCCCACTGAGCTCAGAGCTGCATTGCCTGAACTATAAAGCAGGATTTCATTAAGTGTGTATGATTCAGACAAATTAGGAACTGAGTACAAGGGGAAAAAAATGAAAAACTGTATTAATTCCTGCACACTAAATTAAGATTAAAAACTATAGAGCTTTTCGACACATTGCTGACCATGTGAATTTCTATGTCTAGATGCGCAGATTATTTTGTGTCCACCAGAATCTGCCAATGTTTTTTGTTGTTGATTTTTTCAAAAATTTCTCTTCTACCACATTGTCAAATACTCTTCCTTAGCCCACAGAGTTTAGGCACAAATTAGGATCTCTTGTAAAGCTAACATACTATGCAGTCGCTAAATCACCAGGATTTCCCATATGCCTGCATTTTAAAATGTACCCAGCTTTTTCAGATGTGGCCAAAAATGACATCCTCCAAAGATGCTGTTATTTTATACAACACTGAGAACAAAACTAGTAGTAACGTGTATTTTCCATTCCTAATTTGAGAACTTTGTAGTAACATAATTATGTATTAATATTTTTTAATTTATTTTTCAAAATGCCATTAAATTTTACTCTTATAGTAGTTAAGATGAAAGATGTTCTACTGAGTATGGAACTAATTTAGTTCAGCTCCCTATTCTGTTGCAAAACCTTTTTGACCTTGGGTAAGACATTTAGAAATCAGTAGGCTACAGATTCCTAAGTTCCATTGAAAATCTGAGCTTTTTATCCATCTGTGCTCTTGTTTCCTTTTTGTAAGGTCAGGGTTAATAATATATCTCTGCTTCCCAAATATCTTGAAGAAGTTAACAGTTAACAGAAATAATTAGCTTTTTTTTTTGGTTTGCAAGATAAACCAAAAAATTGGAATTTCTGCCTTTTGATTTTTTTAAATGCTCCTTTTTCAGTGAAAACAATTAAACCCAGTCACAAATTATTTCAGTCAGAGATATCACACACAAAGATATCATCTAGGTTCAGTAATGTGGGTCACTCCATTATTTCAGATGAGAGCTATACCAAGAGCAAAGTGGTTAGGTAAGATGTTGTTCCTTGCATTTGTCCTATTTGGGTAACTAAATCTTTGATTTCTTTCTTTTTATTTCTCCTTTTTTAAAAAAGATACTAATTTTTT
>NW_008824723.1:3486619-3505312 GCF_000699105.1 Pygoscelis adeliae | reverse complement strand
TGCTGTGAGTGGCATCCTTCTTTGGAAGAGGTTGTGGGTTTTTTTCTTTCTCTGAGAGCTGCAAGACTGTTGCAAGTCTGCAAGTACAAACAGAAACCCTTGCTGCTTTTGTGGCCTCTTAGAGGAGATAAACTATCTAGATCTCAATTGCAGTGCCACAGAGCTGCCATACGCCTTACCCTTTCAGATTTCAAAGTATCCAGTAGCTGCAGATCTCATGGTGCAGACGTATTCCACTTCCACTGAAGGCACGCCTCCATAAATGCATATGCAACTGCAGTTGTTAGGTCCAAGAAGATTGCTATTGTAATTCAGGTTGAAGCCCCATGCTGTATTCACTTCCTGAAGACTTTTAGGGTACTTCGGATCAAGTAAGAGTAATAGCAGATTACTCGTTAGAGTAATAAATTACCATTTCAGCCAAAATGCAGGGCTGAAATCAGCCTTTGGGGTCTCTAAACCCAGTGTCCAAGCACCACAGGCAACAAAGCCAGCAGGTTACTTAGAAGGATCTGCAGAACATTGGCTCCATGAACCCATTCAAAGCACCAGTTGCAAAACACTTCTAACACAAATATGAGAGACTTCCTAACTCTCTAAGGTAAATCAAACACCACAGAAATAAAAAATCTCTGCCACTGTCTTGGCTCCTTAATGTATAAACTTTTTTAGCTCATGGTAACCATGATATTCTGGGGCTTCCTACCCATAGTAAGAGAAGATCCGGTGGCTTTTAACAAAGCACGTAATGTTGCAGGGTGGATGAAACCAAAAATCACCGCAATCTTTTGGAAACGGTGTAAATTATGGTGGAATATTTGGTTATTTAATCACTACAGTAGGCAGTGACTAGCAGCAGATCTTGATGATACGTCATAAAAGTAAAGCTGTTAATTTTAACAAGACAATTTTTGTGCAAATGCTAATAAACATCACCGAAACTTGCGGGTATTATTATTGTGGTTTTATTCAAGAGATAAGACATAATGACATAATAACACTGAGTCATTCACTTAAAACTTCTTCGGGCTCTAATAAAAAAGCATACTACAGAATAACACTCTAGAAAAGACTGCTACCGCTTCTACTTTTCGTCATCTCAGGGCCCTCTGGTGCAGTCTTTTTCTGAAGCAGCTGGCCACAGCAAGCAAAGGAGCCGCAGTCATCCAAGAAGAGGACACACCGAGGGCAGATGGAGGTCAACTGTTATATTTTAGGAAGAGGTCTGAGCCACAGTGGTCAGATACTGATTCAATCTTCCCCAAATTACAGAGGTTTCCAGATTCAAAGTTTGGCTTCAGGCTCAACTCTTCTGATTTTGCATTTTTAAAAACACAGAGTTTGGTATTCACAGTGTGTGTTGATCTTGTGGGAATACTCGGAGGAGAGTGCGTACAATGTTTGCAGTGCGACTGGTTCGTTTCCTCTCCTCCCACATCCGCTTAGGAAACTTCCCTTAATGTTAACAGACTTAACATCCATTACTGAGTATGAAACTGGAGTAAGTCGAGGGGGCAAGGACAGGTAGTTATAAACATCTCTGCTTTTTCTTTCACCTTCAAGAGGAAACAATACTGTTTATCTGTGCTTGTTTATGAGGCTGTACTTCAGGACCTCTTTGTTTTCAGAAAGAATTGCTACTGCCGTATAGGCTGAAAAGGTCTAGTCACAGTCAGTAACCATTTATGACCCCAAACACTTACTTCTCCAAAGTGTGTGTGTTGAAGGGCATCATGGATGTAAATACCTTTTTCCTTTAATGCACTCAGAAAACATTCTCAAGCCACTTTAAGAAAGATGGTTGATGATTAGAAGGTATAATAATTTTTTTAAACCTGAAGATCTCTAGACTACCTAGCTGATGTTCATTAGAAACCCTTCATTATCTTTGACTGCCCCTTTCACCTTTCCATGTGACTTACCTCCATCAGCTCTTTGATGAGTTTACTGAAATAAACTGTCTTGACCTTAATGCAAACCACGTGGATTTGAAAAGAGGCAACTGAGACTAAAACAGGGCTTTAAAAAGGACCATTCAGTGATCTGACAGTGATGCTTGTTGATCTGAAGTTCTCAAATCTGGCTGTTGTTCTGAAAATCTGGAGTGTGTTGCTAGCGTTATTGCCTGGGCAGAGTCTTTACCACAAAGGGCTGTCTGGAGATGAATGACAGTTAATGAGCTGTCTGACTTCATTTTCACCCTCTTTTAACAGCATTTCCCTTGTTTGACACTAATACTCTGTCTGGAGGCTTACCTGGTGCTCATAACTAGATGCACTTCTGTTTCACCACCACTTGCTAACACTTGAGGAGCACAGGTTTCTCACGCTCCCTTGCTCTCAGCCTCTCACAAGCCCCTAGCATGTCTACATCTGCTGTCAGCAGCAGAAGCAATATTTATCCTCCCTGCTTCACCACAGCACAACTTCTCCTCCACTCAAACCCCATCAAGTCCATTTCAGCCTGAGGGACTCCAATGTATTTTTTTTCTGTTTATGCCAAACCTCTGATGCCTGTAGTCTAGAATGGGGGACACCACAGTGTAATTAGAGCCCACTCTTCATTGCTAAGGTCCTACTGTGCAGAAACAGCGTGAAAGGCAAAGGTCAGGATTATTGCCCTATGTTAGAATAATGTCACCACCAGCGACTGATGTCAAAGAGGCAACATACAGATTCAAACAAATTTCTTTCACTGTTTATAAATCTTATGGCCCACAGGTGCTGCGAGATGAAGCTGTCAGACAAGCCACAGTGGTTTGCCTCCACAACTGCCCAATGAAACTTATCTTGTTGTCCTCTAGGAACTGGGCTGAAACTCAGTACCAAACAGAAACCACCAAATATATTCTGGACTGGGAAAAATAACAGAATGACCATTTATTTTTTTGGTTCCCTGGAAACTATTTGTTAATTAGAGGATTTAATAATAATTTGGTATTTCAGTGGTACTGCTGCTAATAAACTGTTTTTTTTTTTCTGTGTGGTGGTGGGGAAATCAGGGGAAGAGGTAGGGGTGGGTTAATAGAGAGCAGGCCTGATTTATGGAACTACTGAAAAAGACTTTCTTTTCTCACCAAGTATCTCAGGGGTCAAACCCTTTTCCGGGTGTGTGCAGAAGGAGCCCAGGTTCTCTTTTCTCCTTCATGTGGGGGAAGTAAACCTGGATCTCTATAGCAGAACACAAGTCACCAGCCCTATATTAAGCACTGTTTGCTGTATTTCCTCTTGACACTGGCCTGATTTCTAAGAATATTTACAACTGACTACACTGTGGCTTGAACTCAACATGCTACCCCAGGTGAGGAATCACTTCTGTCACACTGTCTTAACGTTTTGAACCAGTTGAACACCTCTCCGACAGGGGAGGAATTTCTCATGAAAGATGAGAAAACAAGGCTAGGCTTCTTATGAGAAAGTAACCATTTTCAGAGTAACTGCCTTTCTGATCCAGGGCAGGGATTTGAACTACAGGTTATGATTACTCACAACCTCATTAGCACATTTTAACAAGGTTCAGCCCCTCTTCTGAGATGTTGCAATTTATACAAATCCTTGGGGTTTCCATTCCAAAGTAAAAACTATTTTCATCTTTCCTGCACAGAAACAGCAAAACACACGAGTAGCTATTGAGGCTGTGGCTTTCAGCAGAAACAAACAGATGAGAAGTAGTAACTTTTAAAAAGATGCTAACATGACCTCACTTTCTTCAGTTTCCCAGGTGAATTTTCTTCCCCACTGGCTATCACATACTATAAAACAAAGACATTGTTTCCTTTTTTTTTTTTAGGAGTTATTTCATTACAGCCCTGAGACACTGAGGCAGAGATGAAGAAAAAAAGCTCAACCCTTCTCATCTGACAATTAGGATATATATGAGAAGTGCAATCCTTAAATTTCAGATTTTTCCCCAGTGAATAATTAATAATAAAAAGTATCTACAAAGGGAAGTGAGCTAGTTTGCATGTAAAACTTCATAGTCTTGACTTTCCATACCACTGCATGACTGATATTTTTTTCCTTCCCCAAAAAAGGCTTGTTTGGTTTTTTTTTTTAATGGGAGGATTCCTGTTTTTTTGACCAGTACTAATGTATGCATTGTTCTACTGGAATCTTCATTCTGCCTCTCCACATCATTTCCAGAGGATGTAAACTGAGCTGAATAAACTTAGTTGATATTATTGCTGAAAGACAGTTTGAAACTTTAGAAGCTAGAGATATTGGCAGGAAAATGTCAAGCATTACATTGTGGGGTTGTTAGGCACTTACTTGTAAACCGGGATATCTAATAAAATATTAAAAAATATCTCTAAATATTTTAAAGAGCAGTCATACTCTGAAAAGTGGCTGTAAAACAGCTTTATAGGCACTGTATTTATGTTCTCATAAATTTGCTTATTCTGTCTCAAAGTGCAGCATATTATGTAGACCCACTTTAGAAGCTGCAAACTTCTCCAACTTCTACAGAGCCCACTCACACATCTAAAAAGAGAGCCATGAGACAAGATTTTTCTCCTTGGCGGAGAGCTCGGCAGAAGAAAGGAGAGGGGTGATACAACCTCCTGGGTCTCAGCTCTGGCAGCCTGAGCATGCGAAGACAGCACATAGCTGAGTGCAGCAGGGAGACACCCGAGGGAATCAGTATAACTAGCAGGGCACGGTGCCCAAGCTAATCAGCCTGAAGGCTGTCCTGTTTTCTGGGCTTGAAATCATGTCCCAGAAGAGCACTGGACCATGCTCTGTGGAGGTACTAACTTGTGAGGAGCTTGGGCGGAGATTTCTGCACCACACACCTGGTGAATATGAACCCTGTGCTACATTAGCAAGGCACATTAGTGGAGATAAGCAATGCTGTTCTGGTGCAGACACAGTCACTGTGAGCATACGTGGATCATATGTGCACAAAGAAATGGACGTACACCATCTTTGCATCCAGTCAATTATTTTCCCCATGTATGACCCATTCATTGTCATTTTAGCTTGTAGCAGCTCTTGGACAAGAATGTTCCTAAATTAAGCATGTGGGCTCCGGGATTGCACTGCAGCAAACAGGGAGCTGAATTTACAATTTAACATTTACATAATTAAGGGTCCAGTTTTTAAATGCATTTGTAGTTGTACCTGCATATATATAGGCGTACCTGCATATGTAGAAACATGCATACTGTTGCACACATACTTCTTCCTTTAATTAATCTTTGTCTTGCCCATTTACATGCTAACACTTTCCAGCTGGGGCAATTATTTTTAACTTCCTATAAGAAAAAGAAACACTAGGTTGAAAGACAATGAGCTGAAGATCGTTCAGTGTTCTACAACGTGAGAAGACATCTATTTTAAAGTGAAAGGTCTGATCCTGCTTGAGCTTAGAACGTGCAGAAGCTCAGTATAAGGCATGAGTCCTCACAAAGCTATGCACACATTTATTCTTTGTAGGACCAGACCCGAAATAGATTTGAAATCCTATTTCTACATACCCATATTTGAAAGCTTTGTTTGTACTTCCTTCCATTTTTAAACATAATTAAAAAGAAAAGCCACTCTTCAGAGAAATGCATACCAGTCTGCAAAATTCCCCCTTTCCCAGGGCAGTAGCCCAGAAAGAGACAATGTTTCTTCTCCCCAGAATAGGTTCTGGTTGCACTAAACCGAATCCAGCAAGAGAATTAATTGTCTGTGGTCACAGATGAATCAGGGCTCTCTTTTGGTAATTTGGCTCAAGCTATAGGAAGACAAATTTATTAAACAGAATTTTAGTGCACACATTTCAAAAATAAAGGCTCTGCAAAATGCATAGCTGTAGGTGGCATTAATTGCACAGGATGAATGAGTCAAATAGCATACACATATGAAAAATGTATGTGCAATCTATTTTGTGGGAGGTTGCAACTTTGCACTCACACACAGATATTTCAAGTGCTAACTCAACAGCTATATGCCTAAGAGGAAACAAACACATTTTAAAGCTGGGGTATAAAGTGATCAACAAACAAAGAGGGAAATAACAAGCTGAGATGTGGGGATATAGCTCATGTTCTTGGAAATGTTACACAAATAGGATTCAGAGTTGGGAGTTAGCTTGCTGAAAATAGAGGGAGAGTGTGAGAGTAACTTTTTTTGGGAGTTTATGTTTAGCATAAAGACAAATATGGCTGTGGGCTTAACTTCATGGCTTGACAACCAAAGCAAAGCAATAATATTGAACAAAGGGGTCCCTCTTCTATGTGGGAGAAGAAAACCTGTTGACCAGCTGATAGTTGGAGTCATGCATTACAAGGAACTAAATGCTCATAGTTTGCAGATTCCTTCCCACAGGGAGCTAGGACATCCAGCTCTCTCTCCATCTGTGCACCATGGCAAGCATGAAAATAGTTCCCTGAAGCTCGTGCCACTATGCTGAGCCTTCTCAAACTCTTTCCGTCACCACTTGAAATAAGAGTATGCTTTTCCCTTGTTAAAGAAGATTAATCTGCCATGATGTCAATGACTGAGTGGACTTCATGTATTTGGTCTCAGTCACGGTATTTTTAGTCTAATTGGAGACAATGTTGCTGATTTAGACCATCTGCTGAAAGATGACATCCTTTTGAGGCACTCACAGACCATAAACAATAACTGTTCAACGTGCATAATGATGTTTTACACTTCTACCCACCATTTCCATTAGAGGATCTCAAAACTCTCTACATACCAGTGAGTTTAGCTTCCCAGAGCCTTCGATGAGTGGACAATACTCCTACTTTACAGATGGCAAGATGAAAGCCCCAAGAAGCCAAGGAACCTGAATTCACGATCACTCAGCAAATCTTTGGCAGGATGGGGAATAGAAACCAGGTCACCTTACATGTGGTTCTGCACTTTACTCACTCCCCCGGTGCTCTGACCTCACTATACTCCATGAACCTCATCATAACTATATGGGATATGCAGCTGTTAGTAATAATACACTACCTGTTTGAACTAAAAACACACCGGCAGATGGAAATACAGTAGGTTAATAGCTATTCCAAGAGGCAATCATTTAAGGTACCAAGAAATTGCTTCTGTTAACCTTTTCCCATTGTGACATTTGACCAGTTTATACACAGGTTACAAAGGTCACCCATTATCACCATTTTATGAGACCTGGGTTGCCTCTGATCTTTCTCCACATTCTGCATTCAATAGCCTCTACCTGATCTGGAGAATGGTAATATTAACCAGCTACAATGCATTTTTTCCTTTATGACCCAGCGTCTGCAGTCATAGAGAAAGTGTAATGTAGCTTTCTTCTCACTTAGATTTTTGCTCTTCTTAGAGTCTTATACCATTTTTACAGCAAAATCTTATTCCCCTGCAAATTTGACCCAGCCTCAATTTCATATATATTTTAGAGTCGGATATTACGTTACTAAATAGGTTCTGGATATTCCGTGCTTTTCAGTTATGCCTGTTTTGTTGATATACCCCTCCACTGTCATGCCTGTTGTACTCCTTGTGTCAGTGTCTAGATATTTACAGCTTCTACTTTATAACAAGCTTTGCATAGATCTGTGTGCTAACACAGTTGTAAAATATTAGGGTGTGTCTGGCTTATCAAGTCCTTTTGAGGTTCAGTGCTAACTTCCTTGCCTGATTTGTATGCCTTCAAGGACAAAAGTCATTCATGAAGTCATTTTCCAAAGCGATATAACAAAGAACCCTTAGGGGAGAAAGGGTATGTTTCTATCTAAATTCATATCATACAGGAAGTTATACAGAGAAAAAGGAATGTGGTGATGATTAAATTATTCTCTTCAAAGAAAAAAGCATGTTATTAGCAAAAGGCTGTGACTCAGAGGTTTATACTTGATTTAAGTTCTTATTAGTGGTTTTGAAACAAGGGATACTGATTGATTCTTGTTCACTCATTAAACTCATTAATTTACAAAGATTCATTGCACTGGTGCTAATTGGAGAGTTGCAGGAAGTTGCAGAAAGAAATTGAATATGGTGCAGATAAAGTTACTTCTCAAAGGCTGATCATCGATTCCCTGTAAGGCTTCCTTTGAACTGCGTTTTTGAGGCTTGTTTTCTGTAATTTTAACATGTCTAACTAATGAAGGGGGATGGGCATGGGCATGGGCACTCACCTCCTGACCCAAAGCATTTTGTAAAATTGTCTCCAGAAGCAGTTGCTTTAAGAAATAACATTTTGACATCTAGTAGTTTTATTGCTGTTATTTCTACCTTCTTGAGCTTTTCTACCATGAGAAAACAAACACGACAGTTTGAATCGTCAACTGTTCCAGCATTAACAGTGCAACCTAAGGACATTGTGGGATTACCTTCTTTGAGTCAGGCCATACCCAGTACAATTTCTTCCTTAGATATCATATCAGCAATAAAAGATGTGAATACAGTGGTCTGTCATGCATGAAGATACTGAGCTCCTTCACAAGGCTAAAGCGAACTAAGGTGTGGACTACAGGAGATGAAAATACAGAATCAGCACGTGGGTATGACAAAAAGTGTCAGGTTAAACCACCTTCCATACTAACAACTGCCTGTGATTTATTACAGTCTTGCTTTACACTGTTTAGTACAAACTAAGGAGCAGCCAGTGATTCTGAATATCCCAGCTGGGGTCTGTTTGCCAGAAAGCAAGTGCTCAGTGCTTTTTCTAAAAATGAAGCAACTTTTAAATATCTCAGTTTGGTTACAAAACAGCAAATATCCCCCATTCCCTATTAAGCTCTGTTTCAGAAAATATTGGCTGTGGTGTGACAGTTAAGCTGCCCATGATGAAAAGAGTCTGTTCTCTGTTACACTCTTAATGGATTAGCATCTTGTTGGTCGAGGCAACACTTCTCCTCTCCAGTCCTTGATGCCGAAAGGTTAGGTAGGATCGCAGGAGGTCAACTCTGTTACTTTTTATGGAGGCAGAAAATGGCATAAAATGAAAATAATTTCCTGTGAAAGCTGAGGACATTCCTTCATTAGATTTGTTTCCTGTGCTAGGTCATATGGCTTTTTTCCTTCCTTTCTTTCTTCCTTTCTTTCTTTCTTTCCGTCTTTCTGTCTTCTTTTTTTTTTTTTTAAACATGCATTTGCTGGTTTCCTGTGCCCCAAGGGCCTTAGTGATCTTTTATGAGACCAGGCCCACCAATGCTGTTTTGTATGGTAAGAATGAGTGAACTAAGTGAATCAAAAACATCAGAGGCGTGCTTGATAAGGGACAACAGGTGATATGTGTTTGATAGAGGTTAAACTACTCAAGTTATAAAAAACTGACTTATTACGAAGTCACCTTCTAAATTGCCACTTCACCTCGGTACCTCACAACTACAGGTGACACATCCCCTTCCAAACAGCACCAGCTGGACTTCAAACAGTCCTGGTTAGTCACCTGCCTCTTTTTTCACTATTGAACATAAAATGCTGAACAATAATAAGATCCAGAGATGTTTTTAAATATTTTTTTCACCCTCATAAAAGCTGTTGTTGCCTGGCAGGAGGTAACAGCTGTTCACCTCTGTCCCCAGCCTTGGTGGAATGCAGAGTGAAATGTGGTCCTTCATTCCCACCACCAATGGACCTGAATCCCAGGCAAATTGTCAAGAAAGTCCCAGAGACACATTCTGGGCACAGCATGAGCTAGACCAGCGCAAAGAAAGGAGATAATGATGTGACATGTCAGATCATGCTGACTGGCTGATTTCTCTGCAATATCACAGCTAAACATTACTTTTTCATAGTTTTTTGTGACTTTAAGAAAAAACACAGCAAAGATGAGCAATAAAAAAAATCTGTAAACAGGGCAATGGGGTTTGAACTCACTACTACCACCGAAAGACAAAATCTTGCAGTTATAATAAATAACCTGATGAAACTGTCAGTTCCTCACTTAGTAGTCCTCAGAAAGGCAAACTGAAAATCAGGATGTATTAAGAAAGAAATAGGGAACAAAACAGAAAGCGTCATACTACTGTAAAATGCATGTACACCTGCATTTTGGCTACAGTGCTCAACTTAGGATGCTTTCCTTCCCTCTCTCTCCCCACACCTTCAAGTAGAACTAGGAAAATTTTCAAGAAGGATGACAAGGGTAATCAGAGGCATGAAATACCTTCCATATGAGGAACAAATAAACAGACCGGGACTTTTCAGCCTGGAAAAAGAAGATGAGTGGAAGAGGATCTGTGAAAGCATGAATGACATGGAGAAGGTGAATAGGAAATTATTGTTCACTGTCTCTTCTAGTACAAGAACTAGTATATCAACCTACCAGGCAGTACGTTCATAGACCAAAAGGTGATTTTTCTTCACCCAGATGTGAAGAACTCCTTGCCCCCTGGACATTGTGGATGCTGGAAGCTCTCATGGTTTCTCAAAGTAATTGGAAAAAATCATGAGAATAAAAAGAAATAGAGGAATTTTTATTAAACACAAAAACACCACTATCCATCTCAGCCACTGAGTTGGTCTAACCTGATTCAGCTGTTCATGTATTCTCATGCTGTGTTCTCAGAGGGGGATTATGAGATTTCTTGTAGCTCACCTCTAGGTACGGACTATTTTGATTCTGACTGGTTTCTAAGCTCAAAAACCTTTGCTCAGTTCAAGTAGGAATTTTGTCTGAATATGGGTTTATTAAAGACTGGAAAAGAAAAGACATCCCCAGGAATTTATGTGGAATGAAATACTCTATCAACGCAAGTGACTGTGGGTAATCTCAAAACCCTGAGTAATTACACCAAGAAGCTGTGTATAAGACTTCACTGATTTTAGTGCATGAGCCCATACAGGACTGTCTCCTAAGAATATTCAATTGATTGTGTCAGACAGATCATACAAAAACCAAGGACTTGAGGAAATGTTTGCCTTTTTTTTTTTTTTCTTCTTGCTCAGTAGGCTAAAAATACTCTGTCTGAAGTAGTGCGTTTGAGGCATTTCATTCCTTTTAACTTCAGACACCTCACCCACCATCTGAACTCTTGAACAAAAGCTGCTGTAGAACTCAGATCATTATTTTGTGTCCTACTGTATATTAAGTAAATTCACTTCTTGCTTAAGGAGTACAAGACCTGCAATCTTGTCACTGTTTTTGTTCAGTAGCTCTTTTTCTTTCCTCTGAGCACTTCAGTATTATACAGAAGATATTTTACAGCAGTGCCTAATGAACAATTTTCCTTCAATAATTATGGCGGACAGGCCATAAGAACATAGGGTGGTCAGAAGCAGAAGAGTCCTTATGTTGTCTGTAGCTGGCAAATACTAAGCACCCCGACAAGGAATTTTAATACGACAGATTAGTTTATTATCCAAGGAAGAGCCCTCAAAAGACAACGCACTTTGTTGTTAATGGATGACGTTATCCCTACCAGCCCAATTCGCAATATTTCTTTTCAGTGGTCAGCTGTTTATGTTATTTTTAGCAGCAATTTGTAATACCTTAATTTTCTAGAATTGTTGTCCTAAAGGCAGGTGATGCTGAAATGCAAATTATATCACAAGCTGAACAGGGGACCACAAAAGCAACAAGAGTTACAACAAAGTGAAGATATATTAAACTACAACCGAGATACTATAATGGTATTAACTGCAACCTTCCAGAGAGTCGTTAGAGAGGGCCAAAAGAACTGAATAAGCAAACTCATGGCTAAACTGAATATGATTAAATTACATTATATTAGTATACATTCTGATGTATATCAAGAAAAGAGTCAATTTAAAGTGAAGCTGACACAAAGCTATAATCCAGGAGATCAATTGTTTGAAAGGGTCTAGTTAGGTCTAAAAAGAATGGAATACCAGTGGAAAGAGCAGCCAGGGCGATGATGGAATTGGCCTGGGATCTGAAACCAGGTACATCATGGCACATTGCTTTCAGGTGGTGAAAGAAAGCATACGAAAGATACAGACACAGATGTCCATTTAGAGATTTAATCCTAGGTAGGGAATAGTTATCAGGATATAATGAAGAGGACAAATATGGTCAAGCAATTATTATCCTTCCCAGTCCCAGCAGTGGACCTTCAGGCACTTTCTTACCTGGAATTTGCATCTTAACCATAAACAACTGCAAGGTGACCTATTTTCCAGGTTTTTGCTAGCGAACAAATTAATTAGGCTTTTGGCTTCCAAAATGTGGTGAATGAAATTTGTAGCTATATTATATATTATTGACAGAAATAATCTACATCTCAAGCACTCTGCACTTCTCTAAAGATAGAATTTCTTGAATGTAACCACTCATATACATCTGTAGATAATTTACATCATCAGGTAGTTCACCACAAAAATTTGTTAAAGAACTGATGGCAGTATGAGACAGTATTAACACATTTAAAATAATTGCTTGATGAATAAAGAGTGCTATAATTTAATATAATTTTAGAAAATGACAGAGCAACCCAAAATTTCAACCATACTTACCAAAATGGAGTCAATTCTCTTGCTTCAAAGCATATGCCGTGTTTTGTCATTGAGAAGAACGTTGCCTTTGGCAGCTGTTTCATATTCACAGTTGGCATTTGGAGATAGAGCAAAGTTTCATCACTTTAATTTTCTGAAGTGTTGGCATGATCTTCCCTTCTGAATTCAGCCTGCATGTGCTTGGGGAACTTCCTTTTTTCTTTTTTTTTTTTTCTTTTAATAGACAGATTTTTCAATCACTGACAACCCAAAGTTTTCTGTAAATTCTCCTAATTCTTCTTGCTGCAAACTTTCTTTTATTGAAGCATATGCCGTGTTTTGTCATTGAGAAGAACGTTGCCTTTGGCAGCTGTTTCATATTCACAGTTGGCATTTGGAGATAGAGCAAAGTTTCATCACTTTAATTTTCTGAAGTGTTGGCATGATCTTCCCTTCTGAATTCAGCCTGCATGTGCTTGGGGAACTTCCTTTTTTCTTTTTCTTTTTTTCTTTTAATAGACAGATTTTTCAATCACTGACAACCCAAGTTTTCTGTAAATTCTCCTAATTCTTCTTGCTGCAAACTTTCTTTTATTGATTCTTTTCTTTTTTTTTTTTTGTCAAAAATGATTAAAAGCTATAATTACTGGTTGTCACATGGCTGTAGTAATTTTATCTGGCCTCTAGAAATGGCCAGCCTAATTCCAACTCAGAGAGATTTTCTGTCATCTTTTCCACTAGCCAAGGTGAGACAATTTTGTGAATACAACCCCCCACTATCAGTTTTCAATACAGTTTGTCACCATTTCATAACTCACCTCTTTTTTTTCCAGTTTGGCAGAGTTTCAAGAGGCATTACTTCATGCTTTTAAAGAGCTTATTTTTCTATTAGAAGAACAACTTGAAACAAGCATAAAGTTAGTTTTCTGATGTGTGGTGCTAGAAATAAGCATGCCTCTTGCATCTGCTTCATCAGCTGGTTTTCTTACAGGGTTGTCAACACAGGGGAATTCATCAATGAGGTACAAACTGCTTTCTGCAAAATTTGAGTTCATTGTTAGGTCAGTGATATATGAAGAAAAGCTCATCACTTTTTCTAAGGAGACATCAGGCATCTCCTTGCCTGAGGTTTTACAAGTATTCTTGGATGACTTTCATCAGCATATGCACTAATTTGGGCCATCTTTAAAGTTGCTGATTTGTATTTTTTTAGGCCTTCATCTGAACAGTTGCTATTACAGTTCAACTATTGTTCAGCTGAATTGTAGCAACACACCTTTTCAGATGTGTCTCAATAGTACTTTTCTGGCAAAAACATTTCCTCAGGATGATGTATGCAAGGGAGCTTTTTCTCCTGTTCTCTGCGCTAAGCACACACTTTGCCTGTGCTCAATTCATGTTTCCCCATTGCAAGGCATAGGCTACAACTTCCAGCTTGAATTCAGCTAGAGAAGTTTAATGTGTTGTTTCTGATGTCACTGAAACCACTGCATCCTGCTGTCAAATAGCTGGATGTTATTCATGAGCAACTTGTGTGTCTCTCTACAGTTGCCACCTTCCCTGGCTAAGGTGATGTTGTGTAGCCAGCAGGAGGGGCACAGAGAACTATTTTTCAGAAATAAGAGGCAGGAATACAGTGCAAGGAAGGGCTCAGGCCAGAGAGAAGTGGTCCTGCCCTTGTGTAAATCCTTCCTTCCTAAGGCAGCTGCCAAGTCAGAGTCCTTCATTTCATCTTGGAGGCTCCCTGCTATAGGGAAGGAGAACAAATGTAATGGGGATGGTGGATCGCAGGGGTGGAGAAGAAAGTTACATAGATTAAGAAGTAGGGGGCAACTAATTGCTGTGTTTAACTTCCTTTTGTGCTATCCTCCTGTTCCAATGAAACACGATGATTGGCTTTTATTTTTATATGGTTACACGTTATAATCTTGAAAGTACCGTATGCGTGAAAACGCAATGAAATCCTTTGTCTATTTTAGCAGCAGTGTTGCTATCTGTGCGCTGTACTGTGAACCCTCGATTCCTTTACTACAAGAAAGAGACTAATTGCTCTGTATTCACCTTCCCCACCAGTCAGTTCTTTGTAGACCATCTTGCAGAAGGTTTCTGTGCTGTTATCATGCCCAGACAAGCTTTTTCTCTCCAGACTGTTGGTAGGTGAACTTTCCTCAATCGATGGATTAACGTGGGGAAACTGCAACATGCTCACACATATCCGTGCACAAGGAATAGAGTAAGCACATAAAATCAATTATTCCTCACCTATGACTCCCTTGGTATTCCTCAAAAGGTTGAGGCATTCTGGTAGCCATAGTGGGATTTAGATTTCTGCTCTTAAGCAATTTGCCCACTTCTCATGTGAGGCCCAGAAGAAGGAGGAAACATTTCGTTGGAGGGTAAACAATAATTCCAGTGTCTACAATAAATGACTCCAGTCAGCAGTGCCAAGGTTCATTCCTGATCCTGTAATGAGAAGTGCTCAAAACTCTGGCAGTGGAAATTCCAAAATGTTATTTTTACCTCAGGCTTGTAAGGAAATGAGGCTTGTTTGATCATACTCTGTGTGTGTGCGTGTGTCTATCTATCCGTCTGACCTTTCTTAATAATGTTTGAGGTCTTTGTCTAATTTAAAGAAAATCTGATGAAGAAATAGAAATCCCAGGCAATGTTAAGTACCAAACAGCTTCAGAAAAGTAAGCAGTTGCATAGAAAAGGGACGTTCTTTTGGTGTCTCCATCGAGGGAAAGGCAAACGTATTTTACTAACTATAAGAAAGGGCTGTTGAAAGCCAGGCTATATTAGCTCTTTTCTACCTTGAAGGACTGCTTTTAATTCAGTTTTCTTTTACCACTTGACTTTTGCCCATGAGCCTTTTTGCAGCCATTACATGTAAGAGTGGTAATGCACTACGGACACTTAGCCAGAGCACCCCATGGGAAAAGAACTCAGTCTGAGTAGCTCAGTACTACAGATATCCAGTTTGTGGCAAATGGGAAATGACACCTTCTGGCCTATATTGCTTACAATGTTGACAGCTCTTTTCTGATTCAGCATCCTAATACCTTGTCCAAGAAGATAAAACTTGGAAATGCCAATGGAAAACCATGGCAGGGTTGTCAAATTCAAATATTCAAATGTCAGAAGTCAGGCCACAGGAGAATATGAGATTTGCTTAAATATCTCAAGGCTTTGTTGCATTTTGCCTTCTTCCACCTGTAATTTGGAATAACACACTGAAAATGAAATATACACTACACACAAACTCGATAACCAGATGATGTACATATAGAGGAATACCAGTTGAAGGATTAGGCGGGTGGGATTTATCCATTATCATTTTTGTCAAAATGTCTGAATTTTCATCTAAAAACCCTGGAGGTTCCCATTGTAGCAGTTTTGCTTCAGCAGATCTGGAAGAAAATTCATTGCAGGTATCAGAGGAATGCCACTCCACTGAGCAGTCTCCTCTATAAAGCCTCCATTTAGCTTACTTCTGGTAACTTTTGAATCAGTGCTACACTGACATCGATATCAAGGCCAAATAAACCATATTACTGTATTTGGATCCACTTATAACTATTACTGTTAAACAGCAACTAAATCAGTAAAAAATCCTGAAACATAAATATAAACAAAAGTATCTTATTAACCAGAACCAAGTAAATCATTACAATACATTGATAAGAAAAGATTAGGGTACTTATTGTAAAAATACAGAAGAGATAGGACCAATAACATAGGAACTGTTGTAAAAGGGCAGATCTGAAGTATTTAGAGCGGTCAAAAGCATACACTGCAGAGTAAACATCTACATTTATGATAGTAGTAGGTTTTCTTTGTACCTAAATTAATTGTCACATGCTTTTTGATACAGAAACAGTAGAAAAAGTTTCATCGCTGGGTATTTTAGTTAGCTTTTCTTCCACTACTATAATGTTTTGCAGGATTTTCAGAAATATTAAAAAAGTGATACTGAAGTAAAATTCTCCAGAGAGCTTTGAAGCAGCCTAACTATTCTCACTGCAGGCCTAAACAGCTATAAATTTGCTTTGTTTCTGCCCAGGACTCTGAGAGCTGCTGGACAGGGATTTGTGTCTGAGCTTGGTATTTCAGATGCATTAAACTTCTCAAGGAATGAATGTCTTGAGTTTTCTGCTGTACATGAAGTTTCTTGGGAAGGGAAGTGGAGGGACAACACGACAAGCTTCTGCATGGTGTAACACCAAGTCTAGTGCTCAGTGAAGGGACTGCTTTCATGCTTACCCATAAGATAGCTGATCTGCATGTTGGAGAAGTAGGTGTTTACAGTTGTACAACAGCTGAGTCAGATGGACCACAGTCTGTTAAACAGGTTGCTGTTTGTCCAGAAATCTCCAATAAATTTTATAAACTATCAGATTACACTGGGACAAAATTTCCTGGTGGAAATGAGTAACGTACTTGAGAAAATGCAGTCATTGGACAACTTTTTGCCATTGACTTCTGTGGGAAAGATGAATGCAAGCACTTCAGACATCCTCCCCATGAACTGCATTTCTCTCACACACTTTTTTTAGTTTTGTTTTGAACTTCTTTTCTGTCCCTGCCCCCAAGTATAAGGACAAGGGGTAAATCCTCCCAATCAACAACATGGTTGCAGAATTGTGTGAAGGCCTCATTCACAAGTGACCCAAGTGACAGAAACCCAAAATATGTTTATTTCATCTCCTTGGTGGACAGCAAGGACTATCTAAAATGGGAAGAGTAGAGAAGAAAAGAGTAGGAAAACTCACTTTCAGACAATTTTTTGTCTATAACAAAAGACTAATGAATCTGGAAATCTTACTGATTTTGATTATATTTCTTTTAAAATCAGTATAAAAGAATACTGAAAAAGTAGATTTTCTTATTTTAAAAGGACATATTAAAGGTCTGCCTACATTATAATATTTTCAGTTTATCAGAATAAAAGGTTTTCATTGACCTGAAATAAATATATTTTTTGCATATTGTTCTGTAAAAGAATTATGTAAGATTCTGGTTTGTTTCTTTTTTCCCCTTGGCTGGAAAATCCATTTGCTGACCAGCTATACAAAATAGTCATGAAACATTTTCTCTTTTCTGTCAAGCAAATTCTTACTTGTATATTGAGCAATGACATAGTAATCTTTGGTGTCTTATGGAGACAATGCATAAAATATTTACCATGCACTTAACGTACATCGCCTCTTTCGACTTGGGACTAGTAGGCTCCTCAAACTTTAATTAATTTAGTTCAGAACCCACTGTGTATAAGACAGCAATCTGCAAAGTCGGGGTTAGCAGGTATAGGAGTAACATGAGATGTAGGAGAAGGATGTCCTGCTCCAACCTGATCTGCTGGGAAGGTTGGACAAGTCCTTTTGCTTCTCTCTGCACAGCCCCTGCCCCAAATCTGGAAAACAAAAAATAATGCTGCTTCATTAGTAATGTAGTTTGAGATTGATGGATAAAAATGTTACCTAGTAGCTAGAAAATAATAACAAGAGTTTATTACTGAATCTCTTTAGGAAATGAGGGAAATACATGAGAGTGCCTGTGGTCGCAAAGCATGGTAGAGGTTGGGATTAGAGTGTGAGGTTTGTACTTCCTAAACCCCTGTTTCTCATTTTCTCTCATTTTTAAAGAACACTTTCTCTCATTTTGAAATATTCTAGCACATGTAAATACTTTCTCAGATCATAAAAATAATTACTTTTTTTCTTATCAGGTCTCACAACCTTCTTGTAAGATCTGAATATACCCAGAAAACTGGGTAATATTCAAGGATCACCTCCTTCAAGCTCAGGAGCGATGCATCCCAACAAAGAGGAAGTCGGGCAAAAATGCCAGGAGGCCTGCATGGATAATCAAGGGGCTCCTGGACAAACTCCAACACAAAAAGGAAGCCTACAGAGGGTGGAAGCAAGGACAGGTAGCCTGGGAGGAATAGAGAGAAATTGTCCGAGCAACCAGGGATCAGGTTAGGAAAGCTAAAGCCCTGACAGAATTAAACCTGGCCAGGGATATCAAGGGCAGCAAGAAAAGATTCTATAGGTATGTCGGGGATAAAAGGAAGAGAAGGGAAAATGTGGGCCCTCTCTGGAACAAAACGGGAGACCTGGTTACCTGGGACACGGGGAAGGTGGAGGTACTCAATGAATTTTTTGCCTCAGTCTTCACTGGCAAGTGCTCGAGCCTCACCGCACAAGCTGCAGAAGGCAAAGGCAGGGACTGGGAGAATGAAGAGCCGCCCACTGTGGGAGAACATCAGGTTTGAGACCATCTAAGGCACCTGAAGGTGCACAAGTCCATGGGACCT
>NW_008824723.1:3463527-3482959 GCF_000699105.1 Pygoscelis adeliae | reverse complement strand
AGCAGGGCCTGTTGCGACAGGACAAGGGGGAATGGCTTCAGACTAAAGGGGGGTAGACACAGACTAGAGATAAGGAAGAGATTTTTTACGCTGAGGGTGGTGAAATACTGGCACAGGTTGCCCAGAGAGGTGGTGGATGTCCCATCCCTGGAAACATTCAAGGTGAGGTTGGAGGGGGTTCTGAGCAACCTGATCTAGTTGAAGATGTCCCTGCCCATGGCAGGGGGGTTGGACTAGATGACCTTTAGAGGTCCCTTCCAACCCAAAATATTTCATGATTCTATGATTCTATGATTCTGTGATCTTCAAATTCACAGATTGTGATTTCTTCATATCTTGATCTATGCCATGAGATTTCATAATAATACATCCATCAAGAAATAAAATAATGAAATCTAGACCATCCATATTCTGCAGTGGTCTGGAGGGTAAATCTGGCAAATGAATCCAAATGGTTCAGCAAGGTAAACATCAGGGACCTCGCAGTCCAGGTGGAAGTGGAATCTGCGTGCACCAATGAGTGAAGCACAGGATGTACACGGAAGAACAGAAGGAGCTGTAAGTGATCTTATCCTCTAGCCTTTTCATGGGACTTTGCCTCAGGTGACATTACTAGTCAGAGGGTATTGACATCAGCAGGCGGAGCTGGCTTTTTTCTCTCTATAGTCAATGGATAAAAGCAGAGATTCTTCTAGAAGGTGATTCTGAGCAGATGTCTGATTTAGGTGCCCTGAATTGGCTTCCAGGGATGCTGTTCTGTCTTTGTTGACCAGAGATACAGTCAGGGAAGACTAGCTGGAGGAATTAGCTGTCTCTGGTGCCAAAATTCAACAAGCTTCCCTTCTTTTCCCACTTTTCTTACCTCTGTATCTCACAGTTAATTTACAGTGCTCACACTATCCTTCCTTTTCAGGCCCATCCTAAGAATAGACTAAGCAGCTCCTTTGGAAGGTAACATAGGAGAAATTGTAATTTTAGCATTCCCTGCATGGGCACTCACTGGGGATGGCTATGCCAATGAATGCCCAAAGCAGCTGACCTCTTTGCAAGAAAGCAACGGGTATCTTCATTCATACTGCAACCAGAATCTTTAAAAAGATTTATAATTTTTCCCCATCATTATAAACTGAACTAGTTGGTTCAGCTAGTTGGTTTCCTATCTAGAGGACATTATTTTGTCAAAGCGAGTTTGAAAGGACTTGCATTTGATTTCAGTTCAGATTCAACCTCCTGGGAAGGGGCCCAGATCAACCACATGATATAGGTGGCAGTCATCTTCACGCAGCACTCTTGAAGTGTTTTCCTTCAAAAACATGATCAAATCAGCCAGTAAAGGGAAAAAGAAGAGAGACGGGTTTTCTTTCCACTGAAACCAGGGATGATTTTAAATCCTGGGAACATCTCATCAATGATCCTTGTTTTGACCCTAGCCTGTGCCTTTGATATGAATGTCCAGGTTATTCCTTCCTGCACAGTGGGAATAAGAGATAAAATCTGCAAGCTGGGAAGAAGGTGGTGTGGGGTATACCTTTGAAAAAAATAGCTGAAAACTTTTCCTTTTGTCACAATGAAGATACACTAAAAGACAGAATGTGGCTATACGCCTTATATGCATATCTTAAATTATTTCTCCCTCCTTTAGTTTTCCCAAATCAAGCATTGGCTTCATGACTTATCTTCTCAGCTTTCCAGAATTTGTGGTGTGTTTCATTTTGTTTAAAAAACTGGGGCAAACCCAGGGAAATGACTTCAGCTGTGCGGTGAGAATTGTTAGCTGCTAACTCTGAACCACAGAGTACTGCTGGGAAACTGCATACTTGCATCTGATAACCATTTTATGGGAATGTATGCTGACCCACAGCTGTGGTTCTCCGCAAAATGCTGGGAGCATGAGTCCTCTTCTACCAAACATACTTTACAGTCTATTCTTAGCCTCTTTTTTGTAGCAGACTTGTTCTTTCCTCAATGTTGAGATTAAGTGGAAGAAAAAAAAAAAATCAGTGACAATGTTTCTTGCCTTTGATTGTGTCTGTAAACGGTTTATAAATGGAGGTAACTCCATTAACTGCAAGTCTGGTATATGTTGGTGTGAGTTGGATAAGGACTGAACTAATTGTATTTCTTGGTTTCTTCTGCCACATCTGTAACTTCTGAAGAATCACTATTAATCTCAGTTACGGCATTTATCCACTCAGATTGTACAAAGATTCAAGAAAAGAAAAAGCTAACCTGTCCATACTAGAAATATCCAGCAATGTTAGGACAGATGTTCCTCAGCCTTCCTCCTCCCCAGGATGCAATCCCCAAATCCCATTTTTGTGGATTAAAAAAAAAAAAAAATTATTAGTAGTTAATGAGACAGTAGACAACTAAGCTGTGGTGAATCTAAAATCCTATGTTTGACCTCTCTGAGGCAAAAATTGCATATTGAGTTTTCCTAGTGCCTTCTCCTCCCGTGTGATTATTGGAAAGATTTCAGTGTTCACAGCTGAAAATGATCCGATACTTCAGTACTTTGAAATAGATTGAGTCACAAATTTATTAAATCATGCCTACATGCATTGATGTGTCAGATACGGCCCCAGAAAATCTCATCAAGGTTATGTTTCTGGGAGAAATCTTCAGCATGAACAGACCTTTCTTAGCAGGTGTGAAAGACCAAAGCAAAAGTGTCACAATTTAAACTTTTCTGCCACCTGTTTCAAAGAAAGATGAAGGTCCCAAAAGTCCACTGAACTAGATAATCTACCTCAGGATAGAGTCTTCTTGTTTCCCAGCTGTGGGAACAGTTGTAACTCTTGTTTTCAGATTAGTTTAGATGAGATTAGTTGATTTAATCATGGCATGTTCCTCTGAGCAAAGATAATCAGCATTAGAGAAAAGAGCAAACTGGGTATGAAAGCACAATCTCACCACACACGCAGAGTCACACACATGCACAAACACAGATGCACACTTGCGTTGTGACTATATATTAATCTGGCAAAGTAAAACAATATGCAGGAGAAGGTCATTAAATTCTACTTAAAGGATCTTTTCTTTCTTCCCCTTTTTATTGCCTCTAGCAGTTACTTGGCTGCCTTTAGAAGTAATTAATCTCTGGTCTGATAACGTTTTGCACAGAAAACTGGAGAGGTCTATTCAAACAGAGTGAAGACAGCTATAAAATTTCACTCCTGAACCCCCCATCTGACCTAGGAAGGCTCCATCCTGTTCTCTGCTTGAGAATGCACTGGGGTCTCATCAGGCATTTTCACAGTCCCCATATCTCATGGAACTAAAAACCAGCCTGCAATGCCTCTCCTTTTCTCTCTTGCCCTATTTGTCATCTTTTAAATACCTGCAGGCTATTGTCATGTATTCACCCCTTAAACAAAGTTAGTATTGTAGAAATACTGTGGTGATGACTACTGGCAATACATGCTGAGTGCACATGCTGCTTCTCAGGGATGTTGGTTTGGAAAGAAAATGAAAGGCCCTAAAGTGTGTCATGAGGCAGCCTCCTGAGCTATGGACCTTTTTTCCTTGGTTTGCTCTTCTGGAAACCCAAGTCCCACAAAACACCTCACTTAGGAAACTGAGGCACAGTGACTCTATCAGAAACCAGCACTTCCATTCCTTCAGGAAACTGTTTTATACTGGAAAAATAATTGCCATGAAGACTAAAGGCGCTTATGTACCATGGTGATGGGAACACACAAGAGAGACAATACCAACAGGCAATCAGCACAGCTTTCTTGCAAACACTTTGCAATTCTACACAGTCTAATTGGGAGCATGAACCTGCTCTTCCCTCCATGTGCGGTGCTAATGTCCAAGTTACTTGCATGCAAGCTGGAAAGCTGAGGAGCTGTGTCTGTCTGCACCATTTACCGCCTGCTAACAGAATCACTGGAGAGAGCTTGGGCTGCTTTGCTCCAGTGGACAGCATAGATACAGCAGAGCTGAGCCTGGCTGCAACCTGCCTGCACATCAGCAGTGGCAAAGGAAGCCGCTTCCCATGGTTTCTTCCCCTAAATCCTTCTCTCAGGGCACTTAAGAGAAGAAAAGTTTGCCAATTTGAAGTCATTCATGTAAACATTTCAAATCGATTGTCTGCTTTGGAGTCAGCAATTTCACTTGCATGACAGTCTAGTTCAGTGAACAAATGAAATGGTTTATTTATAAGCTTGCTTCCCACCAGGGAGCCAATTTATGTTTAAAATTAGCTAATTGTCCCTTTGATGGATTTCTACTTGAAGTAAATAGAGGTCATTAAGTTTCTCTGTTAGGCTGCATTCAGAAAATAGCTATCTGACAAGAGGTTGACCTTACTGAGAAATCCCAGGTAAAGTCAACTATTTGGAACAGCTATTTAGCTTTACACATTAGTGAAGTGCCTAGGGAGGAAAGGGATGTCATTACCCTGGCAGTCTCCTCATATCTCATGCCTTTTATGACTGGAGGTACAAGTTAGAATAACTTGAGATATACCTATAAATAAATCACTTTTTGGGGTATAGAATGATTTCAGTTTTCCTCCTCAGAAACACCAGTACCCTGTTGATGAAACATTTCTCATCAGACCTCCCAAATGACCAATGACTTCTCTTGAAAAGAAGCAGCAGTGCTAATAAAACATTAGGCATTCTCCCAAAGTCAAACAGTTGGCTCAATCTGTACTTTCCAAGCTCTGCCAAACCCGTTAATATGACTCCCCTCTCTACTAAGATATTGTACACCTGCATTTCAAGCTTCAAAGGTACAAGGAAACTTCTGAAATACAATTTAACTGAGCCCAAGATATCAGAATATTCTAGTCTGCTCTTATCTATGATTTTACACAACAACACATCCTCAGGGCTGGGATGTACAATGCAAGGGAGCACTCAGTATGGTATAATTTAAACAGCAATGCATCATGCTGTGGGGAAGTGCTGTAGGGATGGGAATTTGGCCCAGCATTATTCCACATTTTTATTAGTGATCTTGAAGAAGGAGCACACACCATATTTGTTAAATCTGAAGATACTACTAAATTAGGAGGTGCTGTGAGCACCAGGAAGGATGGGGAAGTAACAGAGAAGGACCTAGAGTTGTCAGATATATGGGCTGGGAATAGGTAGCTGAAATCTATCCTGGACACGAGGCAAGTCAAAAAGGAAAAAAGCCCTCCAGCCTCTGTATTTAGCAGAAGGGAAATGCTGGAGAGCTGGAGAATGAGCGGAGATGACAGTTGGTTAACTAAAAATGTGCAAATCTAATATAGATCAGTGAAATATGGAATGCCAGCACTGACAGTGACTCTGTGACTATAGCTGCATCGTGTTTGTGTCAGAGACTGAGAAATGCTTCCTGCATCTCCTACATGACACTGATGAAACATTTGTGAGAATGATCTTACAAAGCCAGACTAAGTGGTCCATGTAGTCTAATATCCTGTCTGCAGAAGGGATTAGTCCTGGATAAATGAGGGTAAGGTGTAAGAAATTCTGGATCGAAGAGTCCTTGAAGGGATGATGACATGACATGCCCAGAAATGCCAGAAAGAGTCTTGAATAAACTCTTTCAGGGTCTGGGAAGACACGAATTAGTCCTGGCAAGACTGTCAAGTTGAAGCACTGTTGTAAGAGGCTGTAATCCTGCTAGGACTGGAGTCACTTTCTCTGCGTGGTTCCACACTGGGGCATGGAGCCTGGCGTTCTACCATACCCTAAATGACCTGCCCACAGGGAAAATTCCCTTCCCAACTCTACTAGTTAGAGGTTCCTCAGTGTCCTGAAGAGTGATGGCTTACATCCATTCCAAAATTCCTTAGGTAAAATGTTAGCCCCGTGGAAATTATTGGTAAACTCCCACTGAGTTCAGTGGGAGCGGGATTTCTTCCAATGGATATATATTATATGCCAAAGGTGGTGGAGGAATTCAAAAGTCTGCGTAGGCAGCCTACTTAGATTCTTCCTCTTATAAATCTGCTATCTCCCTTTTGCTACTCCAGTAACAACTTATTCTCCCCAAAGGTAATCTCTGGAAGATATCAGCTATCCATGAAGAATTATACTCTATTTAATCAGGAAACTAGCCATGGGAATCTTTCATAGAACTCCCTAAATATTTTGAAAGCTCAGTGCAAAAGCAGCTTTGTGGAGAATAAAATGAAGGCATAGGAAATTAAAGTTTATTATTTGATCGCCTTTGTTTTAAAATACACAAACAGAATTGGCAAAGTTACCTCCTCCATTAAACAGAATAAAAATGCTGAGTAGCCATTTGTGGTTCTTTGCCATCCTTTGATTTAACTACTGCTGGGAAATACAATAGCCAAATGTACTTTTTCCTACACTGAGGAGAAAAGCACAGTGAGATGCATTAGATAAGCGATTTCCTCTGAACCCTTAATTTCAGGATGCTGCGTTGTGCCCAAAAGCATCATTTTCTGCTACAGACCCCACAGTAGCTGAAGGAGACTATGAAGCTGCAGTCTAGGTTCAGTTCCCTTGCTAAGCTTCGTTGCTGCAGAAGGTTGTCTCACTAGAAGAAGGACAGCAATCCTGGGACAGCCTTCTGACACTGGCACTGACTGTAAAATTAACCTTCTATGCATTTTACAGCCAAACTGAAATAACATATCCTAAAGCCCTCCTCGCCTCTTTTTCTTCTTCTCCTTCTTTATTTTTTTAAAAAACATGACTATGCTAGGAATTTGTCAGAGTAATAAGGCTGTAAAACTGACCAGAGCTTTAAGTGATAATAATCTACTGCTACATAGTTTTCTTCACGGTCTTGTTATTTCTGCTTTTTTTGGTGCTCATGCATCCTATGTGTTGGGACTGTATGAAAACAATGCTGCTTATGAAGTGCATCCTCTATACAGATTTTATTCAGCATATTTAAGCAATAACTATTATTTGATTTGCATCAGACAATGATTACTTGTGGCAACATTCCGGCTTCTAAATTGGCCAACTGTGATTTCTTCCCTTGCAGGAGGACGAACTGACTTCAACTCTAATTGTCTGGAGCTTAGATTGAACGGTTCTGATCAGTTACTAGAATCAATGCAAAGTGAAAGGCATCAACTTAGTCTCGTCTTATTTTAGTTTCATACTGGATATTATAACTGATTTAAAAATTGATAAGAAATCTTTTATTTTTTAACTCTGTTTTAATTGCAGACAATTTCTCTTTAGTACTATTATGTTGAAAATCAATAAATGCACAGAGAATGTTTCTTCAAGTAAAATTATTAAAAATTATTAACACAGACCGTTATTATGAAGCAGCAGAGTTGAGATTTAGGAAGTATTTCTAGGATTTAGTGCTACTTATGACATTCAAAATTTTTGCTAAGTGAGACACATAAACTAAAATATGTCTTGGTTTCCTCACCCATAAAACTCAGATAATTATAGTTACTTTCCTTATAGATGTGGTAGGAATTTACTTTTCTGAATATTTTAATGTGCTGCAGGTTATTAATTAGTTCTGCATGCAGATTGAAGTCTTGGACTCCTATTTTCTGTCTGATTTTTTTAATGTAGACCTTTGCATTTTTCTCTAACAGTAACGGGACTCTGCAGAGTCTGAGTGAGACTGCACTCAAGTGTATTCTGGTGAAGAGTTAGACCTTGATTAAACTCACTCTTCTGAATGAGGAAGGTAGGCTTACAGCTTGGAAGTTGTGGTGTTCTCTGGAGGGAGTCCAAATCGATGGACTGTAGAGTCCTGTGGAAAAGGGCACTCTCACACTCGCTTGTTGAAATTGCTGTACCTTTCCACTGAGTATTCAAAAACTCATTGGATATTTAAAAAAAATCAAATGTTCATTCAGGTGGCTCTCCTCTTGGCATCCTAGCTTTTCTGAATCTTCTTCCTTGTCACCAGCTTTCCTGGGTGTTGAATAGGTGAGCACAGGCACCTGCTGCAATTCTCTGGACTCCACCCCATGGCAGAACATCCAAAATCTAGTCCTTGGTGGGACTAGACCTTTGGATACATCTCTTTTACAATAGGTAGATCAAATGGCTACATTTAACTTTTATTATGGTATATAACATGACACATTGTGCTTGTTGAAACTGGTTTTGCTACAAGGGGTGAGATTATGATGTTTTTGCTTCAAGCATTTTTTTTTTTTTTTGTGACAATAATGTTGTTCCATTGACTTTTATCACAGTATATTAATTTCCAGCTGCTCAGGTTGATTAGCAGACTGAGCAGTTTGTGAATGTTGGCATCAACCACAGTGGACTGAAGAAGAAGTAAGAAAGGATTTATTGTGAGAAACATGCAGAATCTGGCTTTGTGGAAACAGTGAGAGACGAAACTTGCAGCAAAAGAGAAGCAGCAGACTAACTGCATAAGAGTGCCGGCAGGTAGCAAACAGAATAAATATCTAAGAAGCGTGGGTCCACTTAGTAGCTAAGAATAAGAATTTATTTTCCTAAATATTTTATTGTTATTATGTCTTTAATTCTATAAACAAAACAATCAAACAAAAAATGGCCAGCTGTTTTACTGAAGCAGCAACAACAACAAAGCATCAAGAAGGAATTAGGTATTTCTAATTTTCTCCTTATGGGAGCATAAGAGTCCAGCAGCTGCTGCAACTGGCAGTAAAGCCACCATTTCAAAGAACTTATTGAGCAGTTACTGTTAAAAAATCCAGGTTGCCACTAAATCACAGTTCTTCACTTGGTTCCCACACTGTTGCAATGCCCTAAGCTATTCACAGCTGCCACGCATCTCCCCAGAGGTGGCTGCATTTCAGTGGTACGCAAAAGAACACCAAAATTACATCAACAGGCAGATTAATACACTCTCTAATTCTACATGACAAGCAATAAACAAATGCAAACCATCATTTTATTCAATAGGTGACACAATTCTTTCTTAGACAATAGAAGCTAGTGTCCCAGCATATTACTAGGAAATACTGAATGGTTACAAATATTTGGCTACTTCTCCTGCTTCACTGCACTGTGTGTGGTCACTTAGAACTATTTTGATGCAGTCTTGTAATGCTACAGAATCAGCATGGTAACATTGCATACTAACTTTATTTTGATTTCCGCAGAGGCAAATAGTTATGCGATGTGCAATGTGATATGCAATGCAATGTTGAATGAAGTTCAATCTTGTTGAAAACCCCAAAATATCAAACTGAATGCAGGGCAGAACTCTAAGAGGTTTCTTTTTACTGGGAAGGTATTATATACAGTAGAAATACGGTAGGTTCAAAGGTACGTAAGCAATAAGGTAAGAAGTGACTTTTATGAACATAGCTCAGTGAAGGATGCCTCTGATGTATACATACATTCTCAAAGAACAAAAAAAGTTGATATGTAGAAATATAGACTAATAAATATGCAAAAAAGCCAATAGCACATGTTGCTATAATAAAATCATTTTGCATTAATTCATCCTCACAGTTTACTTCTTCCAGAAACTTAAAAAGAAACTACATTAGCAACAAGTCTACAATTATTTGAAAAAAACATGCTCAGTCTAGTTTCCCTTAAATCAGAGGAGAGATTCAGGCTCTAAACTACTGCTACAACCTCAGTAGGAGTGATTTATTTGAGCTGCTGCCATCGAGAACATATCCTTTTAATAATGTGCATGAGCTGGGTGTTGAAGTTGTTTATAGAATCTCAGTTTGTTATTTCTAGTGTCTATTTTTTGCATCTGTATGTTTGAAGTGAATATCTGTAAGGACCTGCCTCCCCTTGAACTGCACTTAGTAACTTGAGCTGTAATGAAGCAACTTTTCTTGCTCAGTTTTGTCATTTTTGGTAGCCAACGAACAAGAGTAGTTTAATGTTGATCGCACACAGCCAAGGCCATGTATTCACAGAAACGCCCTTTTTTCCAGACTCTCTTCCTTCCTTTACAACATGGGATGAAGAAGAGGTGTCTGCAAAGTTAATCTGAGTTGACAAGCTTCCTTCATATTTTATATGTGTCTTAAACTCATACTGGCACAAAGCAGCCGCTTTCTGCTTACAGTACTAATGCAAGAATGTCTTCCCCTGGTCACTGAGCAAGTGTAATGGGACTGTGCCTGGCAAACAGTGGAACAGTAGCAAAAAACCGCAATTTGTACATAAGCTTTCCCAGAGGCCAAATGTGTAAGAAAAATGTGCAGAGAGTTTTGAAGTGCTGGTCAGAGAAGGCTCTGTGCAACCAAAATCCACCCTGTCTAGTCACATATTTAGCGATCGTATTTATACAGTGGTCATTCCAGACCAGGCTTCCAACCATGAAAAAGATGCATTCATTTTTTCTTAGATGATCAGGGTAGGTCCTGAATGTGCCTTTAGAAGCTGTAACCAGGACCGGCTACTCTCATGGATATAGTGAAAACACTGATAAGATTGGAAGAATAATGAAAGGGAGATGTGAATCAAAGGGAGGGTAATTGGTGAATTTGAAATGGCAGAAATATTATTAGCCAATAATGTTCAGTCCTCTAAAACCAATGATTGGTCACTTGCAAGGTCCTGGTTAACCATGGCTTTTAAGTACAGTTTTATACTGCCTGTGTCATCAGTAATTCAATATGCTCACACAGCCATGATACTTTCATGTTTTTTCTGTATTTGACTGTCCCAGTCTGTTTTAACCACATACTGGAAAATATACAAGAAAACATGGCATTGCACCATTCTTTCTTATTCATATCACCAAACCACATTAAGATTCATAATTCCAGATGCTACAGTTATAAATAATTTGAAGGGAGAGCAGGTGGAAGGAATAAAAGCACATGCAAGATAAATATGTGAAAATTCTATTTGGAAAGTCTTAAATAACAATTTCCTAGGAGAAAAAGTATTCCAATTTGGAACGTTTGCCAAGGTGGAGTTGTGAGCAATTTCATTTCTTATTATTCATCTTCCATAACCCCTCATTTGTCCAGTCACATGGCTTGTGTACATATTCTTACTGTATGTGCACACCTCCACAAATAGACATGCAAATTTAAATCTTTAAGGAAAGAAAAGTTTAGGAGCTTTTTTAGTCATAACAGTCTTCAGGTCTTGAATGTACGTCCTTTTGTGATTGCACTTTGTTATCTGACACTCTTCAGCCCAGCACCCTTGATATTTTTCACTGACCTTTTGGCAGCTCTAGCTTGCTGCTTACAACAAATTTGCTTATTTAAATTATCTGAATCAGAATGAACCAGGCCAGCAAAATCTGTTTTAAACAGCTTCAGCTAGCTGAACTCTTTTGCAGCTGAGTTAGGTTAGGGTGCATTCAGAGGAGCAAACTGGCTGGCAGATCTGCAAGGGCTGTAATCTCTTGCAGATGTGTGAATGAGCAGCAGGGAGCAGACTGTAAGGTCTTCTGCTGGCCTGGAGTCTGGAGAGTGCACGGCTGTTCTCAGCCTAAGCCAAAAGTTGCCTGTACTCAAGCCATCTTCACTACCACCTTATCAGTAGGCGGAGACCCTGAATCTGAACTGAACAAAGATTAGGTGAAAAAATCTTTTCCTTATCCAAACCCCCTACAGTGCTCTGCACAGTCTAATCTATGCATTCTGTCCTCAAATACTGCCAAACACACACATTTTATGTTATTCTTAACTTGTAGATATCTCAGCACACTCAATCTCCCCAGAACCCTCCTCAGACATACAAATATTGAGCCCTTCAGGCAGCTGTTCAAAGATGACAGCCGTTGCCCTTGCAGCGATCTCCAGCAAGGCAGGACGTTCCTTCTCCCTCTCTCTCAAAGGAGGTGATGTTCATGTCTTGCTGTTCCCTGCTTGCATGGGGAAGTGATTGACATAAGATGAAGCCCATGGTCTGGCAAAAGCTGAGCACAGGGGCTGGCACAACCTCCGCAGTGGTGGCTGAAGGAAATTCTCCTTCTCGGCTTGGGGGTAGAAAGTGAGGAACCTCATAAGCTTAAACTTTGGGTTATGTTGACTTTTTAAAGATGTTGCTACAGCACTTACCACTACAGTTTCCAGAATTCATATATAGATTCAGATTCAGAGTCTCTGCCTATTGCTAAGGTGATATTGAAAATGGCTTAAGTACAGACAAGTTTTTGTTTAGGCTGAGGAGATCTGCACACTCACCAGATTCCAGAACAGAAGCACTGCTCCAGGCCACTGCAAGAAAGCTACAGCCTGCTGGAAGTTTCATGGTAGGCTCAGAGCAAAGCACGGTGACTCTGAATATCCCACTGGCAGGAGGAAAGTAGTTTCTCCAGCTTCAAAAGCATGAGTGTGTTGTAGTTGATCTAAGAAGGTTGCTGGTCGTTAGCTGGTGGGAAGAACTGATTTTGTGCAGCAGAGGGCAGTAGCTGACACACATACGTGCACATGCAACTTGCACACGCAACTCACGCACCCCTTTGCAATATTTTAAGAATGACTCCCTTCTTCCCATCAAATATGGACTAACAAGTTCTGGATCTCTGCAGATAAGTTAATCGCTTTCAATCTGAAACCAGATTGAAACCAGCTCTAACGAGACCAGGAGATCACAAAGTGTTTTGTTGACCAGAAAACTGACCATGATGCTAGATTCAATAGTCAGTTCATTTGTCTTCAACTTTGGTGGCTTTCTCTCAGTTTGCCTTTCTGAGGCCGCTCTAAAAACCACAAGAACACACTACATTGAGGAGGGAGCCTTTACTTCAGGTATGAGTCAGGTTGTCTTTGTACAGGAAACTATAAACACAGTTTCTTTCTGTGAAATGTATTTTGCAACAGAGACAGAGGTGTAGGAAAAAAAACCTGTATAAAGTGTGGGCCACTTCATCAGTTCTGAGGTTTTGGAAATGTTTGTGGGAGCTTGCCTCACTAAAGTGTTCTTGAAGAATATTCTCCTGTAAGTCAACCAAAGGTGCTCATGTCTTTGATGACAATGATTCAGTTGTTTGAAATATATCTAAGCAAAATGGTCCTGTGCCTTAGAGTGAAAGTCAGGCTCAGATATTGAGTTTCTTCAAGCTTGATGCTGGTTACATTTGGTCTCTGTTCTGCTTGATAACAGAGGTTGCAACCAGCTGGAAGTAAGAAAATGCATCTATTTCTTTAATCCGCAAATGATTTGGATCCAGTGTTTCAGCCCCTACCTGCCTGACATAAAACATTTTATTTAGTGCATTTAGAATTGTTACAGTGGGTTCTGGCACCGTTACAAGAATAGTTCTCTATCTTGTCTAAACTAATGAAAGAAATCTCTAAAAGGTTAAAGGAAAACAATCTACTCATAGAGAAATTATTTCTAAACCTCTAGTGATTAGTAACTGGCTTATATATTTTCTTCAGATTGTTTCAGCAGCATTACTATCCAGCTTACTGTCTTATCCTTTCTCACTCTTACAGAATTTTTAGTCTCCATGTTACTCCTTAAAAGTAAGATTTTTCAGGATACTTGCATTTAACAAAATAAATTAGTTTTTAAATTATGTAATTTTAAGAAGTGCTTCCAACACAATTCCTTACCAAAGATAGAGGAGCTGAAAAAAACCCCTTTAATTTCCATAGTACAAGAAACCCTCATGAAAAGTTCATTTTTTAAAAATTCCTCTTTAAGTCCCAAATCCTAGAATTTAAATATACGAGAGTCTCAACATTCTAGTCTGCATGGTTGCAGGGAAAAGTTTTAAAATGTCAATCAAGTGTATTCTTCAGTCTTACAAAACAGAAGACAAAATAGAGAATTATTTCGTATTATAAGCCATCATTTAGTAATATAATCCCTGGATTTTAAACCTGTCTCACTATTTTAGGGTCCTTGATTAAAAATTTCTGAGTGCTTAGAGTTAACAATATTATTTCTGCAGTGGAGCCCTTCAGAATTTAAGACTGGCAAGCAAAAGCTACATGGGAAAGAAGAAATGGGTTACTGCTGGCCCTGACTCAAATCATTTTCCTGGACACCCAGGCAGGAGAACAATAAATGGTTCTTTCAGTGCAACCAGGAAGTGACAAGCAGCAACAAAAACTGAATCCAAGTTTTCTGTGGGAATTTCTCACTGCCTTCTCACACACAATTCCCTCAACTTTGCACTGAAAGTGATAAATAGCTAAAAGTCTGTGTTAGGCATCAGGAGCATGGCTCAAACTGTGCCTACCTGGAACTAAGGGCAGGGGTCTCCTGACCGAATCCGTGACCTCTCTTGGCCATGCCTGTGACAGGTTCATTTCCCTCTGCCTTCATACCCTGACACTAACAAAGGAGGAGAACTCATGCCGTACTAATTGCTGTTGCAAAGAGAAGGAAGGACCTGAAAGCTGGGTTAAGCACACAAAACCCTATGACCTGCATGTTTCCAGCCATGTTCCTGGCTATAATTCAGGGTCAGAGCATCTCCCCTGTGTATGGGAAGAGCTCTGCTCAGTTTATCTGTTCAACAGAGCAAACCATAGCACGTTCAGCCCTGTGCAAGCCTGACCCTATCAGAGACTGCTTGCCCTTGTGCAACAGCATTGAGCAAGCCTGGACCCCCTCCACAACCACCAAGACAAACCAAGAGCTTGTGCCAAGAGAGCCCTGAAGCACATGGTCAAGTTTCCACTATGAATAGTGGGGGATGTGAGACTAAGGGGCAAGTCTGGTCTTGCACTGCATTGATAGTATGTTGAGACTCATTGAAGCTAGCTCATCTCCTTCACCTCATTCCTTTATGTTAGGAGACTTCTGTAGAGTTCTAGAGCTTTTGAAGGCTGTCAGATATATGCAAACCTGGCAGAGTGAGCAGCCCAAAAAAGGACAAAGGATTTATCCACAACCTTCTGCTCTTTCTGGCTGTATCAGTCATTACCGTTGAAACCTTTTCCTACTGAAACGTAAAAACATCTTTTTGAAAAAATTATCCTGCCGTTCATACACCAATACTTTCTGGGGTTTAACTATACATCAATACTTCCTGTTTTCTAACTATCACAAATTCCAAGAATTCATTCAGATTCCGTTTGCGCTTTTTTTAAACTTGTTGATAATGCATCGATTGAGCAAGGTGTACTGTGTTTACAGAACTTGGAGGGATCTCAGTTGCACCTGGTATAACAGAGATTAGAGTTTTGCTTGATACATAGGAGCAGTAAGTCAAGGCCATAAAGATTTCTTAGTTAAGAACAAAATTGTATCCTTTGGCATGAGTAAATTTTACTCCGATAAGTAAAAATTTTACTCCAATGAGTAAAATTTCCTTTATTTCTTTAGTTCTTTTATATGTGCTGTTTACAATTTATAAGACAAAACAGAGTTGTTATAACAAAACACTGGTCATGCTAGTTTGTCCTGTTTTCTATCAGCAGCTTGTATATGCTTTTTAAATCCAAATGACTAACAAACGGGAGAGTTCAACCTTAGACCCCTCAGAACTGTGTGATTTGTAGATTGAGCATCAGCCTTGTGAAAAGCAATGCTGCTTATGCGCAAAGGTGAATGTTCAAAAATGGAGACAAGCAAAATGCTTAATCACTTTCTAGTCAGACTCTTCAATTTGATAATTAATGTTCACGCTTGTCATAAGATCAGCTGAATCCCTGGGCTCCCTCTTGCAGAAATGGGAGTCCTAACTATTGTTTGAAAGGCATTATTTATTTGACAAACCCAGTTGCCACTCATGCCATAGTTGCCTGTTTGCGAATAAAGGGTCTGTTCCTTATAGCTCAAACATCAGTTCTGATCTCGATTGGAGTGGGTTCATGATTGTTGAACTCACTGCAGGAAAAACTGCAGAATTTATACTGGTTTTATGCCCATTGCAGGGGACAGATGATACTTCTTCTGGCAAAACATTAAATTTGGTGCAGAGAGAACATTTTGAATAGATCTGAACCAGCAGAATGAGTTTATAGCACCTTTGAGCTTTCTTGTGCAGCTACAGCATTTTTGACTTGACAGTAGTGGAACCTGGTTATACCACAGAAAGCCAAGAAAGCAAATCATTAATCAGTAACATCCCTTTATACTTCTTTGATCATGGTTCTGCCTCACACTCACCCTCTGAGATGCTGAGATTCGCACTTGTGAATTATTTTAAATAACAGGAATCTTTTCAAATCATGGTTTTGTGAAATCATAAGTATAAATCATAACTGGTACTGCAATAGCTCAGAGCAGTCACTGCTATGGACTCACTGCCAGCAAACTGTGTCTATACTTCGAAAGGACAATCTGTGTGGAAGATAAAAGACAAAAAAGAATATGAGAAAATGCTGTCACTATATTACTGACAAAAGAAAGAAGTTGCCAAGGTCTTATTTTGGAGTGGTAGCAGAGTAAGGAGCATAAATAAGATCTCCTGGCACTTTCTTTTAACCCCTAAGCATCTTTTCTAGACCCTGACAACTTCAAGTACATTTAAGGACAAGAGTTCATGAAAATAGATAATTCACTTCAGATTTTCCTCCTTCACCAAAGTTCGTAAAACTAGGTTAGGAGTTATTTCCCAGAGTGAATTTCATCTCTCTATCTTACACCTTGTCCTCCTGTTTTCGTTCTTTACTCTTAAAGTTTACTTTTAATACTGATTAAAACAAAAAATGTCCTGCGCCTCTTCTTTGTCCCATGTGGAGAGACTTTGATTCATATGGCTCACCACTCTTCCCCTTCAGAGAAGCTGAACAGCATGGCTTAGTCCTTCATGTCTTGTCCTTGTCCTGTCCCATCCTGCCCTGTCCTGTTCCACACACTGGCCCCAGGCACTGTCTGGCAGATCATTGGTTGGCCCATGTCAAAACTACCAGGAAAACTGATCAGCTTCAACAGTTTCCCTGACTGCTAGTCAATGGGCATGCCAGTGCCCTGAGCATGTTTAGTGCAGAGGCAGAAGATTGCGGCTCTCAGGCTTCCCCAGAAATTTACATTTTCTATTTACTCAGATCTGATTCTTGTGCAAGTTAAAAGGGAGCTACAGCTACATATCTCAGAAATGTTTATAGCTCCCATAAAGACAATAGCACACGTCTGAATAAGAATGACAAAGATGGGTTATAATACAAACTAATAAGAAATACTCCATACATCACATGAAAACAAAGAGCAAAAAGGCCCCAAATCATGCCCTTCGACACACATCGCATCAAGGGTAGAACAAAAGTATTGATGGCATCTCTATGAGAAAAAGAAGTAGTAAGTTAAGTCATAGCCCAAAGGTTTTAATTTCATGCTTTGAAAGTCCCTTGTCTCTCCCTTTCCACTTTTTATTTCAGGTTCCAACGTCCAATCATAAATTAATACTGCCCTCATTGCTCAATAGCTACATGGGATGAATTAAAAATAGGAAGGAATGCCCACTGACTGCAAAAGCTGAGGTACCAATTTAGAGTTCACTATCAAAAAAAGTTGTAAATTAGCCTAATGAAGCAAATTCATCTAAGAATGTCTTTGGATAGTCACATTAAAAGTTCAGGAAAAAAACAGGAGAACATTCATAGGATGTGTGCAATTTTATTCACTATAAAAACACCACCAGAACTGTCATTACAAAATCAGAGCTGTGATCTGCTTTATTCGCTCCCCTGTTCATTAGAGTAGCCATCAACAGCCGCTTCCAAATGAGGTAAAATAACATTGCCTTGAGCAAGTAGGGATCAGTGGCTTCACATTGAGTGGCAAGGAACAAAATGAAGTCAGTCAATGAGCTGTGTTTACCTCCATCTTCTCCCATCACTGTATCTGGCACCTGGTATCCTCCAGACATCATCCAGGCTGTCATCACTGGAACGTGATCTGTGTGAATGTTCCTTCTTCACTTCTATATGTTATTTGAAACTTGTGTGTTCATCTCACTTCCAAACCTGTCATGAAAACAGTGAGTGAACATTGGAGAACACGAATCTATGTGTTGGTTAGTTTATACAGTGCACAGTGTTCATGTCTGTACTCTTTGGATCATCTAACCTGAAGAAAAATGTCTGTAGAAATGCAATTTTTTTCTTACCTCCAGGATGCCATTACAATCAGAATATTAGTAGTGTAGGAGAGTTTTGGATGAGCTCCTCTCACCAGTGTGAAGTAATTACACACTCATACACTGCAAGGTTCAGAAACCAGTCAGAGGTGTGATTTATTCAAGAAAATCATAAAATATTAGGCTGAGAATCCAAACATGTCAGCCTTCAAGCACTCTTTTCATAACCTAGGAGCATTCGCTTTTTGCTAAATGAAGGAACCTAAACCAAACAAAAATGATGTTATGTTTTTTGGTAAAACCCAATGCCAGTAGCAACAGGATCTTCTTCTCTGCATTTGCTGACTGAACTGTCCAGTAACCAGCAGTGGAAAAGAGGTATTGAAATATAATGAAATGACCTATTAATGTTATACTGCTATCATTAGAGACAGAGAAAGACAGATCAAAAAGATGAATCATTTGAAGATCCTGGGTTCAAAGAGGCTCAGAGGCTTGGTAAATGCAAAACCTGATCCCAAATATAGCATATGCCCAAGACTGTAATTTTGACCAAAATGATCAGGAAAGACTGAAGAAAATCCTAGGTAAAGATTAAATCAAGAAAAGAAATAGTTTTCCAGCTGTTCTTCTTTTTCATCACCTAATGACAAATCACGTGTGTCTTTACACATGACCTAAAATAACAGCTAGAGTTACAGCCATCAAGCTATCAATAAAGGTGGTATTGGGAGAAGTGGATCATTCCTTGTCTGTACTGCTTTTCTTCAGTACAGTAGGAATACTTTATCTGCTCCCAGAATTATTTCAGGCAGGGAACTATGATTACCCAAAAAATCTTTGACATGAAAGTGGAGCACAAAGCATTTAATAAAGACTTCCTGTTTTTATCTGACAAATAATCATGAGGCCAATTAAACTCTACACATTTAAAAGAGAACACTGGACAGAGAGCATTGGAGGTTCTTCAGTCTATGATACAGCGTTAAAAATATATAGATAATTTCCCTAAAACTATTTCCACTTAATATTTTTCTTCTAGAATCATAGAATCATAGAATCATAGAATCATTAAGGTTGGAAGAGACCTCTAAGATCATCGAGTCCAACCGTCAACCCAACACCACCATGCCCACTAAACCATGTTCCTAAGCGCCAAATCTACATGTCTTTTAAATACTTCCAGGGATGGTGACTCAACCACTTCCCTGGGCAGCCTTTTCCAATGTTTAACCACTCTTTCAGTAAAGACATTTTTCCTCACATCCAATCTAAACCTCCCCTGGCGCAACTTGAGGCCATTTCCTCTCGTCTTATCGCCAGTTACTTGGGAGAAGAGACCAACACCCACCTCGCTACAACCTCCTTTCAGGTAGTTGTAGAGAGCGATGAGGTCTCCCCTCAGCCTCCTTTTCTCCAGGCTAAAAAACCCCAGTTCCCTCAGACGCTCCTCAGAAGACTTGTTCTCCAGACCCCTCACCAGCCTCGTTGCCCTTCTCTGGACACGTTCCAACATCTCAACATCCTTCTTGTAGTGAGGGGCCCAAAACTGAACACAGTATTC
>NW_008824723.1:3434226-3463283 GCF_000699105.1 Pygoscelis adeliae | reverse complement strand
TCCAGCCACTCTTCCCCAAGCCTGTAGCGCTGCATGGGGTTGTTGTGACCCAAGTGCAGGACCTGGCACTTGGCCTTGTTGAATCTCATACAGTTGGCCTGGGCCCATCGATCCAGCCTGTCCAGGTCCCTCTGCAGAGCCTTCCTACCCTCCAGCAGATCAACACTGCCGCCCAACTTGGTGTCGTCTGCAAACTTACTGAGGGTGCACTCGATCCCCTCATCCAGATCATTGATAAAGATATTGAACAGAACTGGCCCCAAAACTGAGCCCTGGGGAACACCGCTCGTGACCGGCCGCCAACTGGATTGAACTCCATTCACCACAACTCTCTGGGCCCGGCCATGCAAGCCTGTGAACAACTAATTATCAAGGCTGTGAATTGAAGCTGTGAAACAGCTAATACATCAAGCCTGTGAACAGCTAATTATAATATCAGTTTTACAGATGGGAAACAGATATCCACAGTCTAAGGGATCTGCCAAAAGTCACAGAATGTTTGACCAACATCCTCATGAAGTTGGTAGTAGTCTTTGCATTCATTGTATAGTACACAAACCCAGGGGGAGCCGAGACTAGAGCTCAGTTAATTGCAGAGTTCTAGTACGACCGTGTAACTGTTGCCATCATGGGAAACCCAGGTCATTTGTTATGCCATTGGAGCATCCAACCAATCCTGTCATTAATCACTATAACATCACAGGACAGCCACCATATGGTGTGAAATAATCTCCTCCCTTGCTACAGAAACTAGATATCTTTAAAGACAAAATCATCTCTACACCACTTGGAAAGTACATTAGAGTTTTGTTTCCCCTTAGAACTTTGTCCTAAAAACGCTCGTTAAGATGATTTGTGAAGGAAAAGTGAGAACTTCATAGACCTTCTCCAAAAGAAAAGGGGATCAACCAATGCACCTCTTGCCATGTGAATGTCTCTATCCTAACAATCTCAACCTGATCATTAAAAATCCATCCCTTCTAATGCACTGGGAAGATAGTGGGTCAGAGACAATAATTATTATTCCCTCTCACACATGCTTAGACCCCTGTTAGCTTCTTTCCGTCAGATGGAAAGGCTTGTTAAAAGTGGTGGCTCCAATGATTCTTCAAGGACAGGGCTTTTGCAATGAACAGGATGATATCCTACCATAAGTTACTCAACTAGAGTTTCACTCCCAATGCAAGCATATTAGTTACACAGTTTTAGTTTTGATCTTATATTTCAGTCATCTCCAGCATGAACCAGTGGCCTGGATGATGACATGCTTTGGTTTCATTGCTCTTCAAGCAGCAAAACCATTAGCAGCATTCAGGACTTGACAAGTCTGTCCTCACTGAAAAAAAATATTTTCCCTTTGTATAGGAAAGTTGTGCCAAATCTGCAACACCCAGCTTCAGTGCTGAGTTTTTGCAGCAGAATCTGGGACAGCAAGCACATCTGTACAACATATTCAAAATACCCAACATATTCAAGGAGGAGCTGCAGACATCAGCCAGAGTAAAACACTAAGCATGGCCTGGAGCTTTATAGACTTAGATTTATTATAGAGGAGGTTAAATACCAGAGGCTCGTTTCCATCTCTCATTAGTTCCTATATCCTTTTTCTTCAACAGGTTGCTAATAGCTCACCTGTTTGTAGGTTTTAGGTACCCCTTCAAGCAGCCCCTGAAGAAGATTGCATTGCACTGCAGTTTGGGATTTTGGCACCCGTATTTTTCTGAATTTAGCCTTTAGTCTCCGTGTAAAAGAGTTTTAATGTGGCATTAGAGAGAAGCACACCTGTTGTGAGCAGTCTCCATGCTCCTACAGGAATATTACCAATTTTCGGAAACCAAGGAAGTGTTATGAACTTCCTTTGTGTGCATGTGTTCTGGATGGATTCCTGCTTGGAAAGATTTATAACTTAGACAGTGGGAAAGGAAGGATTTAATCACTGCCTATTTTACTAACGGGAAACTGAGGCACAGAGACATTAAATTCAACTAAACCATAAGATCATTCAAACCAAGGAAGAAATTGAGCCAAGACTGAAATCAAGTGTCTTAACCACAGGATCATTCTTCTTTTTTCCTCAATCTTTTCTGAAAGTCTTGATGACTATAGTGGGTTCATTTCTTTCCCCATCATCTTCCATGGGAGATTTGAAGCATAACTGGAACTCCTAAAGCTCTATTCGATCAGACTCTGTTTGGTCTAATCATGAGTGCAAAGATTTCAATATTTTATTCTTATGTCTCCACCACATTAAGTCAACCACATAAAATCTTAGAGTGAGAGTACTTCATTTTGAAAGAGAAAGCTGGTGGTAGAAATTATAATGCAAACCATGTGATGTTCTTTCTCTGTTTACAAGGTTGCTGAAAACTCCATTTCCCAAGAAAAAGAGCGTTCTTCATGGATAACCAAGTCCAGATTCTTATTCAATTTCATTTGGTTCAAACATATTGTTAACACTTTGCAGAATTTTGTATACATTTTGCATACATACGTACGGCTCCAAGTAAAAAAAAAAAATAATTTCCATATTTGCGGCTGTAATTGCATTCGACTTCAGGCGAACACTCATTAAGTGATAGTTCTTCTATATCTATATCAGCAGCAATGACACTCAGCTGAATAATGGTAACCTGTTAAGATATTTAGATATTACTTACTGATGGGCATTGCGACAGAAGTGCAACCAACTGTAAGTCAGGCTAATAACTTTCCATCAAAGTATCAGGATAGGCATGCTAAAGGACTGCCTGTTAAAGCAGATAAAATAAAATATCCTGGGATTTTTGTGCTTTTGTAGATAGTTTAAGAAACAGATAGGAGCTTCTGTTGCAGGGATGTGTTGCTCTCTCTTCTTCTATTTGAGACTATCCAAGACCAGTTAATTTCAGTTCTCTTTCCTCTGATCTACAAAATAGACTTTAAAATGACAGCTTACAAGAACAATTATGGTGTTGATTTAACACCTACAAAAATATGTAATACAGAGGTGAACCTATTGATTCGAGCAATGGGACACGTTCGTGAATATTTACCTCCTCAGCACCTCTTCAGTGTGTCTAAGGGGTAACAGAGGGTATGCTCAAAGAAAACAATAGAGGTGTTATGACAGGAATCCGATGTGTCCCCACAGAGCAGAATTGTGGCCTGAAAAACTTTCTGACGTGCAGTCATTAGGAAGCTGAGAGTTGTCAGGGCATTTGTCAAAAGCAAGCTTTGTCTGAACATATTGAGAAAATTCATTTTGATCAGTTGTGTCCAGTGAATTTTCATCTTAATTTGATAAGATAAAGATCTTCCAGCTGTCAGGAGCTTTGGTTCAGGGATAAGTGACTAAAATGCTTTGGGGGAAGGACAACTTTGTTGTTATGTATTTGTTTGTAGCTTAAATGGTTTATGTTCCTGAGGCCAAAAGCACACAGAGTAAGATGGTTTCTCAAATTTAAAAACACTTCCTTTCATTTGCATAGATATGTAACTATAGCATACACAGCTATATAAGTATGCAGGAGACATATAAAGGTATGTAACAGCCCTTAAATAGTTAAATCAAATATTAACTTTGGATCAAAAATTTGATGTGATTCATTCTGCCATTTTCATGCCTGTATTTTTTTTTTTCAATTGCATGCACACATCAGTCATTTAGGCTTACCTAAATATTAATTTTCTCATGTTAATCAACTGGTTTTCTTTTCCTGGTTGAAAAGTATGTAAGCCAGGTAACTAATTGCTTTTCTTTTTTTATAAGCAGGCTACAATACTCATAAGCTTAAGTTATTTCAGTAAGTAAAATTCTGTATTACTCCAGCTGAGATAACATTCTTTGGGTTCAGAGCTGATGTAACATCTGGAAAAAGAATTAATTCTATATTAATAGTAACTCGTAGTCTAGCTCTTAAAGTCCTAAGCATGTTGCTTATGGAGAAGAAATTCTCAATACTTATGCTTTTTTCAGATGTTTCCATCTTAAAATAATCAATGACATAATCTTCCCCTTTTTAGTGTAATTAAATCTTCATATCCTCTATAACTGATTAATTGCATAATCCAGAGACAGCATTAGTATATAGTGCTAAGAACAGGAATGTATGAATGGCCAGACTGGGTCAGGCCAGAAGTCTTCCTAGCCTGCCTCTAATAGCAATCACTGGCAGATAAGTAGAAGCAGTATGAAAATAAATTTCTGGTGGAAAAGAAGGCAAGCCTACAGAGATTCATCAGCAGTCATTCTCTAGACTGTTTGAACTTGCAGTTGCTTCCAGAAAGCGCATCAGAACCGAAACATACTCGCTATATGGAAGATGAGGAGTTAGTGATTAATAGATGTATTTGTGTAGGAAGGGGAAAAAGGGGAATTTTAGAAGTCCTGATGGCAGTTAATTACCTTTGAGTAAATTATCTTTAACCTCTGAAAATCCTCCCCCAGCCCATATGCCACAATGTCAGTAAACAAGTCTTGATTTTCAACAGTGATGAACTCTCATATGCGATGACCAACACCTTTGGAAACCAGGACAGCTTTTTCTGTCAGATAGCTGACATTTACCTCATGTAAAATTTTAATATATATTAAAGAATGCTTATCAGTATGTCTAAGGGTGCAAACTAAAAGGAAGGTCTGCATGCTGTGTGTGGGACATTAGTGCAAGTTAAGTAAAGCTAGGTCTAAAACTGAGCGCCTGAAAAGCCCTGCTTAGCTGATGGGTCTAATCTCTGAGGATGCCTCCTATTATAGCTGTACATTTCTACAGATGGCTGAAGTCCTGCTGCTGCATATACCCAGAAGGATGTTGCTGTAGACAAAGACGGGTTCAAGCCAACTACATCGTGGCCAGTCAAATACCTTGGTGGTATGCCACTTCCTATTTGGATTTCAGCTGTGCTTAAGTAGCAGCTAGGTACCTCGGCTGCTTCTGTACATATGCTGAAACCTAAATTAATGCAGCTTAGGAAGCAATGAGTTAGAGATGAAAGTGCCAAATTTCCTAAGTTACTAGTCACTGAAATTACGTATAAAGCACAAGAGAGTCTGGATGTCAACACAGGATAAGGATACTATAAAGATTCCTTCCTGAGAGCTTTTATGATGTCTGATTTCTTAAAGGAAAAATAGAAATAGTGAGTCATTTGCAGTATTTTTTCCAGATAAGCATGAAATGCATCCAACAAATAGTAGCATAGCCAGGTGCTACATCCTATGTTATGTCAGTCAAGTCCACAGCCAGCTACTTGGGGGTGGAGGAAGTGCATCCAAAAACTCCACGTGAGAGGTTGGGGGGATATATAAAAGCTTGAGATACACTACTCTCTATGTTAAAAATAAGTCTGTGATGCAGCATGATTCACTTCTTAGGTGTATGGCCAGATCATTTCCCCTAGTTCAGCATCATTATCACAGCCAGCATCTGCCAAGCTCATTTCCGAGTGAACTGAACTCCAAATGTATAACTTGCAGTAAATTCAGTTAAAAGAAAACTTCTTTTTTTATTGTTCTGCAAGACTCCAAGGTATAAATTTGCATTTGGCACCCAGAAATATCCTGCTTCCAAGAAAACTGGATAAGAATGATTAATCTATGAGGTCTCCCTCTACAGCCTTCCCTGGTTTTGTCTAATAACTGTGAGGGACAGACAGAGGGATTCCTGACAATGGATTTTAGATATGTCAGCAAAACTAGGGCTGGAACAAGTCAGCTCTGCTGGAAAAAACCTTTCCTGGGCTTGCAGCTCTCCTATTTGGACCTCCTGATCCCTAGATAGCCCAGCTGATTCCACCAAATGCCAAGTATAGATGTCATTGTTCAAGTCTATTTCCAGAGGACACTACACCAGGCATTAAAACACAGAATGCATATTTATCGTGTTACACAGTTGGACTAAAGCCCACATCTGTTCCTCGAGCTGACTAGACAAAAATGGGGCAGAGTGAAGGAAATAAAAATCACCAGTACAGACCTCCCACACGTAAAACAAAAACCCAGAAAACTTCTGACCTTTAACTAGAGCGTTTATAGTTCCTCCTGCTTATGCCTCCATTAGAGCACAAGTTCATGAGCAGCCCCACTGAGCGCTGGCTGTTTCTAAGAACCGAGAAACTTCTCAGAAGGGAAGAAGGTTGATGCAGTTTGGAGGCCAGAGATCAAAAGGCATTTTCAAGGAAAGTGTTTTCTAATCACCATAGCTCCCCATGCTTAGCTCAAATTCTACTGCACACAGAGAAAACTGAGAGGATGAATGTTTCTCAGCCAGATCGTTTGCCTAGGAGGACACCTTTGTCTGCTGATGACCACAGATGGGAGCTCTGGCACGGATCCTCCTCTCTTTTTCTTGACAATAGGAGGCTTTTAGGGCCTACTCCACATCCATCTCAAAATGCTTCATCAAGGGAAACATAATGCATCATTTCCCACCTGCAGCTGGGGAAACCGAAGCATGGGAAGTTATGTGCTTTTTTCATCATTACATAAAAGTCCATCCTCAGATCTGCTATTGTAACCCTGTATACTTGTTCTAAGGTGATACAGCTGCTTTCAGCCTGCACAGAGCTTTGTTCTCCTTTGTTCTCATATAATACATGGGAGAGGTTCTCCATGCAGACTTCACTTTATTCTTGATTTATGATCCTTTTTACACATCACCAATACTGTTTTGCTTTGCATTTTAAGACCATCAGCTGTTTGGGAAAGAGATCATGTATTCCTCGGTATTGGCTACTACACAGGTCATGGTTTGAAATGTCATAGCTGGATACCGGGATATACCAGAGCTCAGACTGCTGATAAGCTCACAACGCATGTGTACTCAAGACCATTTGGGTTTGCATTTTATGAATAATATTGAAGGCAATAGCAGAAAAAAACCCCAAACCCTAGCTCAAGTAAATAATTCAACATAATTTTTGTCCCCAAAATATTGTTTTCCCTAAAACAACATTTTTCTCCACAGAAGTCCATGTCATGGTTGAACCTCAGCCGGCAACTGAGCACCACACAGCTGCTCACTCACTCTCCCTCTGCCCTGGTGGGATGGGGGAGAGAATCAGAAAAGTGAGAAAACTCATGGATTGAGATAAGAACAGTTTAATAATTGAAATAATAATAAGAAGAACAACAACAACAATAATAATAATAAAAGAATATACAAAGCAAGGGATGCACAGTGCAATTGCTCACCACCCACCGACCGATGCCCAGCCAGTCCCCGAGCAGCGGCCCCCCCCTGGCCAGCTTTCCCCAAATTTATGTGCTGAGCATGATGTCACATGGTATAGAATGTCCCTTTGGCCAGTTTGGGTCAGCTGTCCTGGCTGTGCCCTCTCCCAGCTTCTTGCGCACCTTCAGCCTTCTCAGTCGGTAGAGCATGGGAAACTGAAAAGTCCTTGACTAGTGTAAGCACTACCTAGCAACAACTAAAACATGGGTGTGTTATCAACATTGTTCTCATCCTAAATCCAAAACACAGCACTGTACCAGCTACTAGGAAGGAAATTAACTCTATCCCAGCCGAAACCAGGACAGTCCATCACAGAAAACTTTAGTGAAAAGATATTTTTAAAAGCAATAAAGGTCACTGTGAACTTATAATATTGTCTTTTAAATAAATAAAAAAATCCCAAACTAGATTGTAAAAAAAAAAGATACCACTATCTACATTTTTTGTGTGTCAAAACCAGGTAAGATTCAGTAAAAAGAAAATAACTGCTTCTTAGCATAATATTTTCTCTTATGTTGAAAATACAAAGATTTAGAGGAAAGAACAAAAAAACCCCCATCTTTCTGAACACTTCAGAAGATGACAAGGTAATCTTGTAATTAAAATGCATCTAAGAAACAACTCAGTGGAAAATGTCTTGGTGGTACCGTCACTTCATCCCATAAGTTTTCACTGCCTTGATTTCCCCATGCAATGCTCACATTTTCCTCTGCTCTGCCAGAGCCATCATTCATCTGTCTTCACCAGACACTGAAAAACTCTTCCCCATAAGTGAAGGTCAGAGTTCTGGTCGTCCTGGGCACATGCAGTGAAAATGGACAGTACTTTTACTGATAGCAAATCACATAATAATGGAATTTTTCTGACAGTTTAAAAAGCTGATAGTTAATATTTGTATTTTTCTAAGAAGTAGTGACGAAAAGTTATACCCATTTTCTAAGCAGGGAAACCTAGGCAAAGGTGTTTAGTGCTCAGTTCCTGCTTCTTTCAACAGGAGATAGATAGAAAATTAAATATCACAGAGGTCTGGGCCTAAGCATCTTGTGCAAAGTCTCACAGGAAACCTGTGGTAAAGCCACCCCTGAACTCAGGTCTTTCAAGTCCCTATCTAGCAACCAACCCACTTGAAGAACTGAATAGAAAGGCTATCCAGTCTTGGAATAGGCAGCCAAAACATGAAAAACTAAATTAAATGCTTGCAAAACACTTCAGACATTGAGAATTTCTGCTTTTTTGGTTACATTTTTGAGGATTTCTTTCCTTCTCAGCCAATGACTAAACTGAATCACAACCATAGCGGCCTCTCTCTTCCTCACCTTACATGTTCACACAGAAGAAAAAAGTTCAGCTCAGGAAATTCAAAACTTCTGACCTTTGTTATAACTCTGTTTTGTTACTGCAAGACTGTTTGGACCCAGCGTTGCCAAGGCTCTCTGGAGGTGGATGACAAAATGGTGACATCTCATTATGGGTTCTAGATCAGTTATAGCTCCCAGATTTCTTCAGTTTAGATCCACGATAGGCACATACGCAGTCAGTCTGCCTTTCACAAATGCACAAGAAAACAGTGAGAATAATGCCAGGATTAAAAATAATAATTATACATGTGACACATTAAGACTTTTTGAAAACACAGTACTAACTCAAGGAATAATGTTGAAGTGAAAAGCATGGAGGAATCTGTGTGAAGCATGTTATTGAAAGGCAATCAATATTCATTACAATTTAAAAAAAAAAAACATGAAACATAGTGAATTAATGACTTCTGATTTTCCAAAGGTAACTGAGATCAGTGCGTATTTTTATGCATGTTTCTATGCAAGGGACCACCCTTGTGTTAGGACTGAGGACAGCCCATGACTGGAGCCAGAGCTGTCAAAGCAGAACCCCAGAAAACAGCAAAGTCTCCGGGTGAGGAGAAGGAGTGGGTACAGGCAGAGATAGCAAGTTATGAATTTCTTGCATTTACATTTTGATGTAACAAAAGGGGAACACCCAACTGAGTGTAGAAGTTGCTGATTTAGTAGAACGAGGAGACACCTTTGCTCATGAGTTATTCTGCTCAATATAATGACTAGCTTTATGAAGGAGGCCCCCAAAAGCCTATTGAATCCAACAGAGAGGATCCAGTTGATTTCATTAATCATGGATAAGCAATAAAACTGAATTTGTATAAAACTCACACCTTCCAGTGATACATTAAAGGGACCTTCAGGGGAAAGCAAAAAGGAAAATACCTGTCACAGCCACAACACTGCTGACTAGAGATGGCAAGAAAATGAATCATCAGTGTTGCCCCTGTGCTATCACCCTCTGGAAATTTTCAGTGAAAATGAAAAAAATAAAACAATGACAGCATGCAGAAATCCAGAGAACAGTCAGACTTTCACCTGCAGAAAGGGGCGAGGTAGTAGAAGGAGTATGCAAGGCAGTTTCAAAGAAAATAAAACATACCAGTATTTTCTCAGGAGAGCTCACATTTTCAGCAAAGAAGTAAAAACTGAAATATTCTGACTAAGAGTGTTGTTATTTCTTGTGGAACCTGTAATGCTTCCCCTAATAAGTTAATCCTCCTGGCCAATGGCCTGTGCTCTAATGAACCATGATCTTCTTGTTAAAGATTGGAAAGGATGCAATGGAGACAGTCTTTGTAACTAAGTATGCAAGATGGTCCGTCTTGGGACAAATAATATGCATAAGGAGCACATATAAAAGAACAAGGAGGTGAAGAAACGTGAAGAACATCAGCCAGCTAACCCAAAAGACTTGTTTCAGTCTTTTATCTGACTGAAATATTTTGGTGTCAGTGATCTGATTGGTTTTATAATTAAGGAAGTCCAGCATTTCCAACAAAAATATACTGTAAAAGGAAAAAACATTTTTTGCCAAAAAAGAAATTTTTTCATTTAAAAACCTCTTCAGCATTTTTTTTAGTGTGAGAATGTCAAGCTAGCCTACTGCTGATTTCCTTTTCCTTTTAATTTGGCAGCATAAGATCAAAATCCTTCCATCTTCCCCAGTTAGGGGTTCCAGTTTTTACTTCTGCATTTTAAGGTGGTATAAGCTGCCAGCTGGATTTTGAGTCTCTGTAATTGTGTCTCCAGGTATTATAAACATGCTGTAGGAAGCGCAGCCTAAGGAGCATGAAATGTTCCTTGTCCCAGTTGCATACGAGGCAATGATATTCCCACTCCGTTGCTGAGAAGGGTTAAGAAACCTGATAGCAGGTGTAGAGAAGGAAGGATGACATCAGGGGCTTGGATCTAGTTATACATGACTATTTGTGAAGGAAGATTAAAATCAGTGGACGGATAATATCTCTGTGTTTGCATCTTGCTGAAAAAGCAGCCTTTTCCTCTCCCTTTACGTCACTTGCAGTGTCACAACTGCAAATGTAACCACATGAAGAAAATGAAAACTTCAGGCTTTGACGGTCTGCACTTCACTTTCCCCAGCATCACATAGGAAAGTATGTGGGCCGTCGGCCGAGCAAAGCAGTCACACAAGTAACGTTCTGCCATGACGTATCGCCTGCTGGAGAGGATGATGGTATTGTGCTGCTGGTATGTCATGGCAGAATCAGACCCACATCCCTGCTGGAAGGACTGCACAGTCCCTCCTTTCCCTCTGCACGCACCTTCACTGTTTCTCAGGTGCACGCATGACCTAGACTGTAAAAGAGTGCTGGTGTTAGTAACCCATCATCTCTACTGGTCAATAGCCAGGGAAAATATAGTCTGGTTGTTTCCTTCAAGATATGCAAGGTGGCCTTAAAAATCATTTTATGTTAACATTCAAAGGCTTTGTATAGTCCAGCTTGGAGGGATGTAGTTAACATGCACTTTCAATTAGCTCTCAGAATTGGTGACCTAAAGGAAGAGTGATGTGGAACAGGTACTATTGGGAATGGCTCTTCCAGAGTTTGTAGCAGCGCAGATGCTGAAGCACTGACACATCAGTCACTCATTAGGTGCAGCAAAGTACAGCATCAAGTTTCATCATCATGAACACATCACATTCAGACATGTGCACTGAAAAAAGAGATCCAGCAGTTTATACTGACTATGAGCTCCAACGGAAGTTGAATGACTTCTTGATTCAAAAACGATTAGTAGCCTAGGTCCCTTTAACTAAATGTTTCATTGGTTGGGGAAAAAAAAGCAAAGTCTCTGTGCATAGCTAGTCCCAAGTTACCAAAACTTCCTGTTAATCTTTTCACTGTCTTCTGCTATTTACTTATCACCTTTTTAGATCTCAGCATGAGCCAGACTATGAAGTTTGTAGAAGGGTGATTGCTTCGTATGTGCTAATACACCAGTAAGCATCATGGGACCCTAATACTTAACATAAGATAAGTCTAAGTGTAATATAATTCTCAGGTTACGATGAATGTCCTTTTGCAGCGTATTTCTCTGAGCTTAATAATGGTCAAATATTAAGCAACTTTTCCTTTCAGAACAGACTTATTCCTCAAAATAGCAAACTGAATGTTTTCCTTTCCTTTCCTAGTCATCGTCTTAATTTTCACTTTCAGTCTACAAGAAGTCATGGAAATATCATGAGGAAATTCAGATACTCCAAGCATTGTCTCCAGCCAGCTAAAGATGTGCAGTAGCCCTGCAACATTAAATTCTATTGGATTTTTACCAATGGCTTCCATGAATCTTAAATTCAAATGAACTTTCAAGACACATCTAAATAGCTAGATGCTTATCTGACCTCTATCTAACCTTCCAACCTTTTGTGGCTGACACCATCACTTAATATCATACATGCATGTGTATGCACACTATAGATAGATGCATACAAACTGCTAGAACATAATTTGGTTTTGCCTTTTTTCCCCTTGAGCTCCTTTTACTCTTCATGGAGAAGTTTATTCCTCTGCATCATCAATTTCTGGGGCTGCCTGCCCTACATGGATGACAGGTTGAGGAGTATAATCTGTCTGGTTATATGCCAGGAAGAAAAAAATCTAATTTTAGTAAACAAGTGTTGATGCAAAAGGTCACCAAAGTCTGTCAGCCCTTACGTGGGAATTAGGAATGAAGCATTGAAAAGTGGGGATGTTGCCAAGAACATGACTCTAATGGTTTAACATACTGTCAGTGACATGTGGGAGGGGTGAAGGCAAGAGCACAGGATTCTTGAAGGACAGGATACATCCTGCCCTTGCTGATCTGGAGGAAAAGATAACAGAGATATACAATATAGAATCATAGAATCATAGAATAGTTTGGGTTGGAAGGGACCTCTAAAGGTCATCTAGTCCAACCCCCTTGCCATGGGCACAGACATCTTCAACTAGATCAGGTTGCTCAGAGCCCCCTCCAACCTGACCTGGAATGTTTCCAGGGATGGGGCATCCACCACCTCTCTGGGCAACCTGTGCCAGTGTTTCACCACCCTCAGCGTAAAACATTTCTTCCATAGAATCATAGAATCCTAAATCTACCCCCCTTTAGGTTAAAGCCATTCCCCCTTGTCCTGTTGCAACAGGCCCTGCTAAAAAGGTTGCCGCCATCTTTTTTAGAAGCCCCCTTTAAGCACCACATACATGAGTGCTTTGCAGGAGAGGTAGTAAAAAGCAAAAGCAAAAGATCAGTTTCAGTGATCTCAATTAATAAGTGCCACTGGTCAGACTGAAATTAAAAAGAAAGTGTTTTCTTTCAAAATTGTCTCTTTTTTTGCTTTCAAAAGTGAAATTTCTTATAAAGTTGTAGTCTTCTGAAAAAGTTCTCTATCCTAAAAATTTTCTGCATTTTTTTGTTTGTCCTTCTGCCCCCATATGCCTGGCCCAGGAAGGCAGGCAGTTGGAGAACTCTTTCAATATCCACAGTGAGAACCGCTTTGTTTGTCTAAGTGGTTGGCTAAGGGAATGAAAAATGGAACAATTTCAAATCCTGCAGCATGGAAACAACTCCAAACTTCTTTTTTCGAAAATCCTCCTTAAAAAAAAATATTGTTTTTTATAGCATTTTCCTTCTCAAAGACAGACTTTAATGAATTTGACCTCACCCACTCCCAGTGGGAGACAAGCAAGACCAATGTCAGTTAAGTATGTTCTTTTCTTAAAAGAGAGATCAACCTGCTCCTTAAGATCATACATACAGAGCTCAGCTATTCTGGCTAAGTCTATGCTGGTAAATTAATGTGCCCAGCACTGGTCCAACAGTGTAAGTGTATAGACAGTCATGTTCCTGCGCCTGCGAACGTTTCCTGGCACTGGTTCATTTTGAAAGGTTTTGTGTTCCTCCTTGAATGAAAGCACTAGCCACTGCCCAGCCCACAGTCACCCACACTCTCCAGGTGAGGTGCAGACCTCAGTGTTTGAGATATACATCTGCTGATAACAGGCTTGATGTTTTTTAGTTACTCCTGGGGGACCCCTTAGAAATGATCCAGGGACTGCTGTTTGAAAAGCACGCTGTGACCCACCCCAGCCAGGAGCCCTGCACTCAGTGTGCCCAGATTATTTCTCTCCCAAATTTCTGCAGAGATCTAGTTGATGTTGTCCTCTGAGCTGCTGTAAATGGTGAGATAGAGTTTATATGTAGTCTACCCTGAGACTTAGACCGTGGGAGATTTTATACAGCTACGCAAAATGGCTTAAATGTGTCCAAAATAGACGGTGAGGAAACTCAGAGGGAATGAGGGTGAGGGAACAAGCAGGAATAGAGGAAAATCCTAAACATGTTTCTGATAAGACATATCAGGTGAAATTTATTTTAAATAGTAGACCTGACAGCAACCAGGATCTATTGCCCTATGTCCACTGGAGTCAGAGACACCACCTGTGACTCTAATGTTTGGCATAATTTGTTTTCTGATTTCTTCCCTTATCGCAGCCATTAAATTGCTTACCATACTCTAGGAGGGGCCAGTACAAGCACTGTTTTAATAGAAAGCTGTTTGGTGGCTTCCTCCCTTCTCTCCTTTTTTTGCACACGCACACATTTGCTATATATAAAACCAGCTTGGTTAAACTGATAAAGCCAAGGTCATAATTTCTCAGGGAAATGGCAGACTAATGGAAAAAAGGCTATAAATATAATAAAGCATGAGTCCCATGACATTTACCAAGGACAATAGTTTCATAATAATCTGTCGGGCACTTTGAAGCCTTCAGTCAGGCCCCCAAAAGACATCCTGCATCATCAGCAAGGAGGGGTTGGGATCAGGAGATAGAAGGGAAACCAAGAAACTTTGAAACAGCCAGGGAAAAATATGCCTGTGGTTTCCAAAGTGGCCTGAGTTACTAATGCTCTCTGAGGAGTTGAAGGATTAAAAGTTCAAAAGGGCAGGTCACGTGAGGGCACTGAGGTCTTGCAGTGCTGTGACCTAGGAAATACTGACTGGTCAGAGAGTGAACCCATCCACAGCATGTTACCAATTAGTGTTTAATGACCAAATGTGGAATGCATTAGCGCTTCTGAGAACTGAATATGTTTTCAAAGGGTCCAAGATGTTCCTTACAAACATTCCTGTGTGGTTTGATTCACACTGTGTTTGGGGAAATCTTCAAGCTTTTTCCAGACTACAAAGCAGATATGTTGCAAATTCCAGTGGATGTAAGAATGGAACAAACATGGTTTAAATTTCTAAAGAGACAAAAAGTTTGAGCTTAAGGACCCAGGTAGGGCCTCCAGGAGCTAAAAAGGAGATTCTCCTGTCATTCAGTCACTAACATGCTTGGTACTTAATTCAAGACTAAAGAGTATGAGGATTCAATGGAGCTCTCTCAGTTTATATCAGCTGAGAATCTAGTCCGTGCCCTGAAGACCTTGCTATTATAGAGGCCTAATCTTGCAAACACTTCCTACCATACACATTGCTTTTACATCACATCACAGTTGCAAATTGCACACATCAGTAGATTTTAGGGAGCATACAGGGGAAGAAAGGAAGGCAAATTCACTAGACCCCAAAGCCCTTGGGGTTTGCCTTCCCAAAGGCCAAAGAAAAGGACAAAGAATTGGGCCAGAGTCAGTGTGCTTCATTTATCCTTACTCGTCCACTTCTCCCCCTGCTCTGACCTGACCATCAGTTGCTTTTCCTCCTTCCTTTGGTCCTTTTCAACTCCATACCACTTTCTTCTCACAGCATTTTTTCCAGGCCTTTCTTTTTCAGCCTTCTGCCTCATTTTCAGAATTTTATCTTGTTTCCCTTTTCATCTTCTTCTATCTTCTGAGAAACCTGTGTTCCTACTTACTTCCCAGATTACCGTGCATAAGACTGACTTATCTCTAGATCATATATCAGGCTAAATTTTGTACCCACTGCATTTTAAACTATTTTTTCAACTGACACTCAGCCTGGATGCATATTTCTGGTGAGCTATATTACAGAGATAGATCAGAAAGTCCGGTCTTAACTAGTGAAGGGCAAAAAGCAAAAGATGAAGCTTCTTGCTTCTTGGTCCATCCTGTTCCATCTTGTTTATGTTATCTGAAAGTGGTATAAGGCATTTCCCAACATCTCTATCTGCTGAAGGGAAGATTCTCTTAGTGTATACGCTACAGAAAATAAATATGAGACTGCCTTCATTAGGACATCTTCGAAAAATTCAGTAAGGGGCAGGATGGGGGAGTGATGGGCCCATTTTGGTATTATAGTGCAATGATGCTTGGCTGGACTGTTCTTAGAAAGACCAGCTAATTTGTAACTGCCCCCAGGATGTCCCAGGAAGAAGAAGCACAACAATGGCTTAAAGCCATGATGGCATCTCTCTGTCTTCCTGATGGGTTCAGAAAAAACACACTGAAATGTCTCACATCTGTGGAAACAGACAAACAGTGGTGATGTGCTCATTCCTCCTCCATTTATACACAAGGTGCAACAGGTTAGTTTAAACCACATATGCACAACTTCCAGTTGTCAAAAGAAGTAGAGGAAAAACAATGGAAGGTGAAAACTTGGGTGGGAAGATGATGATATTCATCGAATCATAGAATCACAGGATTTGATGATGATATTACAGTAGAAGATGTGGGGCGGTACAGCTCCGTGTTTATATAGGAGAGCAAAAGCCATCCACAGACTAGACTTTGTATCCCTAGTCTAAGCCTTTCTGTCACAGGGCTGTCACAGAATCCATACACTTGATGTTTAAATAGTCTTTGTGTCTTGTCGAATAAAACCCATCCCTGCAGGGACTATGAGATTTTGTACATCTCCATGGCAGGATGCCTGAAAAAAACATTTTAAAAATAAAAATATCTCTTCATGGTTTGTTATTTAAGGAGCTTAAGGAATGGTAATACCCATCCTTTAGATTTATTGGAGGTCCTAGTTGGTAGAACATAGTCAGACATAAGGATTGGGATTTTTCTGGCTGTAGAGAACATTGAATTCTTAAAAGACTTGTTTTTCTAACTATGTAATAGGTGCTAGTAGTTGAACAGGCACTAGAACAATTTCAAAGTTAGCCAGCCTGAACAAAAATAGCTTTTCTTCTGAATTGTCATGGTTTAAACCCAGCTGGCAACTAAGCCCCACACAGCCGCTCGCTCACTTCCCCACCAGTGGGATGGGGGAGAGAATCAGAAGAGTAAAAGTGAGAAAACTCGTGGGTTGAGATAAAGACAGTTTAATAGGTAAAGCAAAAGCTGCACATACAAGCAAAGCAAAACAAGGAATTCATTCACTCCTTCCCATCGGCAGGCAGGTGTTCAGCCATCTCCAGGAAAGCAGGGCTCCATCAAGCGTAACGGTTACTTGGGAAGACAAACGCCATCACTCTGAACGTCCCCCTCTTCCTTCTTCTTCCCCCAGTTTTACATGCTGAGCATGACATCATATGGCGTGGAATATCCCTTTGGTCAGTTGGGGTCAGTTGTCCCGGCTGTGTCCCCTCCCAGCTTCTTGTGCACCCCCAGTTTACTCGCTGGTGGGGTGGTTTGAGAAGCAGAAAAGGCCTTGACTCTGTGTAAGCACTGCTCAGCAGTAACGAAAACATCCCTGTGTTATCAACACTGTTTCCAGCACAAATCCAACACATAGCCCCATACTAGCTACAGGAAGAAAATTAACTCTATCCCAGACAAAACCAGGCAGATTGTGTTCTGTTAAGACAACAACTGTTTGTAAAGGAACAGAAAGTGGCAGACAGATCAAAAGCTTGGCCTGTATGAATATTCCTTATTAATAGATCCAGCCTATTTCCTTTGTTGGAAGAAAGTATCCTGCTAGCAGTGGTATGAATTGTGCATTATATTATGCTTTCATGTAATAGGCATGGATAGCTATGTGTATCTCATAATACACATAGTACCTCTTGACCCAGAAGGTAGGCCCAGCTCACTTTCAGAGATGCACATTACCCAGACTCTTGAGGGCATAAAGTAGACATTGGAGTAAAAGACTGCCTATGGGTGACAGCATTGTTAGAACACTCTGTTCCTCCATTGTAATTTTCAGCTTTTAGTTCCTGTTGCACTGGAAAGGATGAAATGCCAAGACTGACTGTTGTAGGACAGACCAGAACTCAGCTACCCAGGACGTATTTTGAAAAGTTACTTTTCCATATTCCTTTCTACGTGCATTGGACTGTTTCTAGTCTTTAACATATTAACATATGTTGCATACACACACAGAGAGTCCTGTGAAAACTTCTATTTATTCTGACATGTTCCAAGTATCTGGATTCACAGGCACATCTCTGTGCTCGTTCCAAGAGGAGTTTATCTGGCCGAGCCGCCCAGCACCTGTTCAGGGTGGGCTCTCTGCTCAGTCGGAGGATGTGCATCAGAGTTACATTTCAGTGGGAGGGTAGATTAAGGATCACTGACTCAGCTGACTTGATCATGTGCAGCTGACCCTTTCATTCAGGGGCTGTTCAAAGTAGCAGCTGGTGAGTGCCAGAGTGATGTTAATGACTGTGCACTCAGGCAGCAGCTCGTTAGGAAATGCATGAAACGTCTGCTCAGACTTTTTTACTGCACAGTTCCCTGAGCTGCTGGAGACCAAAGCCTGTGAGACACTGCTGTTAATTTCCACTGGTTGTGGGGACTTACAAATAGAGCATCAGGCATTTCAAGCATCATAGGAAGGCACTCGAGAATCAAGCAAAGTTAGGCTAGTGATAGCTGTAACTCCAGAGACAGGTTAATGGCACATTGAGACAGGATGGACCAAAAGCTTAAGAATTACTGTGGAATTTAGGAAGCAGCTATCTGATTCCTTGTTACACCATATTTTCTGTGAGACCCTGAGCAAACCTCATAAAGTTGATTTAAGCTGATAATCATGGCAGATCTCAAGAGGCATCCTTACTCAGCTTGGCTCTGCCTGCCTCTGCAATGAATGCTGTGAACTGCAAATTACCTTGGTGATGGTCTTCTTGTTTATTAACAGGAATAAAAATTTTAGGAATCCATCAGATCTTCCCCAAGATTATCTTCATCTAGGGGCAATGTGATAAGAACTGACGGACCGAAAAGGGAGGCCAAGAACAGTATATTGGTTTTGAGCACTTATGTATGTATTATGAAAGCAAAGTCTTCACAATTGCAGAAAGGGTAGAAAAGGCAGTCTTGACTATGTACTCTTATTTTCACCAGTTTCTGGTCACAGGCCAGGCCCTCTCCAGTTCCCCAGGTAACGCTGAGAAGTTTTGTAGTGGATGGCAGTGGTACACTATTATAGTACCTGATGATTTCAAGATAGTAAGTGGCAGCAGCTACAGAGAGTTCCCCATCACCTGTATGAGACTGTACTTGGCAGGTTATCACTTAATAAGAGAAGGTTGCAGTCTCCTTCAGTCTGCTCCTCTCCAGCATGTGGTAAATCTGCTCCTTTCACAGGAATAAAATGCTGGTTATAAAGGATTCTCTGATCTGCCATAGAAAGATGTAACTGGAGTTCATGGTTGAAAATCAAAGACAGGATACTTTAGAAAGGAAACAAAATGACAGGATGAATAGCCATTGGGTAAGCATCCCAAGGGGAAAACTCCTCATGTTTCCAAATCAAGACAAAGGTCCAAACTGACTTTGCCTTTCTGTAGGGATTTATCTGAGATGGCCAAATTTGGAGCCTGTCATGCTAGATCTCTCCTGAGAGCAGTTCAGATTTTCCCTTTGGAGGATCACCCTTTGGAGGAAGTTCAGTCTTTTCCATTGACTGTGGAGGAAACTCACGGGAGCAGTGCTCCTAACTTAGACACCAGTTAGAACTGGGCTTGACTGCTTTTCTCAGTGAGTTTTGCCACTTATGAATTGCTGGGATAATTACAAGAATAAATTGATTAAAAGTAACATTTTATGACAGAAAGGAGGGCAATCTGGGTGATCCAATAATCTTTTCCAACTTTAAATTATGTAAATTAAGAATCTTTTACAGTATTAATGCAGAACTATGTAGTTCAGGTTTCTCTGTACAGGAGGAGGACTGCAGACAGGTCCCTCATCACCCTTCTTCTCTGTTTTACTGGTGTGACAGACACATTCAGACTATGACTGCCCTGACACTAGAAGTGGAAGTCCTGATGCGGTGATTGCAGGGGAAAGTTCATGTCAACCCAGGCAGGCAGCCAAACACTGAGCTCATGTTAACACTCTTCCACCCAGGCGTAAGAAAAGCACACTACAAACACACAGATTGATATCAGCATTTGGTGGGAACAGATCCAAGAGCTGGATGTCAGTGGGTTTTGTGATGCAAAAGAAAAAAAGAGATTAGAAAAAAAAAGATCATATAATCATACATAGTGTTCTGGCTCCAGGTTGCTAAACTGGAGAGGGTTCAGAGAAGAGCCACCAAAGTGATTAAAGGATAAAAAACATACTTTACAGAAAGACTCAGGAACTCAATTTGTTTAGTTTAATCAAAGAAAACGTTGAGGGATGACTTGATTACAGCCCGTTAGTAGCTACTTGGGGAATTAAACTTCAATAATTGCCTCTTTTGTCCAGCACAAAAAGATTTAATAAGATCTGATGGCTGAAAGCAAGGCCAAAAAAAACCCCATTCTAAAAACATTAAGTATTGTAAACAGTTCCCTGAACAGGTAAATTGTAAAACAGGGTTAGACTTTTTTTCTCCATAAGATATTACATTACCTGTGTTGATATGGCCTATCTGTTTCTCCACTTCCCCCAAAGGGCCTTAATTTAACTAAAGACATTAATTTTACCAAATATGGGTATCTACATTGGAGACATCTAATCTGATCTCATTGTTTTGCTTTCTATATGGTCAGAAGAGAGAAGGAGGCATTTTTAACTGTATAGTTCACCTTCTGTTCAAGCTAATTTCCAACTGTTTGGACGGGTGTCCTTAGCAATAAGCCACGTGGGGTGAAGGCAAGTTTAGTGGGCTTAAGTACAGGAGGAAGTGTTCGAGACTCGCATGTAGAGTTGCAGAGACAGATGCTTTAACCCAGACAAGCATTAGTTCAGGGGAGCTTGTAGTATGTATTAGATTGATGATTTAACCAGCTAGCATATTGTAAGGTTTCCTTCATCTGTTATAGGCCAGAATACTGAAACCCTGCAGACATACTCCACAATTCTTTAGGAAAAGCTAAAGTTCAGGGAGAAGTTGGAGACAGCAGTTCTTAGCTTTTTCCATGGTGGCCAATCTCACCCCACACTCCTCCTCTTGTTTAGCAGTGTGATACCGACAGTATAGCCTCATGGTTCAAGAATTCAACTGCAGAAAATTATTTCAGAAATGTTCTTTGAGGCCCCAGTTGAGAACTGGACCCTGCCCTACCAGAGATAGTGCAAGCAAACATTGAGAAGCACATTCTGCTCTGTTTTAGATATAGTGTTATAATTATATTTATGTTGTTATGCATAGTCAAAAAAAGACAAATCATGGAAGAGGGAATATGCATTTATAGGATCACAGGATACATCCATTTGGAAGGGAACTCATGAGGTCTCTAGCCTAACCTTCTGCTCAAGACAGCGCTAGCTACGACATCAGACCAGGTTGCTCACGGTGCTCAGAGCTTTATTCAGTCTGTTCTGGAAAATCTTTGAGGATGTAGAGTGTGCAACCTCCCTGGGCAACCTGCTCTGTAACTTGACAGTCACAATGTAAGTGTTTCTCCTTATTTCCATCCTGCATCTCTGTTGTTTCAACTTGTGCCTGTTGTCTCTCATCTTCCCATTTTGCAGTGCTAGAAAGAACCTGGCTCCATCTTCTTGATATCCTCCACACTGTGAGCTCATGTCCAGTTTACTACCCGCCTTTTCTACAGAGCTACTCCCCAGTCAGTCAGTCCCAGCCTGTTTTGTTGCAAGGAACACTTCCTTCCAAGAGGCAGGATTTTTGCATTTGTCCTTGTTGAATTTCATAAAGTTCCTGTTAGCCCATTCCTCCACCCTGCCAAGGTTCTTGTGGATGGCAACCAAGCCCTTGAGTGCATCTACTGTTTCCCTTAGTTTCAAGTCATCTGTAAACTTGTCAGGTATGCACTTTTCACCTCCTCCAAGTCATTGATAAAGATATTAAACAGGACAGGTCTTGTGGCAGTCCACTTGTTACTGAGCTCCAGGTAGGGCAGGACCTGGAGCTAGAGGGAGAGAGACACTACCCTTTGAGCCTGATCATGCAACCACTTCTGATTTTCTACTCATCCAGACTGTAACATCCTACCTTGAATAGAAAAATACTGTGTAAGACAGCATCTAAAACCTTGCTAGGAGGTGTATGATATTCACTGGGCTTCCCTTATCTGCAAAATGTTTTCATAGAAGGCAATAGGTTTGGTCAACCATGATTTATTCTTGGAAAATCTAACATCTTGACTGTTTCCAATCACCTTGTCCTTTATGTGGCCAAAACTATGTTTCCAGAGGACTTGTTCCACTATTTTTGTAGGGGCCAAAGTGAGGCTGACTGGCCTGTTGTTCCGCAGGTTGACCTTTTGGCCTCATTTTGAAATGGATGTAGCATTTGCCTTTCTCCAGTTAATCAGGGTTCCCCCCAAGTTCCATGGCGTTTCAAAGATGGTAAGGAATGGCTGTGCAAAGACAACAGCCATTTATCTCAGCACTATGGATGATGCCCATCCGATCCTATGAACTGGGACAGGTTAAGGTCTCAGAAGTAATCCCTGATTTGACCCTCCTCCACTGCTGGTAGATCTTTTTCTCCTTGAACCTTCTCACTAAGCAAAGGCCTGGGAAATCTTGTTTGTGAAGACTGAGATAAATAAGGCACCAAATACCTCAGCCTTACCTGAGTCATGTAACCCATCCATCTCCTAAATCACCCATCTCATTCAGCAAAGGGTCCATATTTTCCTTGCTCAGTCTTATTTACATATATTCGGTCAGTCATTGCCTATCACAGTGACCAATATTGCTTCATTTCGTTTTCTTGTACTCTCCCATCTCTCTGCATTTGCTCTTCATACATTGTATTTAAATTCTGTGAAGTAGAAACTGTATTTTTAGCAAACTCTGCCTTGGCACAATAGCATACTGCAATACAATGCAAAAGCTAGGGCTGAAAGTCAGACTGGCACACATGGAGTCCGCACAGTAACTTCCCTGTTCATCGCTTTCTTTAGCACTGTTTGTCATCCAGGAAACACCTCAGGGAAACAGCACAGGTCTGAAATGCTCAATCCATAAAGCTGGATCATCCAGTTCCTAAAGCCACTGGTGCTGAAAGAGATCTTTCCAAGACAGCAGGACCCATAATTTCCTTCTTAGACAGCCATCAGAGGAGATATTCAAATGATATTTATACTTCATTGCACTCCTCATTCCATCTGGTCAGGCAAAGTCCAGAGAAATTCAAATACATTAGTTGGGTGGCTGTCTCAAGTCAACTTCTTTATGTTGCCCACACAGCACTAGCTCTCCTGGAAGAGAGGTTGGGTTAACAACATATTAGACCCTCTCTCACCCAACCCCATCAGGACTACACCAGAATAATTTTGCTAGATAAAGCCTCATAGTGGAGGCCTTTAGTTACAGGTTGAAACCCTGTCTGGTGCTGAACTGAGAAAAGAAATTCAGTGATTGCCTCACTGGGCATATTCAGGATATGTCCATGGGGTATGCTATGGGCTGACGTCTGTTTACTCGCTGAAGCAACCAGAAGTTGCATACCTGTGTTGGCACAGTAACGATTCCAAGCTAATAAGCCATGCTGAGTGGCAGGCTATGTTTGCTCTGACATAGCATTCAGATAGCAGGATCACACAGCTTTGGATTACAGCTGACTGATATCCTGCCATTTTGGAAAGAGCTCATACCTGTGCAGATGCACCTGTCCACCCCTCACTAAGCGCAAGGCTCTCCTGGAGTTATCTGCCATATCTACAAACTGCAAACATGATTTTTCCTGAATAAGGTTGTTCTGTTTGTGTAATTTTTTACTTTTATTTACTTGGTGGGTTAGAAATTGGAAAGAAAAAACCAGCAAAAAACCTCCAGTCTTTTCATACTCTCCCACCACAGTCTCTGTGTCAAGCAGTATTCAGGACACTGCACATATAGGAGACACCAGACCATATGGATAAGGAAAAAGATAGAGCTTTGCAGATTCAGAATGTCTGATTCAATATCCTGTCTCGGTTCCTCTACAGGAGCAAGGAAATACCATGCATTCCAGTTCAGAATTGTTATCATATACAGAGATGTAATAGTGTGCTTCTGAAATGTCAAAAAAACCCCAAAAAACCCACAGGGCAGGAATTTTTTGAAGACAGGATTCCTATTGTGGGAAAAAAGAAATAGGGAAAGGGGAGTTAACATATTCTACCTACACCTTTAAAGGTGTGTACTCACAGCTTTCAGATTAGTGTCTGTAACGAACAAAGGAGAGACAAGTACCTTTGACTTCATTTTTTTCTGCTGAAGAAAGTCAGAACCTCTCAAGATTGGACAGAAAGCCTCCTAGCTTTTCAAAGTACTCAAAAGATTTTAGTTGGTTGATCTGTGTTGTTTTAAACACACTGTTCAATACTTGAAGGGAGAGTTTCTCTTTGGCTAACTCCCCCAAATGCAAAAGGAAATATACATTATTTTATGTAAGTAAAGGAGAGAAGGTATTCTGGAAGCCATCTGTAGTTTCTTCCACTCTCCTTCCTCCACCCACATGAAAGAATGAGGAAACTAAGAATGAATTACCCATTCACTTCTTGACCCCTAAGAAAACTTAACTGAGACTCTAAATGGACTGCTTTCTTCAGACATGAAACAGCAATAATAATGTGATGTGACATCATTAAATCACTTCCAAAAAGTCCAACACTGGCTCAAAAGTGATCTTGGAATCACTTAATAGCTTTGGCAATTCTAATTTTTTCCCCGTTCAGGAGAAGGTGCTAGTCCTCAAGGACAGTTACTTCTAGACCAAGTAACAAGTCTCAGCCATTTTGGCTGCTTGCCTAGTCAAAAGTGTGGTATGAGTTTGTTCCAAATACACACATCACCTCCAGGCAGAAACCAAGCATGGAGAATTGCCAGAAAGACTAATGCATGAGGAAGTTATTAACATGTGAGAACAGGAAGTTATAAATGAAGGCTATATTGCAACCTTTATTTTGGAGGGTGTTACCAGGCTCCTCCCAGACTGGTAAATATTTGTGTAGCTATCTAGGAACCTGATCCTTCTTCCATAGGAATCAAGACAGGGCTTGCTATTGCCTTCACTGCTACAAGAGTCAGGCCATCAAGTATTTTAAATAAGCATTGCAGTTTTTCCTTTCTCAAGGAAATGAATTTTGAAAAGCAAGTATAGTTGAGTTTACAGAGACTGTCTTTCTGAAGTCCTTATGGCAAGAAACTCTGTGGTTTTCTAAGGAAACAGAACTTGTTGTCATTTGGAAAGAGGTTTTGAAAAGTACACATTAGAACCTGAAATGAACTGATGCTGAAATTTTCATTTTTCTCCTTTATATCCATCCAATTCTGTCCCGACAACAAGGCGTGATGTGGGAGCACATGTTCAAGCCCTACCTATTAATAGACACACAAACCCTCAAGAAGATATGTCACATAGTTTGAAGGGGGGGGGGGGGGGGGGGGGGGAAGAAGGATGAATGAAGATAAAGATCATTTCCCACTTATGAAGACCTCATGTGGATCTGGCCAAGGGCATCCAGCCCAGACATTCCAAAAGACTGCTGCTGTAAAACAAAATTACTCTTTTTAAAGCATTTACTTGAAATACCAAATCTAAGTGTTCTTAAGATGAAAGAGCCTCTTTAGTTAATTTTAGACAAGGCTCTCCTATTTTGGTTGTGGACTGGAAGGAGAGAAAAGTAAAATGTTTACTCTGAGAACAACAGTGCTGGGCACTGAGCCCAAATACAGCTATCTCCCATAATTCTCTTACCATACAAAATATGGTTCCTTCTACAAGTATTTACATCAGTCTGAACTACTGCAAAATGACCATGCAGCTCATTATCAAATATCAGATCAGTAAAATCTGCTGCACTTCTGTACACTGTGGTATTGCCACTTCATCCACCCACTACCCAAAGAGTCAGTGGCAAGTTACACAAGTGTATAATGAAGAAAGAAAAAGGAGGCTGGACCTGAGATGTGGGTGACGCCTTCAGCTTTCAAGATTGTGAAAGCAAGGGCAAAGGCACTAAACCTGATAAACTAAACTTGTGGCTCAGAGCATGTGTGAAATGAATAGGGGAGTGTGAACACATGTGAAAGAGGCCTGGCTCCAGCAATTGCTCATAGATGATGATTGTAAAAGATCAATTTTGGAATGAATGAAAAAGGCACAGGTTCATACTGCAGACCAGGTACAAAGGTCTCAGGCTGTCAGAATGGGAGATGAATAAGAAATACTGAGAAGGAAATGATTCATTCTACAGATGACGATATTCTGCCAATAACAGGTCTTGTTTGTGTCCATTAGCTTGTTTTCTTTCTGTGAAACACATAAAATAATACATTCTCTAAAACAGGCTTGTTTTAATGACTGACTAGGTGCTGATTTTAAAAGGCATTGATCATGAACACCACTGTAAAAATGTAAGTCATATTGGAACAATAAGCTACAGGCTTTCTATGATGGAGTGACTGCATCAGTGGACAAGGGAAGAGCTACTGATGTCATCTACCTGGACTTCTGTAAGGCCTTTGATATGGTCCCCCACAGCATTCTTGCCTCTAAATTGGAGAGATAAGCTTTTGATGGATGGACTATTAGAAGGATAAGGAATTGGCTGGATGGCTGCATCCAAAATGTTACAGTCAACAGCTCAATGTCCAAGTGGAAACCAGTAATGGGTGGTGTCCCTCAAGGGGTCTGTACTGGGACAAATACTACTTAATAACTTCATTAATTACATAGACAGTGGGATCGAGTGCACCCTCAGCAAGTTTGCAGATGGCATCAAGCCGAGTGGTGCAGTTGATTTGCTTCAGGGAAGGAATGCCTTTGAGGGGCACCTTGATGGGCTTGAGGAGTAGGACTATGTGAACCTCATGAAGTTCAACAAGGCCAAGTGCAAGGTCCTGCACATGGGTCAGGGCAATCCCCAATATCAGTACAGGCTGGGGGTTGAAGGGATTGAGAGCAGCCCTGCGGAAGAAGGACTTGGGGATACTGGTGGATGAAAAATTGGATATGAGCTTGCAACATGTACTTGCAGCCCACAAGGCCAACCATATCCTGATCTGCATAAAAAGAAGCATCACCAAGAGGTCAAGGGAGGTGATTCTCCCCTTGTACTCTGCTCTGGTGAGACCTCACCTGGAGTCCTGTATCCAGCGCTGGGGTCTCCAGTACAAGAAAGACATGGACCTGTTAAAGCGGGTCCAGAAGAGGGCCACGAAAATGATCAGGGGAATGGAACAGCTCTCCTATGAAGAAAGGCTGAGAGAGTTGGGGTTGTTCAGCCTAGAGAAGAGAAGGCTTTGGGGAGACCTTATTGCAGCCTATCAGTACTTCAAGGGGGGTTATAGGAAAGATAGGGACAACCTTTTTAGCAGGGCCTGTTGCGACAGGACAAGGGGGAATGGCTTTAAACTAAAGGGGGGTAGATTTAGACTAAATATAAGGAAGAAATTTTTTACGCTGAGGGTGGTGAGACACTGGACCAGGTTGCCCAGAGAAGTTGTGGATGCCCCATCCCTGGAAACATTCAAGGTGAGGTCGGAGGGGGCTCTGAGCAACCTGATCTAGTGAAAGATGTCCCTACCCATTGCAGGGGTTTGGACTAGATGATCTTTAAAGGTCCTTTCTGACCCAAATCATTCTATGATTCTATGATTCTATGAGATATGTATGTTGGTTCCCTCACAATAAAAAAAAAAGAAATCAAAAATTTCAAAGAAGGAAAGCAAATTCAAAATGCTGGTCATTGTATGGCAGTAGCCAAACAACTCTGCCAAACAACATGTTGATTTTAAATAGCACCACAGCTGGGGGAGGGGAAATGTTTGTTTCTCTTTTTACTGTTTCTTTGATTTTATTTCACCCAAGTATTTTTTTCTACTTTTCAAAATTTCTTCCTTATTTGAGCCATTACAAAAGCGAAAAAGATAAGTCAAAGGGCAATAGTAAAACATTTAACAAAGGAAACTAAAATTGTAAAGGAGAAATAAAAGTATTGATTCACATGAAAAATTGTCTTTGTTTTCCAAATTGCCTGCAAAAACCCTCAACCACAAATACAAATTTTCCAGGTAAACAGCTCTGCTATTTTTATTGCCATTTTGGCTTGAAAGGACACTTGAATGTTAGGATAGACCTGGGACTTCATAATTTTAAATATATCAAATGTGTCCATTAATAATGAAGCAAAATTATTCAATTAAGGAAACAGCACCTGAGTCCAAAAGAGATTAATGTACTTTAATTGCCAATGCACTTTATTGTCATTTTAAACTATATGTCCATGAAGCCCATCAGAAAAATCTATGATCACTTATCAAAGTAAGCAAAGTTTCCTAGCAGCTGGAGGATCAAAGAATAATAGGCCTTTAGTCTGCAGACTGCATCAGTGGTGTTCTTCAAAGGCAAATAAACTTCTCTGTCCATGACTCCAGAGCACTTTGAGATCCTTTGGGATCACAGATGCTGCATTTCAAAGCACACCAAGAAGTGTGAAAGTCAAAATTAAAGAACAGTGCTCTGTCATCTGGGAAGAGGATTTTAAAACAAACTAGGGCCAGGTTCTTCATCATCTGCGTGAACTCACAGAAAACTTTGCTTTGATGTTTCCAGAAAAGGCCATTTGTGAATCCTGAAGAAAACGGCATCTGACCGTAGTAAGGATTTTAGTGCATCTTAGTGGAAGGACCGTATCTTCTCCTGTTTTCCTGATGCAGATCGCAACAATAGGCATCCCACTCTGCCCAATACAAAGAAGCTGTCTCTTCTTATTGGGGACTTATATCTGGTATAATGATAGATAGATGTTATTTCAAACGCTGCACAAATATTCTGTCCCCAGTACTGAAGCAAGACATAAAGAGAGGGAATTCCTAGGGCAACAAAAATGCTTTCCTCTTCAGCATTTTGGACTGGGGGGAAAATGCCATCAAGCTGCATCCTTGAGAGAGCAACAGAACTCCTCTGAGGAGAAGAAAGGAAGTGAAAGGATGGCTTTAAACTGGAGATCTGGCAGAAATTTGGCTAGATGAGCAGGTAAACGCTGGAGATCACCTGTTTATCTTTCCAAAACTTCACACTCCCAAAGAACTCTACCCACTACAGGGATGTGAAAGCCTTCAGGTTTATGTCTTTTAACAAGATGACCCTGGACATATTTAAAAGACGTGTAAATGAGGCTCTTAGGGACATGGTTTAGTGGGCATGGTGGTGTCGGGTTGATGGTTGGACTTGATGATCTTAGAGGTCTTTTCCAACCTTAATGATTCTATGATTCTATGACATACTAAACTG
>NW_008824723.1:3426727-3434190 GCF_000699105.1 Pygoscelis adeliae | reverse complement strand
ACCACTGTACTCACTGAAAGATCTCGGAAATAAATGGGTAAACATGAAAAAATATTAGTAGCTCTAATGACCCTTTATAATTATTTTTCTTTTTTTTTTGGTGTAATTCATTAGATTTCCCAACATTTGAAAAAGAAGTAAAATGTCCTTATCTTGGTCTGTAGGTGAGGCACAAGAAGGTGGAGTAGCTTGCTAACATTACAGTCTATCTACAGTACTGCTTGCACTTAGGGACAGGCTGACATTCCTCCATTATCCTGAATTCCTTAAGCACTACACTCCATGTTGAGGACAGAAATTAGCAGGTATTTCACCAGTGGAAAGCCCTGTTCCCCTAAATGGCAGGCCTGCACTCCATTCACTAAGCTACCTTTTCCTTTTAGCAAACAGTTACTGCTTCAATATGTTGTGGTGTTTTTAGATGAAGGTCTTGACTACTTATTCGTGAAGCACTGAAGTATTTGAGGAGGTTTTGTACAAGAAAGAATTCCTGACTATTAAAACCCAGTCTTTTTTCCTACTTGGTTAGCTGTCATGAGTTGATGCTCCCTTTACACCCTTTCCTACACACAGCTGGAGCCCTCTGTTGTGGCAGTCCTTTTTATGGCCAGGTGTGAAAAACCGCACTTCCTTGCATATGCAACATGTTAATAAACTCTATCCATGGAGGACAAACAGGAAAATGGTGAATGAATGGGTGGATGAGGCTGTGGAGTGGAGTCTAGAGACAGAAACTGAAGACAGTGAAGAAAAAGTAGAATTTCTTCTTTAATTTAGTTTATAGCATCATAGAATCATAAAGGTTGCAAAAGACCTCTAAGGTCATCGAGTCCAACTGTCAGCCCAACACCACCATGTCCACTAAACCATGTCCCTAAGTGCCACATCTACCCGTCTTTTAAATACCTCCAGGGATGGTGACTCAACCACTTCCCTGGGCAGCCTCTGCCAATGTTTAACCACTCTTTCAGTAAAGAAATTTTTCCTCACATCCAATCTAAACCTCCCCTGGCACAACCTGAGGCCATTTCCTCTCGTCCTATCGCCAGTTACTTGGGAGAAGAGACCGACACCCACCTCGCTACAACCTCCTTTCAGGTAGTTGTAGAGAGCGATGAGGTCTCCCCTCAGCCTCCTTTTCTCCAGGCTAAAAGTGTTCTCAACGCTTTTAGCCTGTGAACAGTTTAATCCCTTAAACTATCACATCTCACGTAGTGCACAGTTCCCTGTTTTCTTGGCTCTTGAAAAACTGATTGCTGTTTGAGACATGTAGTTCCAGTATAGCCTAAAAGAGAAGATCAGTTTGCAACTTCATCCAGGATTACTGCTTCTTTAGAAACTGTTTCTGGTCTAAAACTGATGGCAGGGCATTTGAGATAAAGTTTCACGAAAGTTGTAAAACAAAGACACTCTTGTATCATCTCAACTCTCCCCTCTCCCTTCATTTCCCTGAATGAAATAATGTATGAGATAATCTGAAAGATTTTCTTTCTCAGTGAGAAACTGGCTGTTCTCACGTCCAGCTGATCAGATTGTGGCTGAAAATATGTGGGCCCTCATTGCTGTTTGAAATTTCTACCTCTTCCCAGAGGAGACTTCCTGCACTGTGAGGTGAATCAAAATGAGTAACACCAGGCACTTGCATGAACCACACTATTTCCTGCCACCATGCTGGAACATAGATGTGCATATATCCAGCAAGGGGAATAATGTGTGGTAGAATTGCAGAAATTAGCTTGAAATTTGTTTCACTCCCTCTTGAATCTTTTTTGCCAGGAATATCTAACCAATGAAGTAATGTAAATAAAAATAGTCACAGAAAATAATGTTATGTTTTAAATAACAGCAATAGGGAAGCTAGAGTCTTCATGTGCTTGAACATTTTTCTGAAAGGCCAGTATAAAGTTCACCCAACTGAGGTGATAATGAGGAAAAAATACTTCTGAGAGCTTTTAAAAAGCTGAACATCAAAGTCCCACTTTTAGGATTTGAGAATATGTGAGCTGTGCTGCTATTTGAAATTTCTGCCTGTTCCCAGGGGAGACTTTCTGTGCTGTGAATGAAGACCAGTAACCTTAAGGCCAACTTCTGTGAAGTTAGCCCAGGGTTTTTTTTTTGATGCAAGGACATGAAACAAGCCTTCAGAGAAGGAGACACATGTGTCGTGGTTTAACCTCAGTTGGCAACTGAGCACCACACAGCCACTTGCTCACTCCCTCCCACCCGCTGGTGGGATGGGGGAGAGAATTGGAAGAGAACAAGTGAGAAAAACTCATGGATTGAGATAAAAACAGTTTAATAATTGAAATAAAATAATAATAATATTATAATAATAATAATGATAATACACAAAGCAAGTGATGCACAGTGCAATTGCTCACCACCCGCCGACTGATGCCCAGCCAGTCCCCGAGCAGCGGCCCCCCCGGCCAGCTTTCCCCCAGTTTATGTACTGAGCATGACGTCACATGGTATGGAATGTTTCTTTGGCCAGTTTGGCTGTGCCCCCTCCCAGCTTCTTGTGCACCTGCAGCCTTCTCTGTCGGTAGAGCAGGGGAAGATGGAAAGTCCTTGACTTAGTGTAAGCACTGCTCAGCAACAACTAAAACATCGGTGCGTTATCAACATTGTTCTGGTCCTAAATCCAAAACACAGCACTGTACCAGCTACTGGGAAGGAAATTAACTCTATCCCTGCTGAAACCAGGACAACATGCAAGAGCTCCACCGCAACCAGTATGACTAGGCAAAAGCAGCATCTGCCCCACTGGTATACTCCATTGGGAGAGTTATTTATAGCATGTTTATTCTATAATAATTGATGATATTATATAACTCATCAATCTAGTAACAATTACTTGCAATAGGTTGACATATCCCATGTAAGGGATGGGTTTTTAATATTTATTTTCCTGTCAGATAAGGTAACAATGTATGTAAAATATCAGTAGACATTTCTGTTATCTTAACCAAAATATATTTAACTCATCTCAGTTTAAAAACAAAAAAAGACAGAAGACTCAATACAATTCTGCTGGAGTCTACCTTAATGCTTGTTTTTACCAAAAAAACACCCCAGAATATACTTTTGTAAGACACGCCTTGTTTCACAAGTGGCTTTTCACTCTTCACATTGGGTTAGTTTATGCAGAAAATTTGATTCTGCTCTCATGACTCTGGGAAATTCCGGGTGTCCATGTAGAATTGTACACAGATACATGCACAAGTCTTTTGAGGAGCGGCTGAGGGAACTGGGGTTGTTTAGCCTGGAGAAAAGGAGGCTGAGGGGAGACCTCATCGCTCTCTACAACTACCTGAAAGGATGTTGTAGTGAGGTGAGTGTCCGTCTCTTCTCCCAAGTAACAAGCGATAGGACGAGAGGAAACGGCCTCAAGTTGCTCCAGGGGAAGTTTAGGTTGGATATTAGGAAAAATTTCTTCACTGAAAGAGTTGTTAACCATTGGGACAGTCTGCCCAGGGAAGTGGTGGAGTCACCATCCCTGGAGGTATTTAAAAGATGTGACGCTAAGGGACATGGTTTAGTGGTGGACTTGGCAGTGTTAGGTTAACGGTTGGACTTGATGATCGTAAAGGTCTTTTCCAACCTAAAGGATTCTGTGATTCTGTGATTCTGTGCAGCACCAAAATGAATATCCTATATTGCAGCCTCGTCCCTTTCTTATGTAGAGTCTGACTGTGCTTGTCCTATGACTTTGAATTGCTTGGAGGTGGTTATACTAAATTACTAAAGCTCTGATTGTATAAATTACTGTGGGGAGAGGTACAGGTGGCTGTTTGTCCTGTACAAGGTTCTAATGGCAGAGCTTTAATATCAAGATAAGAACAGAGGAGTATTTAACACACCCCCCCCCAACATTTCTGATATACAATGGATTGTACAAGAAGCTGTTATGTGAAACAAGATGCTGTAGGTCGGTAAATAAACACTAACCAGTGCTCGTTTCATGATGTATTTTTTACACAAACACTGTCAAAACATGAGAGAAAACCAAACTACCACACAGATCCTGCAAAGAAGAGGGAAGAGGGAAAGCAAAGGCTTCATTTATGGAGTCTCTCACTGATCATCTAACCTTAAAAAAAAAAAAGTGTGGTTCTCCCTGTGGAGGAAGAGAAAGGTTTTGTCCCATCACAAAGTCATCAGTCTCTTGGTGGTTTTGTCAATCGTGGTAGCCAAAGTGCTCAGGCAGAGACAGCACTTCTGACATTTCATCCCTCTGTCATCTCTCCACTGCCCTCCTTCCCACTGTCCCTTTAGACGTCCATAATAGCTTGGCTACAGAAATTTCTGCCTCAGGCTTCCCTGCCTACTAGTTTCTTTCCACATTGCCTTGAGTGGGATCACTTTGCAGAGGAAACAGCATGACTTTCATGCTGATTTCCACAAAATCAAGCAGCAGAAAACAGTCATCCTTTCAGGCCTTTCTCATCCCCAGGGCTCTCAGAGAAAGACAAAGGATAATGCCACAGATGGGTGTTTTCTCCCTTCCCTATTTTTTGGCTAGCATTCAGGAGTGCAGAATTTCCACAAGAAAGCCAAAGTGGCCAAATCCAATGACATTATATTCCGATTTTATCCCATTTTAACTACACTTGTTGGAAATTTTGGACTTCATGTGCACACTATTCACTTCAGTTGTACTGTGGTGGCAAGCACTAAAGAATCAACAGTCTTACAGGAGTACTTTTGTATAAGATTTGAGGGAGGTGACACAGATTTGGTTATAAATGTGGACTTCTCACATTTTCAGGTACCATCCCTTTGATATTTGATTCATTCCTTTGATTCTTGTGCAAACCGCTGTGGTGCTGAGATCAGTACCCAAATTTTTAAATGCAAGGTGTCTAATATAAAAGCATGTATGTCCAATTAGAGATAATTGCCAAATTGGCTGGAGCTGAGATCCAGCTGAAGTCTGCTAAAGCTGGGAAAAGCTTCCATTCACCTCATCAGATGCTTGTTACACAGACTGACACCTCCACATAAACTTCAGGACTCTGTAATGAAAGTTCTCTGGGTAGTGGCAACCACTGTTTTAGAAGATTGCTGTTCAGCTATTAATGTGTCGCAAACTCATTTTTCCTACTAATTGCTAAAAGTCTAGTCAGGATCTATGATTAGTGCCCTTTTACATAATCACCTATGACTGTAAGCACCTATCATTGTCTTGTCCAAGATCACAAAAATGATTCTTCAGCATAATTTAAAACAGAATCCAGTAGTATAAGGTCCTAATTCACAGGTCTGAATCTCCAACACTTTTTCCCCAGGCAAAAGTTAGCCACTCATCTAGAAATTAATAAATTCTGTTTGCCTAAATATAAACTATATGTAGAATATATATACACATGTAGTAATTCTACAAATATATATACATACCTATATATACATACATAAATACACACAGACATGTATTTATGGAGTCACCAAGACAAAACTCAAAGGATCTATGAGGAAAATACTCTATATCCTTAATCAACCCTGTTCCTAATCTCTTGTCTCAAGAATGGCCATAGTTGTCTCCTTGGTAAAAATCAAAGTCATTTTAAAAGAGTAACATTCCTATCAGCATCAGGCACTGAGTGATCATATCTGCTTAAGTTCTATTAAGGTTCAAATAGAAGAAAATTTGATAAAGTACTTCTAGTGTACATGAACAGGAAAGCTTGAACAACAGCCAAAGCAATGAAATAAGCATATTTTAAATTACATTGCCCACGGGTAAGCCTTATTCCACAGAACTGTGCAAAAGAGTTGCCGAGTTTCTAAGATGTCAGCTGAAGATCCACAAGAAGCCATTGGTGTAAGGGAAGTGGTGTCAGAAGGCAGCAAAGCTGGCACCAAATCAAGAGTTTCCAGCAAAGAAAAGGACTTCTGGAGTGTTTTTTTTAAGATATTTGCATGTCTTAGAAAATTAATTTTCTGATGTCACAAGAGAGTAGAAAACTCCTGTTTCACTTTATCTAAGAAATTAATTATGGCAGCCAAAATATTTCTTGATCATGGAATTACTGTTATAACAACAAATGCATGCATACATAGAGGTGTATCCTCAGGGCAGCACTCCATCCAGCATTTCCCAGTCCTCAGCCCTTGGGAATAAGGAAAACTGAAGAAGCTTTAAAAAAAGGTGGGGTGGGGGAAGAGAAAATGGAAGAAGCAGCTTCCTGAAATTCATCTCTACAATGAAGACACCAAGGAGTGCTACTGAAACCAAGTTAAGAGTTTCCTGGTGAAGAAAGGAAAAAAAATAGGTAATATAAATTAAGGTAAGAGGTAAGAGAGACAGAGCAGAGTGCAACTGAAGCATGATTTAAAATCTAGCACTGAACAAACTAGTTCATGATAGCAATGTTTGACCTTGATTTGACTGTATTATGTTCCAGTTCTGAACATTTTGTAATCAAAAATATAGAGGGATATTTCTGAAGGGAAGTGTAGGTGTTTGACCCTGGATGGTTTTCTTTTTCCCTGGGAACTAAGCCTTTCAAATTTTCTCCTGCTGACTGATACAAAAAAAACCTCAGAGATGGTCAGTGTTGAAGAGCATGAAAGTGATACCAAGAAAAAAAAAAAATCATTGGTTTTAAACATCATCACTTCTTGATGAATAAGAAGGGAAATATTCAAGGGATTAAAAAAAAAGGCAGCAAGAGAAAAATACAGTGAAACCTTAACATGTGAGGAGAATCATTGGAATGAAATGTAAAAAAGGAACAAAAATCCAATACTGAGATATATTTATTCTTCTATGAATAAAATTGAATGTAACGGTAACCACAACTCTCCCTGCTCCCACTTAGCATTTCAGGAATGTAAGGAGAGTACAAGTCCTACTTAGGAAACCCTATTAAGAAAACTCAGGATGTTGCAAGGCTGAATGCTGGGTATCTTACTGCATAGGAAGAGCTTTTTGTTGCACTTAGGGACTCAAATGAAGGTGAATTCTTACACTGTTCTGTATGTCCGATGATGCAGTTGACCCTAATTTAGATGCAATAAGACAGATTAATACCTTCTGCCTAATTTTAGTATCACCATTCCTTAAAATATCTTGAATTAATTTATATTCTGTATACCAAATGTATAGTAAGTTAATTTACATTTGAATCAACTTTTGTATATTACTAAATGCCAGATCAAAACCACCATATTTTCTCTTCTGGAATTAGCAATTGCTTGAGGTGTCAAGAAAATGTTTCTACAAGCCTTATTTTGGGAGACAGTCCTGAAGGGCAAAGGGGTCCAGGAAGGTTGGACGTTCTTCAAGAAGGAACTCTTAAAGGCGCAGGAGCAGGCTGTCCCCATGTGCCATAAGAAGAACGGGCGGGGAAGACGACCGGCCTGGCTGAACGGGGAGCTCTTGCTGGGACTCAGGAAAAAAAGGAGAGTTTACCGCTTGTGGAAGAAGGGGCAGGCGACTCAAGAAGAGTACAGGGATC